>NC_086101.1:196217776-196528539 GCF_963921235.1 Mobula hypostoma | reverse complement strand
GTGAGCAGAAGGTGGGGGGGCTGGGGGAGGAGTGAGCAGAAAGTGATGGGGGCTGGGGAGGGAGTGAACAGAAGGGGGGGGCTGGGGTAGGAGTGAACAGAAGGTGGGGGGGCTGGGGGAGGAGTGAACAGAAGGTGGGGGGGCTGGGGGAGGAGTGAGCAGAAAGTGATGGGGACTGGGTGAGGGAGTGAACAGAAGGTGGGGGGGCTAGGTAGGAGTGAACAGAAGGTGGGGGGCTGGGGGAGGAGTGTGCAGAAGGTGGGGGGGGCAGGGGGAGGAGTGAGCAGAAAGTGATGGGAGCTGGGGGAGGAGTGAACAGAAGGTGGGGGGGCTGAGGGAGGAGTGAACAGAAGGTGGGGGGGCTGGGGGAGGAATGAACAGAAGGTGGGGGGGCTGCGGTAGGAGTGAACAGAAGGTGGGGGGGCTGGGGGAGGAGTGAGCAGAAAGTGATGAGGGCTGGGGAGGGAGTGAACAGAAGGTGGGGGGGCTGGGGGAGGAATGAACAGAAGGTGGGGGCTGGGGGAGGAATGAACAGAAGGTGGGGGGGCTGGGGGAGGAGTGAACAGAAGGTGGAGGGGCTGGGGGAGGAGTGAGCAGAAAGTGATGGGGGCTGGGGGAGGAGTGAACAGAAGGTGGGGGGCTGAGGGAGGAGTGAACAGAAGGTGGGGGGCTGAGGGAGGAGTGAACAGAAGGTGGGGGCGCTGAGGGAGGAGTGAACAGAAGGTGGGGGGGCTGGGGGAGGAGTGAACAGAAGGTGGGGGGGCTGGGGGAGGAGTGAGCAGAAGGTGGGGGGGCTGTGGGAGGAGTGAGCAGAAAGTGATGGGGGCTGGGGAGGGAGTGAACAGAAGGTGGGGGGGCTGGGGTAGGAGTGAACAGAAGGTGGGGGCTGAGGGAGGAGTGAGCAGAAGGTGGGGGGGATGGGGGAGGAATGAACAGAAGGTGGGGGGGCTGGGGGAGGAGTGAGCAGAAGGTGGGGGGGCTGGGAAGGAATGAACAGAAGGTGGGGGGGCTGGGGGAGGAGTGAGCAGAAGGTGGGGGGGCTGGGGGAGGAGTGAGCAGAAAGTGATGGGGGCTGGGGAGGGAGTGAACAGAAGGGGGGGGCTGGGGTAGGAGTGAACAGAAGGTGGGGGGGCTGGGGGAGGAGTGAACAGAAGGTGGGGGGGCTGGGGGAGGAGTGAGCAGAAAGTGATGGGGACTGGGGGAGGGAGTGAACAGAAGGTGGGGGGGCTAGGTAGGAGTGAACAGAAGGTGGGGGGGCTGGGGGTGGAGTGAGCAGAAGGTGGGGGGGGCAGGGGGAGGAGTGAGCAGAAAGTGATGGGAGCTGGGGGAGGAGTGAACAGAAGGTGGGGGGGCTGAGGGAGGAGTGAACAGAAGGTGGGGGGGCTGGGGGAGGAATGAACAGAAGGTGGGGGGGCTGCGGTAGGAGTGAACAGAAGGTGGGGGGCTGAGGGAGGAGTGAACAGAAGGTGGGGGGGCTGGGGAGGAGTGAGCAGAAAGTGATGAGGGCTGGGGAGGGAGTGAACAGAAGGTGGGGGGGCTGGGGGTGGAATGAACAGAAGGTGGGGGCTGGGGGAGGAATGAACAGAAGGTGGGGGGGCTGGGGGAGGAGTGAATAGAAGGTGGAGGGGCTGGGGGAGGAGTGAGCAGAAAGTGATGGGGGCTGGGGGAGGAGTGAACAGAAGGTGGGGGGCTGAGGGAGGAGTGAACAGAAGGTGGGGGGGCTGGGGGGGCTGAGGGAGGAGTGAACAGAAGGTGGGGGCCTGGGGGAGGAATGAACAGAAGGTGGGGGGGCTGAGGGAGGTGTGAACAGAAGGTGGGTGGTCTGGGGGAGGTAGTGAACATAAGGTGGGGGAGCTGGGGGAGGAGTGAGCAGAAAGTGATGAGGGCTGGGGGAGGGAGTGAACAGAAGGTGGGGGGGCTGGGGGAGGAGTGAACAGAAGGTGGGGGGGCTGGGGGACGAGTGAGCAGAAGGTGGGGGGGCTGGGGGAGGAATGAACAGAAGGTGGGGGGGCTGGGGGAGGAGTGAGCAGAAGGTGGGGGGGCTGGGGGAGGAGTGAGCAGAAAGTGATGGGGGCTGGGGAGGGAGTGAACAGAAGGTGGGGGGACTAGGTAGGAGTGAACAGATGGTGGGGGGGCTGGGGAGGAATGAACAGAAGGTGGGGGGCTGGGGGAGGAATGAACAGAAGGTGGGGGGGCTGGGGGAGGAGTGAGCAGAAAGTGATGGGGGCTGGGTGAGGGAGTGAACAGAAGGTGGGGGGACTAGGTAGGAGTGAACAGATGGTGGGGGGGCTGGGGAGGAATGAACAGAAGGTGGGGGGCTGGGGGAGGGTGAAGAATGTGATGGGGGCTGGGGGAAGAGTGAACAGAAGGTGGGGGGGCTGGGGGAGGAATGAACAGAAGGTGGGGGGCTGAGGGAGGAGTGAACAGAAGGTGGGGGGGCTCGGGAAGGAGTGAGCAGAAAGTGATGGGGGCTGGGGGAGGAGTGAGCAGAAAGTGATGGGGGCTGGGGTCGGAGTGAACTGAAGGTGGGGGGGCTGAGGGAGGAGTGAGCAGAAGGCGGGGGGCTGGGGAAGGAGTGAGCAGAAGGTGGGGGGCCTGAGGGAGGAGTGAACAAAAGGTGGGGGGGCTGGGGGAGGAGTGAGCAGAAAGTGGGGGGGCTGGGGGGGCTGAGGGAGGAGTGAACAGAAGGTGGGTGGTCTGGGGGAGGGAGTGAACAGAAGGTTGGGGGGCTGGGGGAGGAGTGAGCAGAAAGTGATGAGGGCTGGGGGAGGGAGTGAACAGAAGGTGGGGGGCTGAGGGAGGAGCGAACAGAAGGTGGGGGGGCTGGTGGAGGAATGAACAGAAGGTGGGGGGGCTGCGGTAGGAGTGAACAGAAGGTGGGGGGCTGAGGGAGGAGTGAACAGAAGGTGGGGGGGCTGGGGGAGGAGTGAGCAGAAAGTGATGAGGGCTGGGGAGGGAGTGAACAGAAGGTGGGGGGGCTGGGGGTGGAATGAACAGAAGGTGGGGGCTGGGGGAGGAATGAACAGAAGGTGGGGGGCTGAGGGAGGAATGAACAGAAGGTGGGGGGGCTGGGGGAGGAGTGAACAGAAGGTGGGGGGCTGAGGGAGGAATGAACAGAAGGTGGGGGGGCTGGGGGAGGAATGAACAGAAGGTGGGGGGGCTGGGGGAGGAGTGAGCAGAAAGTGATGGGGGCTGGGTGAGGGAGTGAACAGAAGGTGGGGGGGGCTAGGTAGGAGTGAACAGAAGGTTGGGGGGCTGGGGGAGGAATGAACAGAAGGTGGGGGGGCTGGGGGAGGAGTGAGCAGAAAGTGATGGTGGCTGGGGGAGGAGTGAACAGAAGGTGGGTGGTCGGGGGAGAGAGTGAACAGAAGGTGGGGGGGCTGGGGGAGGACTGAGCAGAAGGTGGGGGGGCTGGGGGAGGAATGAACAGAAGGTGGGGGGGCTGGGGGAGGAGTGAGCAGAAAGTGAGGGCTGGGGAGGGAGTGAATAGAAGGTGGAGGGGCTGGGGGGAGGAGTGAGCAGAAAGTGATGGGGGCTGGGGGAAGAGTGAAGAGAAGGTGGGGGGCTGAGGGAGGAGTGAACAGAAGGTGGGGGGGCTGGGGGGGCTGAGGGAGGAGTGAACAGAAGGTGGGGGGGCTGGGGGAGGAATGAACAGAAGGTGGGGGGGCTGAGGGAGGAGTGAACAGAAGGTGGGTGGTCTGGGGGAGGGAGTGAACAGAAGGTGGGGGGGCTGGGGGAGGAGTGAGCAGAAAGTGATGAGGGCTGGGGGAGGGAGTGAACAGAAGGTGGGGGGGCTGGGGGAGGAGTGAGCAGAAGGTGGGGGGGCTGGGGGAGGAGTGAGCAGAAGGTGGGGGGGCTGGGGGAGGAATGAATAGAAGGTGGGGGGGCTGGGGGAGGAGTGAGCAGAAAGTGATGGGGACTGGGGGAGGGAGTGAATAGAAGGTGGGGGGGCTAGGTAGGAGTGAACAGAAGGTGGGGGGGCTGGGGGAGGAGTGAACAGAAGGTGGGGGGGCTGAGGGAGGAGTGAACAGAAGGTGGGGTGGGCTGGGGGAGGAATGAACAGAAGGTGGGGGGCTGCGGTAGGAGTGAACAGAAGGTGGGGGGCTGAGGGAGGAGTGAACAAAAGGTGGGGGGGCTGGGGGAGGAATGAACAGAAGGTGGGGGCTGGGGGAGGAATGAACAGAAGGTGGGGGGGCTGGGGGAGGAGTGAACAGAAGGTGGGGGGCTGAGGGAGGAATGAACAGAAGGTGGGGGGGCTGGGGGAGCAATGAACAGAAGGTGGGGGGCTGGGGGAGGAGTGAGCAGAAAGTGATGGGGGCTGGGTGAGGGAGTGAACAGAAGGTGGGGGGGCTAGGTAGGAATGAACAGAAGGTGGGGGGCTGAGGGAGGTGTGAACAGAAGGTTTGGGGGCTGGGGGAGGAGTGAGCAGAAAGTGATGGGGGCTGGGGGAGGAGTGAGCAGAAAGTGATGGGGGCTGGGGTAGGAGTGAACAGAAGGTGCGGGGGCTGGGGAAGGAGTGAGCAGAAAGTGATGGGGGCTGAGGGAGGAATGAACAGAAGGTGGGGGGCTGAGGGTGGAATGAACAGAAGGTGGGGGGGCTGTGGGAGGAATGAACAGAAGGTGGGGGGGCTGGGGGAGGAGTGAGCAGAAAGTGATGGGGGGGGGCTGGGGGAGGAGTGAACAGAAGGTGGGGGGGCTGGGGGAGGAGTGAGCAGAAAGTGATGGGGGCTGGGTGAGGGAGTGAACAGAAGGTGGGGGGGCTGGGGAGGAATGAACAGAAGGTGGGGGGCTGGGGGAGGAGTGAGCAGAAAGTGATGGGGGCTGGGGGAAGAGTGAACAGAAGGTGGGGGGGCTGGGGGAGGAATGAACAGAAGGTGGGGGGGCTGAGGGAGGAGTGAACAGAAGGTGGGGGGGCTGGGGGAGGAGTGAGCAGAAAGTGATGGGGGCTGGGGGAGGAGTGAGCAGAAAGTGATGGGGGCTGGGGTAGGAGTGAACAGAAGGTGGGGGGGCTGAGGGAGGAGTGAGCAGAAGGCGAGGGGCTGGGGAAGGAGTGAGCAGAAGGTGGGGGGGCTGAGGGAGGAGTGAACAAAAGGTGGGGGGGCTGGGGGAGGAGTGAGCAGAAAGTGGGGGGCTGGGGGGGCTGAGGGAGGAGTGAACAGAAGGTGGGTGGTCTGGGGGAGGGAGTGAACAGAAGGTGGGGGGGCTGGGGGAGGAGTGAGCAGAAAGTGATGAGGGCTGGGGGAGGGAGTGAACAGAAGGTGGGGGGGCTGGGGGAGGAGTGAGCAGAAGGTGGGGGGGCTGGGGGAGGAATGAACAGAAGGTGGGGGGGCTGGGGGAGGAGTGAGCAGAAAGTGATGGGGACTGGGGGAGGGAGTGAACAGAAGGTGGGGGGGCTGAGGGAGGAGTGAACAGAAGGTGGGGGGCTGCGATAGGAGTGAACAGAAGGTGGGGGGCTGAGGGAGGAGTGAACAGAAGGTGGGGGGGCTGGGGGAGGAGTGAGCAGAAAGTGATGAGGGCTGGGGAGGGAGTGAACAGAAGGTGGGGGGGCTGGGGGAGGAATGAACAGAAGTTGGGGGCTGGGGGAGGAATGAACAGAAGGTGGGGGGCTGAGGGAGGAATGAACAGAAGGTGGGGGGGCTGGGGGAGGAGTGAACAGAAGGTGGGGGGCTGAGGGAGGAATGAACAGAAGGTGGGGGGGCTGGGGGAGGAGTGAGCAGCAAGTGATGGGGGCTGGGTGAGGGAGTGAACAGAAGGTGGGGGGGTGCTAGGTAGGAGTGAACAGAAGGTTGGGGGGCTGGGGGAGGAATGAACAGAAGGTGGGGGGGCTGAGGGAGGAGTGAGCAGAAAGTGATGGGGGCTGGGGGAGGAGTGAACAGAAGGTGGGGGGGCTGGGGGAGGAATGAACAGAAGGTGGGGGGCTGAGGGAGGTGTGAACAGAAGGTGGGGGTGCTGGGGGAGGAGTGAGCAGAAAGTGATGGGGGCTGGGGGAGGAGTGAGCAGAAAGTGATGGGGGCTGAGGGAGGAGTGAACAGAATGTGGGGGGGCTGGGGAAGGAGTGAGCAGAAGGTGGGGGGGCTGAGGGAGGAGTGAACAGAAGGTGGGGGGGCTGAGGGAGGAGTGAACAGAAGGTGGGGGGCTGAGGGAGGAATGAACAGAAGGTGGGGGGGGCTGGAGGAGGAATGAACAGAAGGTGGGGACTGGGGGAGGAGTGAGCAGAAAGTGATGGGGGCTGGGTGAGGGAGTGAACAGAAGGTGGGGGGGCTGGGGGAGGAATGAACAGAAGGTGGGGGGCTGAGGGAGGAGTGAACAGAAGGTGGGGGGGCTGGGGGAGGAGTGAGCAGAAAGTGATGGGGGCTGGGGGAGCAGTGAGCAGAAAGTGATGGGGGCTGGGGTAGGAGTGAACAGAAGGTTGGGGGGCTGATGGAGGAGTGAGCAGAAGGCGGGGGGGCTGGGGAAGGAGTGAGCAGAAGGTGGGGGGGCTGAGGGAGGAGTGAACAGAAGGTGGGGGGGCTGAGGGAGGAGTGAACAGAAGGTGGGGGCTGGGGGAGGAGTGAAAGAAGGTGGGGGGCTGGGGGAGGTGGGTGAAAGAAGGTGGGGGGCTCAGGGAGGAGTGAACAGAAGGTGGGGGACTGGGGAGGGAGTGAAAGAAGGTGGGGGCTGGGGGAGGTGGGTGAAAGAAGGTGGGGGGCTCGGGAAGGAGTGAACAGAAGATGGGTGGGGTCTGGGGGAGGGAGTGAACAGAAGGTGGGGGGACTGGGGAGGGAGTGACAGAATGTGGGGGGCTCAGGGGGGAGGAGTGAACAGAAGGTGGGGGACTGGGGGAGGGAGTGAAAGAAGGTGGGGGCCTGGGGGAGGTGGGTGAAAGAAGGTGGAGGCCTGGGGGAGGAGTGAACAGAAGGTGGGGGGACTGGGGAGGTAGTGAACAGAAGGTGGTTGGGGGCTGGGGGAGGGAGTGAACAGAAGGTGGGGGGACTGGGGAGGGAGTGAAAGAAGGTGGGGGGACTGGGGAGGGAGTGAAAGAAGGTGGGGGGCTGAGGGCAGTGGGTGAAAGAAGGTGGGGGCTCGGGGAGGAGTGAACAGAAGGTGGGGGCCTCGGGGAGGAGTGAACAGAAGGTGGGGGGGACTGGGGAGGGAGTGAACAGAAGGTGGGTGGGGGCTGGGTGAGGGAGTGAACAGAAGGTGGGGGGACTGGGGAGGGAGTGACAGAATGTGGGGGGGCTGGGGAAGGAGTGAACAGAAGGTGGGGGGCTGGGGGAGGAGTGAACAGAAGGTGGGGGGGCTGTGGGAGGTGGGTGAAAGAAGTTGGGGGGCTTGGGGAGGAGTGAACAGAAGGTGGGTGGGGTCTGGGGGAGGGAGTGAACAGAAGGTGGGGGGACTGGGGAGTGAGTGACAGAATGTGGGGGGCTCAGGGAGGAGTGAACAGAAGGTGGGGGCCTGGGGGAGGTGTGTGAAAGAAGGTGGGGGGCTGGGGGAGGTGGGTGAAAGAAGGTGGGGGGCTCAGGGAGGAGTGAACAGAAGGTGGGGGACTGGGGAGGGAGTGAAAGAAGGTGGGGGCTGGGGGAGGTGGGTGAAAGAAGGTGGGGGGCTCGGGAAGGAGTGAACAGAAGATGGGTGGGGTCTGGGGGAGGGAGTGAACAGAAGGTGGGGGGACTGGGGAGGGAGTGACAGAATGTGGGGGGCTCAGGGAGGAGTGAACAGAAGGTGGGGGACTGGGGGAGGGAGTGAAAGAAGGTGGGGGCCTGGGGGAGGTGGGTGAAAGAAGGTGGAGGCCTGGGGGAGGAGTGAACAGAAGGTGGGGGGACTGGGGAGGTAGTGAACAGAAGGTGGTTGGGGGCTGGGGGAGGGAGTGAACAGAAGGTGGGGGGACTGGGGAGGGAGTGAAAGAAGGTGGGGGGACTGGGGAGGGAGTGAAAGAAGGTGGGGGGCTGAGGGCAGTGGGTGAAAGAAGGTGGGGGCTCGGGGAGGAGTGAACAGAAGGTGGGGGCCTCGGGGAGGAGTGAACAGAAGGTGGGGGGGACTGGGGAGGGAGTGAACAGAAGGTGGGTGGGGGCTGGGTGAGGGAGTGAACAGAAGGTGGGGGGACTGGGAGGGAGTGACAGAATGTGGGGGGGCTGGGGAAGGAGTGAACAGAAGGTGGGGGGCTGGGGGAGGAGTGAACAGAAGGTGGGGGGGCTGTGGGAGGTGGGTGAAAGAAGTTGGGGGGCTTGGGGAGGAGTGAACAGAAGGTGGGTGGGGTCTGGGGGAGGGAGTGAACAGAAGGTGGGGGGACTGGGGAGTGAGTGACAGAATGTGGGGGGCTCAGGGAGGAGTGAACAGAAGGTGGGGGCCTGGGGGAGGTGGGTGAAAGAAGGTGGGGGGCTGGGGGAGGAGTGAACAGAAGGTGGGGGGCTGGGGGAGGAGTGAACAGAAGGTGGGGGGACTGGGGGAGGAGTGAAAGAAGGTGAAGGGCTGGGGGAGGTGGGTGAAAGAAGGTGGGGGGCTGAGGGCGGTGGGTGAAAGAAGGTAGGGGGTCTGGGGGTGGTGGGTGAAAGAAGATGGGGGGCTCGGGGAGGAGTGAACAGAAGGTGGGGGGGACTGGGGAGGGAGTGAACAGAAGGTGGGGGGGCTGAGGGAGGAGTGAACAGAAGGTGGGGGGGACTGGGGAGGGAGTGAACAGAAGGTGGGGGGGGGGCTCAGGGAGGAGTGAACAGAAGGTGGGGGCCTGGGGGAGGTGGGTGAAAGAAGGTGGGGGGCTTGGGGAGGAGTGAACAGAAGGGGGGCTCAGTGAGGAGTGAACAGAAGGTGGGGGGCTGGGGGAGGGAGTGAACAGAAGGTGGGGGGCTGGGGGAGGGAGTGAAAGAAGGTGGGGGGCTGGGGGCGGTGGGTGAAAGAAGGTGGGGGGCTGGGGGATGGAGTGAACAGAAGGTGGGGGGGCTGGGGGAGGGAATGAACAGAAGGTGGGGGGCTGGGGGAGGGAGTGAAAGAAGGTGGGGGGCTGGGGGCGGTGGGTGAAAGAAGGTAGGGGGGCTGGGGGAGGTGGGTGAAAGAAGGTGGGGGCCTGGGGGAGGAGTGAACAGAAGGTGGGGGGACTGGGGAGGGAGTGAACAGAAGGTGGGTGGGGGCTGGGGGAGGAGTGAACAGAAGGTGGGGGACTGGGGAGGGAGTGACAGAATGTGGGGGGGCTGGGGAAGGAGTGAACAGAAGGTGGGGGCCTGGGGAAGGAGTGAACAGAAGGTGGGGATCTGGGGGAGGAGTGAACAGAAGGTGGGGGGCTGGAGGAGGGAGTGAACAGAAGGTGGGGATCTGGGGGAGGAGTGAACAGAAGGTGGGGGATCTGGGGGAGGGAGTGAACAGAAGGTGGTTGGGGACCGGGGAAGGAGTGAACAGAAGGTGGGGGGCTGGGGGAGGAGTGAACAGAAGGTGGGGATCTGGGGGAGGGAGTGAAAGAAGGTGGGGCGCTGGGGGAGGAGTGAACAGAAGGTGGGTGGGGGCTGGGGGAGGAGTGAACAGAAGGTGGGGATCTGGGGGAGGGAGTGAACAGAAGGTGGTTGGGGACTGGTGAAGGAGTGAACAGAAGGTGGGGATCTGGGGGAGGGAGTGAAAGAAGGTGGGGGGCTGGGGAGGAGTGAACAGAAGATGGGGGGCTGGGGGAGGGAGTGAACAGAAGGTGGGGGGACTGGGGAGGGAGTGACAGAATGTGGGGGGGCTGGGGAAGGAGTGAACAGAAGGTGGGGGGGACTGGGGAGGGAGTGAACAGAAGGTGGGGGGCTGGGGAAGGGAGTGAACAGAAGGTGGGGGGACTGGGGAGGGAGTGACAGAATGTGGGGGGGCTGGGGAAGGAGTGAACAGAAGGTGGGGGGGACTGGGGAGGGAGTGAAAGAAGGTGGGGGGCTGGGGGCGGTGGGTGAAAGAAGGTAGGGGGGCTGGGGAGGTGGGTACACTATTACAGATAGTCAGGTATGATGTTGAGGGATGGTTGTAGTTGGGAGGCAAACGCCCAAGATTACAAGTTGTATAGGGGAGGGCGAGGCGTGGCTCTAATGTTAAAGTCTGTCCCGAGCCTTGTGGCTCATCAGGCCGGTGCTTATGTCGGTTTCTGTGGCGTGAAACAACTGAGAGTACGAGACTCCCCCCTGCAATACGATGCCAGTCTATCGCCCAGCATTTGCCGATACCCATTTTCATCTGGGTGGACTGGAGCAGTGTATAGTTGAGTGCCTTGCTCAAAGACACAACACGCTGTCTTGGCGGAGACTCGAACCCACGATTGTGAGCCCAACGCTCTAACCACTTGGCCACGCGCCACACTCTACTGGTGAAGAATGGCATCAAATCAGTAGAAAGATGTGACATTGGTTCAGAAGATGTTGAATCCTTGTAGGTTGAGTTAAGAAACTGCAAAGGTAAAAGGACGTTGATGGCAGTTGTATACAGGCCTCCCAACAGTGGCAGGGAGGTGGACCACACTCTACAACAGGAAATAGAAAAGGCGAGTCAAAAGGGCAATGTTATGGTAGTCATGGGAGATTTTAACATGCCAGTCGATTGGGAAAATCAGGTTGGTAATGGATCTCAAGAGAGTGAATTTGTTGAATGCCCAAGAGATGGCTTTTTAGAGCAGTTTGTCGTTGAGCCTACTTGGGCATCGGCTACACTGGATTGGGTGTTATGTAATGAACCAGAGGCGATTAAGGAGTTTATGGTAAAAGAACCCTCAGGAACCAGTGATCACAATATGATTGAGTTCAACTTGAAATTTGATAAGGAGAAAGTATTTCAGTGGAGTAAGGGAAATTACAGAGGTATGAGAGAGGATTTGGCCAAAGTAAAGAGAAAGGAGCTTCCGGCAGGGATGTCAGCAGAGCAGCAATAGCGTGTGTTTTTGTGAAAAATGAGGAAGATGCCTTATGAAGTATGGGTCCAGTATATGCTTTGGTGAAATAGCTACTCACATTTTAAGCCTTAAAGATAATGCTGGATTCAATGTAATGTTTCATCCTTTTCTGTAATCACTTGTTTCCTCACATGAAAACTGAATTTACCCCCTTTTACATTTCACAGACTTTATTTATTGACAGAATTTCCTCAAACCTCATTTCCTTTTAATTTTTATTTCCTTTCCATAGAGGTGTATTAGGTTTGCCTTTGGCCCTTTGAAGTAATATACTGAGTTCGTCCCAATCCATCTCTGAAGACAATCCAATGCTCCGTACTTTAATTTGCACTTACCTTTCCTATTATAACTGTGCCAGTAAATAGAAACATAGAAAACCCACAGCCCAATACAGGCTCTTTAGCTCACAAAGTTGTGCAGAACATGTCCTTACCTTGGAACTACCTAGGCTTACCCAAAACCCTCTATTTTCCTCAGCTCCATGTACCTATCCAAAAGTCTCTTAAAAGACCCTATCGTTTCTGCTTCCACCATCGCCGCTGCCGGCAGCCCATTCCACGCACTCACCACTCTCTGCGTAAAAAAACTTACCCCTGACATCTCCTCTGTACCTACTCCCCAGCACCTTAAACCTGTGTCCTCTTGTGGCAGCCATTTTAGCTCTGGGAAAAAGCCTCTGACTATCCACACGAAATACATAGTCATAGTCATACTTTATTGATCCCGAGGGAAATTAGTTTTCGTTACAGTTGCACCATAAATAAATAAATAGTAATAAAACCATAAATAGTTAAATAGTAATATGTAAATTATGCCAGGAAATAAGTCCAGGACCAGCCTATTGGCTCAGGGTGTCTGACCCTCCAAGGGAGGAGTTGTAAAGTTTGATGGCCACAGGCAGGAATGACTTCCTATGACGCTCAGTGTTGCATCTCGGTGGAATGAGTCTCTGGCTGAATGTACTCCTGTGCCCAACCAGTACATTATGTAGTGGATAGGAGACATTGTCCAAGATGGCATGCAACTTGGACAGCATCCTCTTTTCAGACACCACCATCAGAGAGTTCAGTTCCATCCCCACAACATCACTGGCCTTACGGATGAGTTTGTTGATTCTGTTGGTGTCTGCCACCCTCAGCCTGCTGCCCCAGCACACAACAGCAAACATGATAGCACTGGCCACCACAGACTCGTAGAACATCCTCAGCATCATCCAACAGATGTTAAAGGACCTCAGTCTCCTCAGGAAATAGAGACGGCTTTGACACTTCTTGTAGACAGCCTCCGTGTTCTTTGACCAGTCCAGTTTATTGTCAATTCGTATCCCCAGGTATTTGTAATCCTCCACCATGTCCACACTGACCCCCTGGATGGAAACAGGGGTCACTGGTGCCTCAGCTCTCCTCAGGTCTACCACCAGCTCCTTAGTCTTTTTCACATTAAACTGCAGATAATTCTGCTCACACCATGTGACAAAGTTTCCTACCGTAGCCCTGTACTCAGCCTCATCTCCCTTGATGATGCATCCAACTATGGCAGAGTCATCCGAAAACTTCTGAAGATGACAAGAATCTGTGCAGTAGTTGAAGTCCGAGGTGTAAATGGTGAAGAGAAAGGGAGACAAGACAGTCCCCTGTGGAGCCCCAGTGCTGCTGATCACTCTGTCAGACACACAGTGTTGCAAGCACACATATTGTGGTCTGCCAGTCAGGTAATCAAGAATCCATGACACCAGGAAAGCATCCACCTGCATCGCTGTCAGCTTCTCCCCCAGAAGAGCAGGGCGGATGGTGTTGAACACACTGGAGAAGTCAAAAAACATGACCCTCACAGTGCTCGCTGGCTTGTCCAGGTGGGTGTAGACACAGTTCAGCAGGTAGATGATACTTTAATTAAGTACTTTAATTTGCAATTACCTTTCCCATTATAACTGTGCCAGGTCTTTTAAATAATTGAAATTTACATCAAAACATAGTGAAATGTATCATTTTGCATCACCAACAAATACAGTCCAAAGATGTGCTGAGTGGCAGCCTACAGGTGATGCCAAGCTTCCGGTGCCAACATAACATGCTCACAGCTTTTTAACCTGACAAGTGATGCCAAGCTTCCGGTGCCAACATAACATGCTGACAGCTTTTTAACCTGACAAGTGATGCCAAGCTTCCGGTGCCAACATAACATGCTGACAGCTTTTTAACCTGACAAGTGATGCCAAGCTTCCGGTGCCAACATAACATGCTCACAGCTTTTTAACCTGACAAGTGATGCCAAGCTTCCGGTGCCAACATAACATGCTCACAGCTTTTTAACCTGACAAGTGATGCCAAGCTTCCGGTGCCAACATAACATGCTGACAGCTTTTTCGCCTGCAGGTACTTTGAATGTGGGAGGAAACCCACGGTCACGGGAAGAACTTACAAGCTCCTTCCGGACAGTGCTGGGAATTCAATCCAGATTCCAGATCACTGGCATTGTAAAGTGTTCTGCTAACCACTACGCTACCATGCTGCCCCTCAGGTTACTTATTTTCTTAACCATATAACAATTACACCACAGAAACAGGCCATCTCGGCCCTTCTATTCCGTGCTGAACTCTTACTCTCACCTAGTCCCACTGACCTGCACTCGGCCCATAACCCTCCATTCCTTTCCTGTCCATATATCTATCCAATTTAACTTTAAATGACAACATCAAACCTGCCTCAACCACTTCTGCTGGAAGCTCGTTCCACACAGCTACCACTCTCTGAGTAAAGAAGTTCCCCCTCATGTTACCCTGAAACTTTTGCCCTTTAACTCTCAACTCATGTCCTCTTGTTTGAATCTCCCCCACTCTCAATGGAAAAAGCCAATCCACGTCAACTCTATCAATCCCCCTCATAATTTCAAATACCTCTGTCAAGTCCCCCCTCAACCTTCTACACTCCAAAGAATAAAGACCCAACTTGTTCAACCTTTCTCTGTAACTTAGGAGATGAAACATTCCAGGAGGTAACATTCCAGTAAATCTTCTCAGTACTCTCTCAATTTTGTTGACATCTTTCCTATAATTTGGTGACCACAACTGTGCACAATACTCCAAATTTGGCCTTACCAATGCCTTGTACAATTTCAATATTACATCCCAACTGTGTGTTGATTAAAATTCCAGTATCTGCAGATTTCCTCGTGTTTCCTATACTCAATGCTCTGATTTATAAAGGCCAGCATACCAAAAGCTTTCTTCACCACCCTATCCACATGAGATTCCACCTTCAGGGAACTATGCACTATTATTCTTGAATCCCTCTGTTCCACTGCATTCTTCAATGCCCTACCATTTACCATGTATGTCCTATTTTGATTAGTCCTACCAAAATGTAGCACCTCACATTTATCAGCATTAAACTCCATCTGCCATCTTTCAGCCCACTCTTCTAACTGGCCTGAATCTCTCTGCAAGCTTTGAAAACCTACTTCATTATCCACAACTCCACCTATCTTAGTATCATCTGCACACTTACTCATCCAATTTACCACCCCATCATCCAGATCATTAATATATATGACAAATAACATCGGACCCAGTACAGATCCCTGAGGCACACCACTATTCTCCAGCCTCCAATCTGACAAACAGTTATCCACCTCTACTCTGTGGCGTCTCCCATCTAGCCACTGCTGAATCCATTTTACTACTTCAATATTAATACCTAACGATTGAACCTTCCTAACTAACCTTCCGTGTGGAACCTTGTCAAAGGCCTTGCTGAAGTCCATATAGACAACATCCACCGCTTTACCCTCGTCAACTTTCCTAGTAACCTGTTCAAAGAATTCAATAAGATTTGTCAAACATGACTTTCCACGCTCAAATCCATGTTGATTGTTCCTAATCAGACCCTGTCTATCCAGATAATTATATATACCATCTCTAAGAATACTTTCCATCAATTTACCCACCACTGACGTCAGACTCACAGGCCGGTAATTGCTAGGTTTACTCTTAGAACGCTTTCTAAACAATGGAACAACATGAACAATAGGGAAGTAGCCCAAGAAATAGTGGATGCATTAGTGATAATTTTTCAAAACTCATTAGATTCTGGACTAGTTCCTGAGGATTGGAGGGTTTCTAATGTAACTCCACTTTTTAAAAAAGAAGGGAGAGAGAAACCGGGGAATTATAGACCGGTTAGCCTAACGTCGGTGGTGGGGAAACTGCTGGAGTCAGTTATCAAGGATGTGATAACAGCACATTTGGAAAGCGGTGAAATGATCGGACAAAGTCAGCATGGATTTGTGAAAGGAAAATCATGTCTGACGAATCTCATAGAATTTTTTGAGGATGTAACTAGTAGAGTGGATAGGGGAGAACCAGTGGATGTAGTATATTTGGATTTTCAAAAGGCTTTTGACAAGGTCCCACACAGGAGATTAGTGTGCAAACTTAAAGCACACGGTATTGGGGGTAAGGTATTGGTGTGGGTGGAGAATTGGTTAGCAGACAGGAAGCAAAGAGTGGGAATAAACGGGACCTTTTCAGAATGGCAGGCGGTGACTAGTGGGGTACCGCAAGACTCAGTGCTGGGACCCCAGTTGTTTACAATATATATTAATGACTTGGATGAGGGAATTAAATGCAGCATCTCCAAGTTTGCGGATGACACGAAGCTGGGTGGCAGTGTTAGCTGTGAGGAGGATGCTAAGAGGATGCAGGGTGACTTGGATAGGTTGGGTGAGTGGGCAAATTCATGGCAGATGCAATTTAATGTGGATAAATGTGAAGTTATCCACTTTGGTGGCAAAAATAGGAAAACAGATTATTATCTGAATGGTGGCCGATTAGGAAAAGGGGAGGTGCAACGAGACCTGGGTGTCATTATACACCAGCCATTGAAAGTGGGCATGCAGGTACAGCAGGCGGTGAAAAAGGCGAATGGTATGCTGGTATTTCTAGCGAGAGGATTCGAGTACAGGAGCAGGGAGGTACTACTGCAGTTGTACAAGGCCTTGGTGAGACCACACCTGGAGTATTGTGTGCAGTTTTGGTCCCCTAATCTGAGGAAAGACATCCTTGCCATAGAGGGAGTACAAAGAAGGTTCACCAGATTGATTCCTGGGATGGCAGGACTTTCATATGAAGAAAGACTGGATGAACTGGGCTTGTACTCGTTGGAATTTAGAAGATTGAGGGGGGATCTGATTGAAACGTATAAAATCCTAAAGGGATTGGACAGGCTAGATGCAGAAAGATTGTTCCTTAGTTGGGGAAGTCCAGAACGAGGGGCCACAGTTTGAGGATAGAGAGGAAGCCTTTTAGGACCGAGATTAGGAAAAACTTCTTCACACAGAGAGTGATGACTCTGTGGAATTCCCTGCCACAGGAAACAGTTGAGGCCAGTTCATTGGCTATATTTAAGAGGGAGTTAGATATGGCCCTTGTGGCTACGGGGGTCAGGGGGTATGGAGGGAAGGCTGGGGCGGGGTTATGAGTTGAAGAATCAGCCATGATCATAATAAATGGTGCAGGCTCGAAGGGCCGAATGGCCTACTCCTGCACCTATTTTCTATGTTTATGTGTTTCTAATAAGCCAATCCAACGGCACCATTCCTGTTTCTAATGACATTTGAAATATTTCTGTCAGAGCCCCTGCTATTTCCATACTAACTTCCTTCAAGGTCCCAGGGAATATCCTATCAGGACCCGGAGACTTATCCACTTTTATATTCCTTAAAAGCGCCAGTACTTCGTCTTCTTTAATCATCAAAGTTTCCATAACTACCCTACTTGTTTCCCTTACCTAACACAATTCAATATCCTTCTCTGGACTGGACTCTCTGACGGTGGTGTCTGAAAAGGGGATGCTGTCCAAGTTGCATGCCATCTTGGACAATGTCTCCCATCCACTACATAATGTACTGGTTGGGCACAGGAGTACATTCAGCCAGAGACTCATTTCAGCGAGATGCAACACAGAGCGTCATAGGAAGTCATTCCTGCCTGTGGCCATCAAACTTTACAACTCCTCCCTTAGAGGGTCAGACATCCTGAGCCAATAGGCTGGTCCTGGACTTATTTCCTGGCATTTACATATTACTGTTTAATTATTTATGGTTTTATATTGCTTTATATATATTCTTGGTTTGTGCAACTGTAACAAAAACCAATTTCCCTCGGGATCAATAAAGTATGACTATGACTATGAATACCGAAGAAAAGAAATTGTTCAAAATCTCCCCCATCTCTTTTGGCTCCGCACATAGCTGTCCACTCTGATTCTCTAAGGGACCAATTTTATCCCTCACTATCCTTTTGCTATTAATATAACTGTAGAAACCCTTTGGATTTATTTTCACCTTACTTGCCAAAGCAACCTCATATTTTCTTCAGGGTATCCAATTTCTTTCTTAAGATTCTTTTTACATTATTTATATTCCTCGAGCACCTTATTTACTCCATGCTGCCTATATTTATTGTAGATCTCTCTCTTTTTCTGAACCAAGTTTCCAATATCCCTTGAAAACCATGGCTCAAACTTTTAACCTTTCCTTTCAACCTAACAGGAACCAAAGATTCTGTACCCTCAAAATTTCACCTTAAATGACCTCCATTTCTCTATTACATCCTTCCCATAAAACAAATTGTCCCAATGCACTCCTTCTAAATCCTTTCGCATCTCCTGAAAGTTAGCCTTTCTCCAATCGAAAATCTCAGCCCTGGGTCCAGTCCTATCCTTCTCCATAATTATATTGAAACTAATGGCATTGTGATCACTGGACCCGAAGTGCTCCCCAACACATACCTCCATCACCTTATCTATCTCATTCTCTAACAGGAGATCCAACACTGCCCCTTCTCTAGTTGGTACCTCTATGTATTGCTGCAAAAAACTATCCTGCACACATTTTACAAACTCCAAACCATCCAGCCCTTTTACAGAATGGGTTTCCCAGTCTATGTGTGGAAAATTAAAATCTCCCACAATCACAACCTTGTGTTTACTACAAGTATCCGCTATCTCCTTACAAATTTGCTCCTCCAATTCTCGCTCCCTATTAGGTGGTCTATAATACACCTCTATAAGCATTACTACACCTTTCCCATTCCTCAATTCCACCCAAATAGCCTCCCTAGATGAGTCCTCTAATCTATCCTGCCAAAGCACCGCTGTAATATTTTCTCTGACAAACAATGCAACACCTCCCCCTCTTACCCCTCCTATTCTATTACACCTGAAGCAACGAAATCCAGGAATATTTAGTTGCCATTTACACCCCTCCTGCAACCATGTTTCGCTAATAGCTACAACATCATATTTCCAGGTATCAATCCATGCTCTAAGCTCATCTACCTTTCTTACAATGCTCCTAGCATTAAAATAGATGCATTTAAGAAACTCTCCACCTCTTACTCTCTGTTTATCCCTAATGGTGCAAACAACTTTGTTATCTTTTTCTTCCTTCTCCCCTACGTCATCGGTCTGAGTGCTCCCTTTCTCTGTCCCCTGCCTATCCTCCCTCACAGACTGTCTACTAGCTTTCTCTATTTGTGAACTAACCTCCTCTCTCCCAGTCTCTTCAATTTGATTCCCACCCCCCAACCATTCTAGTTTAAAGTCACCTCAGTAGCCCTCGCAAATCTCCCTGCCAGGATATTGGTCCCCCTTGGATTCCGGTGCAACCTGTCCTTTTTGTCCAGGTCACACCTGTGCCAAAAGAGGTCCCAAAGGTCCAGAAACTTGAATCCCTGCCCCCTGCTCCAATCCCTCAGCCATGCATTTATCCTCCACCTCATTGCATTCCTACTCTCACTGTCGCGTAGCACAGGCAGTAATCCCGAGATTATTACCTTTGCGGTCCTTTTTCTCAACTCCCTTCCTAACTCCCTATATTCTCCTTTCAGGACCCCTTCCCTTTTCCGACCTATGTCATTGGTACCTATATCATTGGTACCTATATGTACCATGACCTCTGGTTCCTCACCCTCCCACTTCAGGATATCTTGGATGCAATCAGAAACACCCCGGACCCTGGCACCAGGGAGGCAAACTACCATCCGGGTCTCCTGACTGCATCTACAGAATCGCCTATCTGACCCCCTAACTATTGAGTCCCCTATTACTACTGCCCTCCTCTTCCTTTCCCTACCCTTCTGAGCTACAGGGCCTCTCCATTTTGTCCCTCTAACTTGTCCCACTTGTCCCATTTGAACTTGCTTGGACCAGATTTAACACTTGTAGTACTGTGCTCAGTTCTGATCACCTTGCTACAGGAAGGATGTGGAAACTATAGAAAGGGTGCCGAGGAGATTTACAAGGATGTTGCCTGGATTGGGAACCATGCCTTATGAGAATAGGTTGAGTGAACTCGGCCTTTCCACCTTGGAGCGACGGAGGATGAGAGGTAACCTCCCTGCTTCCCCTCCCCCACCCCTTTATCTTTCCCCTTACTGGTTTTTCACCTGGAACCTACCAGCCTTCTCCTTCCCACCCTCCCCCTACTTTCTTTATAGGGCCTCTGCCCCTTCCCCCTACAGTCCTGACGAAGGGTTCCAACCCGAAATGTTGACTGATCGTTTCCACGGATGCTGCCCAACCTGCTGAGTTCCTCCAGCATGTTGTGGAGGATGAGAGGTGACCTGATAGAGGTGAACAAGATGATGAGAGGCATTGGTCGTGTGGATAGTCAGAGGCTTTTTCCCAGGGCTGAGATGGCTAGCACGAGAGGGCACATTTTTAAGGTGCTGGGGAGTAGGTACAGAAGAGATGTCAAGGATAAGTTTTTTACACAGAGAGTGGTGGGTGGCTGGAATGGGCTGCCAGCGGTGGTGGTGGAGGTGGATACAATAGGATTTTTTAAGAGACTCCTGGATGGATACATGGAAAATAGAGGGCTATGGGTAAGCCCAGGTAGTTCTAAGGTAAGGACAAGTTCGGCACAGCTTTGTGGGCCAAAGGGCCTGTATTGTTCTGTAGGTTTTCCATGTTTCTGCGACTTTGAAATGTGTATTTCAAAAATGAAGAAGTACTCGTATGGCAAAATATTACAACCATGGCTGATAAGAGAAGTCAAAGCTAATGTAAAAACAAAAGAGAGGGCATACAACAAAGCAAAAATTAGTGGGAAGGTACAGGATGGGAAATTTTTAAAACCCTACAGAGAGCAACTAGAAGAATCATTAGAAGGAAAAGATGAAATATGAAAGGAAACTAGCAAATAATATCAAAGTGGCTTGTAAAAACTTTTTTCAAGTATGTAAAAAATAAAACAGATGGGAGTGGATATAGGACTGCTAGAAAATAAGGCAGGTGAAATAATAGACAATAGGTGCAGGAGTAGGCTATTCAGCCCTTCGAGCCAGCACCGCCATTCACTGTGATCATGGCTGATCATCCACAATCAGTACCCTTTTCCTGCTTTCTCCCCATATCCCTTGACTCCGCTATCATTAAGAGCTCTATTTAACTCCTTTTTGAAAGAATCCAGAGACTTGGCCTCCACTGCCTTCTGAGGCAGAGCACTCCACAGAACCACAACCCTCTGTGTGAAAAAGTTTTTCCTCAACTCTGTTCTAAATTGTCTACCCCTTATTCTTATCTGTGGCCGCTGGTTCTGGACTCCCCCAACATCAGGAACATGTTTCCTGCCTCTAGCGTGTCCAATCCCTTAATAATCTTATATGTTTCAATCAGATCCCTCTCATCCTTCTAAATTCCAGTGTATACAAGCCCAGTTGCTCCAATCTTTCAACATATGACAGTCCCGCCATCCCGGGAATTAACCTCGTGAACCTATGCTGCACTCCCCCAATAGCTAGAATGTTCGTCCTCAAATTTGGAGACCAAAACTGTACACAATGTTCCAGGTGTGGTCTCACCAGGGCCCTGTACAACTGCAGAAGGACCTCTTTGCTCCTATACTCAATTCCCTTTGTTATGAAGGCCAGCATGCCATTAGCTTTCTTCACTGCCTGCTGTACCTGCATGCTTGCTTTCAGTGACTGGTGTACAATGACACCCAGGTCTCGTTGCACCTCCCCTTTTTCTAATTGGCTGCCATTCAGATAATAATCAGTTTTCCTGTTCTTGCCACCAAAGTGGATAACCTCACATTTATCCACATTAAACTGCATCTGCCCACTCACCCGATCAGTCCAAGTCACCCTGCATTCTCATAACATCCTCCTCACATTTCACACTGCCACCCAACTTTGTATCATCTGCAAATTTGCTAATGTTACTTTTAATCCCTTCATCTAAATCATTAATGTATATTGTAAATATCTGCGGTCCCAGCACCGAGCCTTGCGGTACCCCACTAGTCACTGCCTGCCATTCTGAAAAGGACCTATTCATCCCTACTCTTTGTTCCTGTCTGCCAACCAATTTTCTATCCATGTCAGTACCCTACCCCCAATACCATGTGCTCTAATTTTGCACACTAACCTCCTATGTGGAACCTTATCAAAGGCTTTTTGAAAGTCCAGGTACACTACATCCATTGGCTTTCCCTTGTCCATTTTCATAGTCAGGTTCTCAAAAAATTCCAGAAGATTAGTCAAGCATGACTTCCCCTTCGTAAATCCATGCTGGCCCTCGGATCTATCCTGCCACTGCTATCCAAATATGCTGCTATTACATCTCTTATAATTGATTCCAGCATCTTCCCCACCACTGATGTCAGGCTAACTGGTCTATAATTCCCTGTTTTCTCTCTCCCTCCTTTCTTAAAAAGTGGGATAACATTAGCTACCCTCCAATCTGCAGGAACTGATCCTGAATCTATAGAACTTTGGAAAATGATTACCAATGCGTCCATGATTTCTAGAGCCACCTCCTTAAGTACCCTGGGATGCAGACCGTTAGGCCCTGGGGATTTATCAACCTTCAGTCCCATCAGTTTACCCAACACCATTTTGTGCCTGATGTGAATTTCCTTCAGCTCTTCTGTTACCCTAGGTCCTCTGGCCAATAACAATAATAACAGGGTGCAAGGAGATGGCAGATGATCTAAATGAGTATTTTGCATCAGTCTTCACTGTGGAAGATACTAGCAGTGTGCCAGATGTTGTAGTGTGTGAAGGAAGAGAAGTGAGTTCAGTTACTATTACAAGGGAGAAAGTGCTCGAATAGCTGAAAGACCTAAAGTTACAGAAGTCACCCGGACCAGATGAACTGTACCCTAGAGTTCTGAAAGAGGAAGCATTGGAGATTATGACGGCATTAGCAATGATCTTTCAAAAATTATTGGACTCTGGAATGGTGCCAGAGGACTGGAAAATTGCAAATGTCACTCCACTCTTTAGGAAAGGAGGAAGGCAGCAGAAAGGAAGTTACAGACTAGTTAGCCTGACCGGAGTGGTTGGGAAAATGTTGGAGTCAATTGTTAAGGATGAGATGATGGAGTACTTGGTGACACAGGACAGGATAGGACAAAGTCGGCATGGTTTTCTGAAGGGAAAATCCTGCCTGACAAAGCTGTTGGAATTCTTAGAGGAGATTACAAGTAGGATGGATAAAGGGGATGCAGTGGATGTTGTATATTTGGACTTTCAGAAAGCCTTTGGCAAGATGCTACATATGAGGCTGCTTACCAAGTTAAGAGCCCATGGTATTACAGGAAAGTTACTAACATGGTTGGAGCATTGGCTGATTGGTAGGAGGCAGTGAGTGGGAATAAAAGGATACTTTCCTGGTTGGCTGCCAGTCACTAGTGGTGTTCCGCAGGGTTTGGTGTTGGGACCTCTTTTTTTACTGTATATAAATGATAGATGATGAAAAAGATGGCTTTGTTACCAAGTTTGCAGATGATACAATGATTGGTGGAGGGGCACGTGGTGTTGAGGAAACAGGTAGGATGTAGAAGGACTTAACCAGATAAGGAGAATGGGCAAGAAAGTGGCAAATGAATTATAATGTTGGAAAATGCATAGTTATGCACTTTGGTAGTAGAAGTAAACGTGCGGTGGATGGGGTCTGGGGGGAGGAGTGAGAGGAGGTGGGTGGGGACTGGGGGAGTGAGAGGAGGTGGGTAGGGACTGGGGAGGGAGTGAGAGAAGGTGGGTGGGGACGGGGAGTGAGAGAACGTGGGTGGGGACTGGGGAGGAGTGAGAGAAGGTGGATGGGGACTGGGGGAGTGAGAGGAGGTGGGTGGGGACTGGGGGGAGTGAGAGAAGGTGGGTGGGGACTGGGGGAGTGAGAGAACGTGGGTGGGGACTGGGGGAGTGAGAGAAGGTGGGTGAGGGGCTGAGGGAGGGTGGGTGGGAAAGAGGGATGGGCTGGGGTGGGAAGGTGAATGGCTGATGGAGGGAAGATGGGTGAGGGGCTGAATGAGGCAGAGACTGGAAGAGGGTGAGTAGGTGGCAGTGGTTAGAAAAGGGTGGTAGAATGAGGAGAGAGTAGTGAGGAGCAGTGCTGGAGTGGGGTTATGGGATTAGATGGAGCAGAGAGGGTGGGGAGAGTCCTGGCGACGAGTGAGATCGGTTGGGCTCTCTGCTCCACATTACAGTGCTCCCTGGGCCAGACCACTCCCGGTGCACAGCGCTTCCTCAGCCCTGGCCTCCCCAGGTCTCTCTGCTTCCTCAGCCCTACCTGGCCCTCCCAGGTCTCTCTGCTTCCTCAGCCCTACCTGGCCCTCCCAGGTCTCTCTGCTTTCTCAGCCCTGGCCCCCCCAGGTCTCTCTGCTTCCTCAGCCCTACCTGGCCCTCCCAGGTCTCTCTGCTTCCTCAGCCCTGGCCCCCCCAGGTCTCTCTGCTTCCTCAGCCCTACCTGGCCCTCCCAGGTCTCTCTGCTTTCTCAGCCCTGGCCCTCCCAGGTCTCTCTGCTTCCTCAGCCCTGGCCCTCCCAGGTCTCTCTGCTTCCTCTGCCCTGGCCCTCCCAGGTCTCTCTGCTTCCTCAGCCCTGCCTGGCCCTCCCAGGTCTCTCTGCTTCCTCAGCCCTGCCTGGCCCTCCCAGGCCCTCCCAGGTCTCTCTGCTTCCTCGGCCCTGCCTGGCCCTCCCAGGTCTCTCTGCTTCCTCGGCCCTGCCTGGCCCTCCCAGGTCTCTCTGCTTCCTCGGCCCTGGCCATCCCAGGTCTCTCTGCTTCCTCGGCCCTGCCTGGCCCTCCCAGGTCTCTGTGCTTCCTCGGCCCTGGCCATCCCAGGTCTCTGTGCTTCCTCGGCCCTGCCTGGCCCTCCCAGGTCTCTCTGCTTCCTCGGCCCTTCCTGGCCATCCCAGGTCTCTCTGCTTCCTCAGCCCTGCCTGGCCCTCCCAGGTCTCTGTGCTTCCTCGGCCCTGGCCATCCCAGGTCTCTGTGCTTCCTCGGCCCTGCCTGGCCCTCCCAGGTCTCTGTGCTTCCTCGTTCCTGGCCCTCCCAAGTCTCTCTGCTTCCTCGGCCCTGCCTGGCCCTCCCAGGTCTCTGTGCTTCCTCGGCCCTGGCCCTCCCAGGTCTCTCTGCTTCCTCAGCCCTGGCCCTCCCAGGTCTCTCTGCTTCCTCGGCCCTGCCTGGCCCTCCCAGGTCTCTGTGCTTCCTCGGCCCTGGCCCTCCCAGGTCTCTCTGCTTCCTCAGCCCTGGCCCTCCCAGGTCTCTCTGCTTCCTCAGCCCTGTCTGGCCCTCCCAGGTCTCTCTGCTTCCTCAGCTCTGGCCCTCCCAGGTCTCTCTGCTTCCTCAGCTCTGGCCCTCCCATTGTGCAGTGCTCCTTCAGCACCATGCTCCTCTGCAAAGTTATGGTCCTTTATTTACAGCTGTTAGGCAGATGTGTCTGACAAGAAGACAAAACAAAACCAAAGATTAGAAACAGCAAAAATGAGGGAGACATTTACGAACAATAGAACAGGTGACACCGAGGAAGTTAGACACATTCAATGTGATAAGGGCAGGCATGGAAGCGAGTTTAAACAGGGCTTAAAGCAGAGTGATATTGATAGATAATGGAGTTGAGTAGGAGAGACGCAGGGACAGAGAGACAGGTAGCAGGAGTTGGCCATTCATCCATCTAATATGTGCCGCCACTTAATAAGATAGTGACTGATGTGATTGTAAACTCACCCTTACAATTCTGTGCACTCCCAGAGTTTCCATCTCTTTGTTTATCTGTGCACCTCTGATTTAAACTATTCAGATGTTATACTTCCACTGCCCTTTACGAAAGAGAATTCCAAAGACCACCATTTTCTAAGAGAAAAACAATCACCTCATCTCTATCTTAAATGGGTGACCCCTAGAGAGAGCTAAGATCAAGAAAGATACCACAATAGTGGAAACTTTCCCTGTGCCAGATGCTTGGACTGATTGTCATTTGCCTATTTGAAGAGCCTAGAACATTTGCAAAGGAATTTTCCACCGGCTATCTGATTGGAGAGATTCTGAACAAGCACCAACTTCAAGAGGATTTTGATCAGTTCTCCCAGGGCAGGTGAGAAAATTTTCAGTCTAACAGCAAGTTAAATAAATCTAAATCACACTGTAGAAACTGAAAATTTTGAGCTCACGCGCTGGTACCCCAATTTGGATACCGTTAGTTTTGGCAGGGGGCGGGGTGGAGGAATCGTTCAGCTTCATTATCACCAGCATGTGTCATTAAATTTGTTAACTTAGCAGCGGCAGTACAATTCAATATATGATAATATAGAAAGAAAAAAATGAATAAATCTATTACAGTAAGTATATATATTTTTATTCATTAATTGAATTGACATTAATACTTACATCCTTCATATACAGGAGTAAAAATCTTTACGTTATGTCTCCATCTAGATGGGTAATGTGCAATTATAGTAATTTATAATAAATATTATGTACAACAGGATAGTCAATATAACACAGATATACAGTGGTATTAGCATGAATTAATCGGTCTGATGGCCTGATGAAAGAAGCTGTCCCGGAGACTGTTGGTCCTGGTTTTTATCCTGCGGTACTGTTTCCCGGATGAGTAACGTTGTACACTGAGGGACAGAGGAAAGGTGACATTGTTCAGTGAGGGACAGAGGGCAGAGTGCTGTTGTTCAGAGAGGACAGAGGTGAGAGTAAACAACAGGAATTCTGCAGATGCTGGAAATTCAAGCAACATACATCAAAGTTGCTGGTGAACGCAGCAGGCCAAGCAGCATCTATAGGAAGAGGCACAGTCGACGTTTCAGGCCGAGACCCTTCGTCAGGACTAACTGAAGGAAGAGTGAGTAAGGGATTTGAAAGCTGGAGGGGGAGGGGGAGATGCAAAATGATAGGAGAAGACAGGAGGGGGAGGGATAGAGCCGAGAGCTGGACAGGTGATAGGCAAAAGGGGATACGAGAGGATCATGGGACAGGAGGTCCGGGAAGAAAGACAAGGGGGGGGGTGACCCAGAGGATGGGCAAGAGGTATATTCAGAGGGACAGTGGGAGAAAAAGGAGAGTGAGAGAAAGAATGTGTGCATAAAAATGAGTAACAGATGGGGTACGAGGGGAAGGTGGGGCCTAGCGGAAGTTAGAGAAGTCAATGTTCATGCCATCAGGTTGGAGGCTACCCAGACGGAATATAAGGTGTTGTTCCTCCAACCTGAGTGTGACTTCATCTTTACAGTAGAGGAGGCCGTGGATAGACATGTCAGAATGGGAATGGAATGTGGAATTAAAATGTGTGGCCACGGGGAGATCCTGCTTTCTCTGGCGGACAGAGCGTAGATGTTCAGCAAAGCGGTCTCCCAGTCTGCGTCGGGTCTCACCAATATATAAAAGGCCACATCGGGAGCACCGGACGCAATATATCACCCCAGTCGACTCACAGGTGAAGTGATGCCTCACCTGGAAGGACTGTTTGGGGCCCTGAATGGTGGTAAGGGAGGAAGTGTAAGGGCATGTGTAGCACTTGTTCCGCTTACACGGATAAGTGCCAGGAGGGAGATCAGTGGGGAGGGATGGGGGGGACGAATGGACAAGGGAGTTGTGTAGGGAGCGATCCCTGCGGAATGCAGAGAGAGGGGGGGAGGGAAAGATGTGCTTAGTGGTGGGATCCCGTTGGAGGTGTCGGAAGTTACGGAGAATAATATGTTGGACCCGGAGGCTGGTGGGGTGGTAGGTGAGGACCAGGGGAACCCTATTCCTAGTGGGGTGGTGGGAGGATGGAGTGAGAGCAGATGTACGTGAAATGGGGGAGATGCGTTTAAGAGCAGAGTTGATAGTGGAGGAAGGGAAGCCCCTTTCTTTAAAAAATGAAGACATCTCCCTCGTCCTAGAATGAAAAGCCTCATCCTGAGAGTAACGTTGTTCAGTGAGGACAGAGAGGAGAGTAACATTGTTCAGTGAGGACAGAGTGGAGAGTGACTATTGTTCAGTGATGGACAGAGAGGAGAGTGACTATTGTTCAGTGAGCGACAGAGGGAGAGTAATGTTCAGTGAGGACAGAGGGGAGAGTAACGTTGTTCAGTGAGGGACAGGAAAGAGTGACATTGTTCAGTGAGGGACAGGGGAGAGTGATGTTGTTCAGAGAGGGACAGGGAGAGTAACGTTGTTCAGTGAGGACAGAGAGGAGAGTAACATTGTTCAGTGAGGACAGAGTGGAGAGTGACTATTGTTCAGTGATGGACAGAGAGGAGAGTGACTATTGTTCAGTGAGCGACAGAGGGAGAGTAATGTTCAGTGAGGACAGAGGGGAGAGTAACGTTGTTCAGTGAGGGACAGGAAAGAGTGACATTGTTCAGTGAGGGACAGGGGAGAGTGATGTTGTTCAGAGAGGGACAGGGAGAGTAACGTTGTTCAGTGAGGGACAGAGAGGAGAGTGATGTTGTTCAGTGAGGGACAGAGGGAGAGTAACATTGTTCAGTGAGGACAGAGGGGAGAGTGACATTGTTCAGTGATGGACAGAGGGGAGAGTGCTGTTGTTCAGAGAGGACAGAGGTGAGAGTAACGTTGTTCAGTGAGGACAGAGGGGAGAGTGACATTGTTCAGTGATGGACAGAGGGGAGAGTGCTGTTGTTCAGAGAGGACAGAGGTGAGAGTAACGTTGTTCAGTGAGGACAGAGAGGAGAGTAACATTGTTCAGTGAGGACAGAGAGGAGAGTGACTATTGTTCAGTGAGCGACAGAGGGAGAGTAATGTTCAGTGAGGACAGAGGGGAGAGTAACGTTGTTCAGTGAGGGACAGGAAAGAGTGACATTGTTCAGTGAGGGACAGGGGAGAGTGATGTTGTTCAGTGAGGGACAGAGGGAGAGTAACGTTGTTCAGTGAGGGACAGAGAGGAGAGTGACTATTGTTCAGTGAGGGACAGAGGGAGAGTAACGTTCAGTGAGGACAGAGGGAGAGTAACGTTGTTCAGTGAGGGACAGGAAAGAGTGACATTGTTCAGTGATGGACAGAGGGGAGAGTAACGTTGTTCAGTGAGGGACAGGAAAGAGTGACATTGTTCAGTGAGGGACAGGGGAGAGTGATGTTGTTCAGTGAGGGACAGAGGGAGAGTGACTATTGTTCAGTGAGGGACAGAGGGAGAGTAACGTTCAGTGAGGACAGAGGGAGAGTAACGTTGTTCAGTGAGGGACAGGAAAGAGTGACATTGTTTAGTGAGGGACAGGGGAGAGTGATGTTGTTCAGTGAGGGACAGGGAGAGTGATGTTGTTCAGTGAGGGACAGAGAGGAGAGTGACTATTGTTCAGTGAGGGACAGAGGGAGAGTAACGTTCAGTGAGAACAGAGGGGAGAGTAACATTGTTCAGTGAGGGTCAGGAAAGAGTGACATTATTTAGTGAGGGACAGGGGAGAATGATGTTGTTCAGTGAGGGACAGAGGGAGAGTAACGTTGTTCAGTGAGGACAGAGGGGAGAGTGACATTGTTCAGTGATGGACAGAGAGGAGAGTAACGTTCAGTGAGGACAGAGGGGAGAGTAATGTTGTTCAGTGAGGGACAGGAAACATTGTTCAGTGATGGACAGAGGGGAGAGTAACGTTCAGTGATGGACAGAGGGAGAGTAACGTTCAGTGAGGGACAGAGGGGAGAGTAACGTTGTTCAGTGAGGGACAGAGGAGAGTAACGTTGTTCAGTGAGGACAGAGGGGAGAGTGACTATTGTTCACAGTGGGACAGAGGGGAGAGTGACATTGTTCAGTGAGGGACAGAGGGAGAGTAACGTTCAGTGAGGACAGAGGGGAGATTGACTTGTTCACAGTGGGACAGAGGGGAGAGCAACATTGTTCAGTGAGGCACAGAGGGAGAGTAATGTTGTTCAGTGAGAGACAGAGGGGAGAGTGACATTGTTCAATGAGGGACAGAGGGGAGAGTGACATTGTTCAGTGAGGGACAGAGGGGAGAGTGACATTGTTCAGTGAGGGACAGAGGGAGAGTAACGTTCAGTGAGGACAGAGGGGAGAGTGACGTTGTTCAGTGAGGGACAGAGGGAGAGTAACATTGTTCAGTGAGGGACAGAAAAGAGTGACATTGTTCCGTGAGGGACAGAGGGAGAGTAACATTGTTCAGTGAGGATAGAGGGGAGAGTAACTTTGTTCTGTGAGGACAGAGGGGAGAGTAACATTCACTGTGGGACAGAGGGGAGAGGGACTATTATTCACTGTGGGACAGAGGGCGAGTAACTTTGTTTTGTGAGGGACAGAGGGGAGAGAAATGTTATTCAGTGAGGGACAGAGGGGAGAGTAACATTATTCAGTGAGGGACAGAGGGGAGAGTAATGTTTTGTGAGGGACAGGGGAGAGTAATGTTGTTCAAAGAGGGTCAGAGGGAAGAGTGACGTTGTTCAGTGAGGGATAGGGGAGAGTGATGTGGGTTTATTGGGACATAATGGGGTGTGAAGTGGGTTCAGTGGGGGCAGAGTGGAGAGTGATATTGGTTTACTGAGTGATAGAGGGGAGTTTGAAGTGTGTTCTCTGAAGGGAGTGTGATGTCGTTCACTGAGGGATAGAAGGCTGAGCATTGTGTATTCAGTTTGGGACAGGGTTACAGTGATGAGGGTTCAATGACGTACAGAGGGGTGAGTGACATGGGTTCAGTCAGGAACAGGGGAGAGTGAGACTGGTTCACTGAGGGACGGGGAGAGTGATGTATGTTCACTGAGGGACGCAGGAGAGTTTCATAGTTTCACTGAGGGTCGGGGGAGAATGATGTTCACTGAGTGGCAGGTGAGATTGACGTGGGTTCAGTGAGGGATGGGAGTGTGACGTGGGTTCACTGAGGGTCAGAGGGATCAGCGATGTAGGTTCAGTGAGAGGTAAAGGTGTGCCATGTGGAGATTTGTCGATTTGGAAGCAAGAATGAAAGGTATTGAGTGTTTATGTAGATGGACTCCCGATGGGTAAAAGAGGTGAACGTTTAGGTAGGTGGACACCCAATCAATTAAGGGGATGAACATTTAGGTTGATAAACACTTAATAATTAAGAGTCGTAGGTTTGCTGTGAGTGGTGGGGATTATGCAGTTGAGGTTACAATTCGATCAGCTCTACTGAAATAGTGGAGTAGATTTGCAGGGCCAAGTGGCCTAACTGAGATGTTTGTAATAGATTTCTGGCATTTCAGGGAATTGGGTTGTCATTGTTCTTGAAGATAATTTGAACTTGTTTCCTTAGGGATGTGGTTTCCTTGCCCTCCTTGTGGTTTATGGTTTGAATTCATCCTTGAGCAGGTTGAAGGCAGCTAATGATTCCCAGTTGTTGACTGGAGGGGTCGATTTCAATGAGATCTGGTTTCTCAGTATTTTGGACCCTAATGGTTTTAACGTAGCAATGCCAATCATTGTACAGCTCTACTGAAAGCTCTTCCAGTACAGCTACAATGCCAGGCTTACCTGAAGTGATCATAGACAGTTCATGATGTAACCCAGTGGCAACTAGCCCTCTGCACAGTAATCTCTCCTTCTCTCCACAGAAATGCAGTTTCTCAGCTCAATAACTTCCAGCGTCTATTACCCACGCTGCAGCTGTTGGGGGTGATGTTCAGTGACAATGTGGTGAAGGCACTCATTGAGGAGCAGCACGGAGCGGCCACACGCCTCCTGTATCAGATCTACATTGCACTCCGCAGGAAAGAGAAGGCCCAGCTCTCAAAAATGACGATGGAAACCATGAGACCACCTGCAGCGGCCAAACTTGCAAGCATCAGCGCTGAGATGTACAAAGAGGTAAATGGGAGCAATGTGGCAACCAAAGGCAATTTGGCATAGGAGTGTTGAGGGGAGCCGGAGAGGACTCAGAGGGACGGGAGAAGATATGCCAATACCGCCTTCAATGTTGTCCTAGGCTTACTTTCCATGGAGGGTCTGCAGTGAAGTTTCATCAGACCAGGATTTGCTGTATTTGAAGAGATGGAATTGAGTCACAGAACACCACTAGTCATGGACCTGCAGCCCGAACAAGACCCATCAACCACTACCCTCTGTCTTCAATGGGCAAGCCAATTCTGATTTCAAATAACCAAGTCATGGTTGATCCTATGCATCTTAACCTGATGGATGTGCCTCCCATGAGGGACCTTGTCAAATGCCTTACTAAAGTCCATGTAGACAACATCCACAACTCTACCTTCATCAATCATCCTCGTCACCTTATCAAAAAACCCAATTAAATTAGAAAGACATGACTAGCCCAGATTGTCCCTAATTAGACCATGTTTTTCCAAGTACTTGAATCTTAACCCTAAGAATCCTCTCCTATAGTTTCCATAGCATTGACATAAGACATGTCAGTATGTAGTTTGTAGGATTAAACTTATTTCCCTTCTTGAACGAGGAACAGCATCACCTACCTGCCAATCATCTGGGGCCTCGTCTGTGGGCAGAGAGAACGTAATATTCTGAGAGAAGGTCTGAGCAATCTCATCTCTCGTCTCAATACCTTGGGGTGTATCCCATCAGACCCTGGAGACTTATCCGCCTTAACAGTTCTTTAGAAGACTCACTGCCTCTATCTTTATATCAAAATGCCCTAACTATTTTCCACATCCTTCTCCTTGCTAAACACTGACTCAAAGTATTCACCCGTCTCCTCTGCCTCCAAGTATGATCACTCCTCTCTACTTAAAGGACAGAAAAGGACAATTGGCTTGAAATGTCAACTGTTCCTTTCCCTCTCAGATACTGCCTAACCTTCTGTGTTCCTCCAGCTTCTTGTTTGATGCTGTGCTGTTATTAGGAGTATTTTTGTGTTTTCTTCCACGACTGATCTACAATAATTACTTAGAACTATTGTCATTTCTTACTTACCATTACTCTCCATTGAGGGTCTGTTGTTTCCTTTGTCTGCTCACTTAGACTCATAGAGTCATGGAACCCTGCAGCACAGAACCAGGCCACTGAGCCCATTTGTTCTGTGCCAAACCATTAATCTGCCTGGTCCCAACCTGTATTGTCTTCCAGATCCCTCTGGCCCATGGACTTTCCCAAATTTCTCTTCAATGTTGAATTCAACCCTTACGCTGGCAGCTCATTCCACACTTTCACCACCCTCTGAATGAAGATATTCTCCTTAAATGTTTCACCTTTCACCCTTAACCTCCAGTTATGGTATCACCCAATCTCAGTGGAAAGAGCCTATCTATATCCCTCGTAATTTTGTGTACCTCTATTAAAGTTGAATTCTATTACCTCTATTAAATCTCCTCTCATTCTTCTACATTCTCAGGAATAAAGTTCTAACCTGTTCAACCTTTCCCGGAAACATCCTTGTAAATTTTCTTTGCACTTTTACAATACTTCCTTTATATAAATCTGGCAGTTACACTGTCTTCTTTGATATGATTTCCAGTATACTTTATACTCAACTTTCCCCACTCTTTTTTTACACAGCCATCCCATGACAGGAAAATAATTAAAACTTAGAGACAGAAGGAAGTTCTAATTTAAATTTAAATTAACATACAACCAAAATTGATCCCATGCGTCTCGCACTTTTCCCTCACTGTTAATTCTTCCCAACATGTTTTCATATGATGAAATCTTAATCATTTCCTCAGTCCATTCCTTCACAGTGGGACATCTGGGTTTTTTTCCAGTTTTGCAGTATAATTAGAAACATAGAAACATAGAAAATAGGTGCAGGAGTAGGCCATTCGGCCCTTCGAGCCTGCCCCGCCATTCAGTATGATCACGGCTGATCATCCAACTCAGAACCCTGTACCAGCCTTCCCCGCATACCCCCTGATCCCTTTAGCCACAAGGGCCATATCTAACTCCCTCTTAAATATAGCCAATGAACTGGTCTTAACTGTTTCCTGTGGCAGAGAATTCCACAGATTCACCACTCTCTGTGTGAAGAAGTTTTTCCTAATCTCGGTCCTAAAAAGCTTCCCCTTTATCCTCAAACTGTGACCCCTCATTCTGGACTTCCCCAACATCGGGAACAATCTTCCTGCATCTAGCCTGTCCAATTCCTTTAGGATATTATATGTTTCAATAAGATCCCCCCTCAATCTTCTAAATTCCAACGAGTATAAGCCTAGTCGATCCAGTGTTTCATCATATGAAAGTCCTGCCATCCCAGGAATCAATCTGGTGAACCTTCTTTGTACTCCCTCTATGGCAAGGATGTCTTTCCTCAGATTAGGGGACCAAAACTGCACACAATACTCCAGGTGTGGTCTCACCAAGGCCTTGTACAACTGCAGTAGTACCTCCCTGCTCCTGTACTCGAATCAAATAATACTTGAAGAATTCTTGCAGCTGTGATGAGACCCACCTGTAAAATAGTAAATTTGTCATTGTTTACATTAGATGTCATTGTCCTATCACCCAGGGGACAAAGCCGTGGGCACAAGGGCAGTGTGGAACCCGACCAACTCCCCAACAGATCAAGAACTCTACACCAAAATGGAAGAACCATGGAACACTCCCAAATCATGTGAAAATATGTGCCCACCTCATTTTTACATTTTCAGCATAAATTATTATCAACAATCCCCATTTTGTAGTCTAGCTGGTGTCCAATAATATCTGTGTACTATCTTATACTGAATAAATTCCCTTCTCGCTTCCGTATTATGTCTACCCATGTTTGATAAAATATTTAACCACTCATTATCTTCAATATTGCTTCCAAGATCCTTCTGCCATGCTGCTTTGAGATTGTTACATGATTCACCCACAGAATGCTTGAACATTTTATAAAACACTGACACTTTATGAGCTTCCTGTGGTAATGTAAAGTATTCAGTTAAAGAGTTACTTTGTGGGTCACCGTTCTTAAATATGCTACTAATGCAATGTCTTATTTGTAAATACTTCCAAAAATTCCCTTTATCTACAAAGTTATGTTCCCTCTGCAAATCCACATATGACATAAAAATCCCATTCACAGAGATCACCTACTGTATTTACACCTTTAATCTTCCATTCTGTCCAGGACACCATTCTTTTCTCAATACGTATCTCAGGGTTATTCCAGAGTGAGGAGTATAACTGGTTTAAATGTGACATTCTAGAATACAGGCTTTATGAATTGTAATCCACACACTCCTTGAGTGAAATAGTGTAGGATTTAGATTAGTCTGCTTTTCCACATGTTGTGAGAGGATGTTAAGGGGTGAATATGGTGCAGCCAGGCTCCGTTCTATAATTACCCAATCTAAATAAAAATCAGCCGTTCTTGGTACCTAAAATTTGGTTCACCTTGTTAAGAAAGTCTGGGTCTTCCTTATTAGGTGCATATATGTTACAAAGTACTACTTTCACCCCATTAATAAGTGCATTTATATAAATTATCCTGCCTTCTTTGTCTTTAAATTCCCCAAGCAATACAAAACTAAGTTTTCTGTTAACTAAGATCATTGTCCCATTTTGTTTGCTATTAAATGATGAATAGAATACCCGGCCTACCCAATCTCTTCTAAATTTCAGTGCTTCAACATCTTTAAAATGTGTTTCCTGGACAAATGCAACAACTTTCCCCACTCTTTACAATTTTTATTCAAGTCTACAAGAGGAGAGACAGTACTTGATCTGATATTGGGAAATGAACCTGGTCAGGCGTCAGATCTCTCAGTGGGAGAGCATTTTGGAGTTAGTGATCATAATTCTATCTCCTTTACAATAGCATTGGAGAGAGATAGGAACAGACAAGTTAGAAAAGTGTTTAATTGGAGTAAGGAGAATTATGAGGCTATCAGGGAGGAACTTGGAAGCTTAAATTGGGAACAGATGTTCTCAGGGAAAGGTACGGAAGAAATGTGGCAAATGTTCAGGGGATATTTGTGTGGAGTTCTGCATAGGTACGTTCCAATGAGACAGGGAAGTTATGGTAGGGTACAGGAACCGTGGTGTACAAAGGCTGTAGTAAATCCAGTCAAGAAGAAAAGAAAACCTTACAAAAGGTTCAGAGAGCTAGGTAATGTTAGAGATCTAGAAGATTATAAGGCTAATAGGAAGGAGCTTAAGAAGAAATTAGGAGAGCCAGAAGGGGCCATGAGAAGGCCTTGGTGGGCAGGATTAAGGAAAGAATAGGACCTATCAAGTGTGACAGTGGGAAAGTGTGTATGGAACCGGAGGAAATAGCAGCAGTACTTCATGAATACTTTACTTCAGTATTCACTACAGAAAAGGATCTTGGTGATTGTAGTGATGACTTGCAGCAGACTGAAAAGCTTGAGCATGTAGATATTAAGAAAGATGATGTGCTGGAGCTTTTGCAAAGCATCAAGTTGGATAAGTCGCCGGGACCAGATGAGATGCACTCCAGGCTACTGTGGGAAGCGAGAGGGGAGATTGTTGAGCCTCTGGCAATGATCTTTGCATCATCAATGGGGACAGGAGAGGTTCCGGAGGATTGGAGGGTTGCGGATGTTGTTCCCTTATTCAAGAAATGGAGTTGAGATAGCCCAGGAAATTATAGACCAGTGAGTCTTACTTCAGTGGTTGGTAAGTTGATGGAGAAGATCCTGAGAGGCAGGATTTATGAACATTTGGAGAGGTATAATATGATTAGGAATAATCAGCATGGCTTTGTCAAGGGCAGGTCGTGCCTTACGAGCCTGATTGAACTTTTTGAGAATGTGACTAAACACATTGATGAAGGAAGAGCAGTAGATGTAGTGAATATGGATTTCATCAAGGCATTTGATAAGGTACCCCATGCAAGGCTTATTGAGAAAGTAAGGAGGCATGGGATCCAAGGGGACATTGCTTTGTGGATCCAGAACTGGTTTGCCTACAGAAGACAGAGTGATTGTAGACGGGTCGTATTCTGCATGGAGGTTGGTGACCAGTGGTATGCCTCAGGGATCTGTTCTGGGACCCCTACTGTTTGTGATTTTTATAAATGGCCTGGATGAGGTAGTGGAAGGATAGGTTAGTAAGTTTGCTGATGACACAAAGGTGGGAGGTGTTGTGAATAGGGTGGAGGGCCGTCAGAGGTTACAGCGGGACATTGATGGAATGCAAAACTGGGCTGAAAACTGGCAGATGGTGTTCAACCCAGATAAGTGTGTGGTGGTTCATTTAGGTAGATCAAATATGATGGCAGAATATAGTATTAATGGTAAGACTCTTGGCAGTGTGGAGGATCAGAGTGATCTTGGGGTCCGAGTCTGTGGTTAAGAAGGCATACAGTGTATTGGCCATCAATCATGGAATTGAATTTAGGAGCCGACGGGTAATGTTGCAGCTATATAGGACCCTGGTTAGACCCCACTTGGAGTACTGTGCTCAGTTCTGGTTGCCTCACTACAGGCAGGATGTGGAAACCATAGAAAGAGTGCAGAGGAGATTTACAATGCTGTTGCCTGGATTGGGGAGCATGCCTTATGAAGACAGGTTGAGTGAACATGGCCTTTTCTCCTTTGAGCGACTGAGGATGAGAGGTGACCTGATAGAGGTGTATAAGATGATGAGAGGCATTGATCGTGTGGATAGTCAGAGGCTTTTTCCCAGGGCTGAAATGGCTGCCCAAAGAGGGCACGGGTTTAAAGTGCTGGGGAGTAGGTACAGAGGAGATGTCAGGGGTAAGTTTTTTACTCAGAGAGTGGTGAGTGCGTGGAATGGGCTGCTGGCAACAGTGGTGGAGGCGGGTACGATAGGGTCTTTTAAGAGACTTTTGGGTAGGTACATGGAGCTTAGAAAAATTGAGGGCTTTGGATAACTCTAGTAACTTCTAAGGTAGGGACATGTTCGGCACAACTTTGTGGGCCAAAAGGCCTGTCTTGTGCTGTAGATTTTCTATGTTTCTATGTTTTCTCTGGTTTCTGAAATAATTACTAATATTTATCACCGATCTTTACAACATGGTTGCTTTTCCTTTCAATATACTATCCTCCTACCTAAAAGTGCTCCTCACGGCACTCGCCTCAAATAGCCTCTGACAACCGAGTCCACCTCCTGGCCTTCTCGTGTGGCTTAGCCTCTAAGCCCGGCGGAACTGTTTCTACTGACAGGAGAAGGGACAAAGGCGGGTCCTGGCGCCTTAAAACCAGTGCTTCGGGTAGATGGAGCTCGTCAGCCTGGGAAGGCAGTCCATCTAAGAGAGGGAAAAAACTGATTTCAAACCTCCGCTTCCTTGCGGCCATACCCACTCATGGGAAAGGCTTCGGGAGTAAACCCTGAGGACAAATCCGGAGCTGGAGTCCCTCAGGCAGTCTGACGTTGCCTTCAACCTCGCTTTGGCAACTCCTGTGACGACACTGGTGCCAAGCCGTATCGGCCATTGCCTTTCCCTTGGACAACTTCAGTGTTGTGGAGAGGGGAGACTTGTTGCTTGGGCAACTGTTGGTCTTCCATACAACCTTGCCCAGGCCTGCGCCCTTGAAAGGACACTCCAGACTTTCCAGGTGCAGATCCATGGTCTTGCGAGACTAACGGATGCCACCACATATCATTCTTACCTTCTTGGTCCATCTTTCTCATGGAGCCTGTCTTCATAAAAATGCTTACATCTTTAGCTGAGTTTATGAACTATTTCCTCCCATCCCTGTACCATTGGAATTGCCTTTTTAAAAATTTATGATACTAGTTTTGGGCCCAAGTGTCTACCCTCTGGCTGAATTTTAAATTCTACCATGATATGATCTCATTTTTTCTCAAGGGATTCTTTACCATAAGGCTATGAGTTAATTCTGTCTTCAAGATTCAAAGGTTCAAAGGTACATTTATTGACAAAGTATGCATGTACAATATAACTCTGATACCTTCTACTCCAGATAGCCATTAAATACAGAAGTACTGTGGATGTTGATGAAAGAAAAGTCATCACCTTCCCCCTGACATGAAAAAGAAAAGAAACAAAACTTGCAGACCCCAAAATACCCCTCCCCCGCAACAAAAAATAGCCACAATAACAATCATTGAGTCCCTATGCATAACAATCCCGACCTCCTCACTCACAGAAAAAAAACAATATAAAGTACAGTTCAATAATCACATAAATCTCAGAATATTGGAAACATCTTTTCATCTGTGTACGAGGAGAGCAGCCACAGGAGCTCAGTCCTTCGTAAGGAGTAACCGCTGACCTGGGCTGAGCATGCTGATCGGCTGCTGACCATCTCTGTTGGGAACCATTGCCGACCCTCTCCACATTCACCTCGACACTTCAATCTTCCTTGTCGCCTCAAGATGGAGTTGTTCGTGACCTCATGCCTCGTCTCTGGTCTTTTCCACAAGCCAGCTTGTGTTCTCGGACCTTTTCAGCCCCTCGCCTCTAATCTCCACGAGGAAGCTCTCCTGACACAGCACCCTTGATCGAGTTCCAATCAGTACATCACAGGCTCCAACAGTTTCCATAACACAAACGAGACAAAAAGAACAAGCAGAAAGTGTAGAAAATGTAAAATAACTGAATAGATTTGCTCTCTACAAGCTGTTGCCCAAGGAATCATTGTTCGCTGGCACCATCTTGACCATAAAGTGTCTGAAGTCAATGATTCTTCATGAGTTTGTTGTGCCCCTGCATAGACTTTCGTCAGGTCACTCGTCTGAGTGCTACTGGTACCATGAAACCCAATACTACCTGTCGCATGGTCGGGTGGTCGGCGACTAAACCAGCTCCCCTACCAGGCTTGCCTGCTGAAGAGGGTGGCTAGACACCCTGCAAGACGAAAAATAAGACCTGTCAAAGGGTGGATGAACCCTCTCATAGGGTCAACGGCCATCTAGCAAACACGTGCCATGAAGCGTAGAAAGGGCATCCCTTACATCAAAACTTGGTCTGGCCATTCACTGCAATGGAACTTCTCCCAGCTGTCTTGGACCCTACCATGCCGCTGGATCTGGGAGGGGATGTCGAGAGAGTGGGTCTGGACCCCCTACTCACCTAAAATCCATTCACGCACAGGCTGTTCCTTTCTGAGGAGTGGGGTCAACCCCACTAACTGACTGAAAAGAACCATCGTCCTATAGGATGGATAGCCAGAGAGAGAGAGTTTCTGTGCTCTATGGCTCCCACACCGTGTCAGATCTAAAACAGTCTGTTTCCAGATTGGGTCCTCACTACATTGCTCTAAGAAACCTTTCTGATTCCATTTGGTGAAATTATACTCAAGGCTACCATGGCAATTGGATTTGTCCAGATTCAGTCATGACTAACGTTGTCTTGGTTGTTGGGGTGGTGGTGTCTTCACAGTTTGTAGCATTTAGGGAGGCGTCTCACCATCCCAAGGACACCTAGGTGATGGGCACTGCTCGCAAATCCAGAAACAATATTGAATGATGAGCTGCTCTGGTGCACCATTGCTGACTGAATTTTCCTTGTCTTCCAGCGTATGAAGTCAATGATTCCTCGTGAGGTTGATATGGCCCTGCGAAGAGTTTCTGACCGCTACATTGCTAAAGGCAAGGAGGTTGAGGAGGAGGCAGCCCTTAAGGATGAACAGGAGCTGCAGAAGCAACAGAGCATCCAGGAAGAGCAGCAGACCCAACACTTGGAAATGGTGGATATCCACAGGAAATTGCAATTTGCCTGACCCGGAAAGAGCCAGTACTGGGAAATAGAGAGAATGGAGAAAAAATAGCAGGGAATTGAGAAATGGAATGGACTGGGAAAGAGTTGGCATTGAGACTGGGGTAGATCAAAGGTTGAGAAAAGCACGAGGCTGGATTAGAGCATGCATTAACATGGTACAAGGCTGGGGGAGAGCAGGACGCTGGGTTTGGGAAGGGACTGGGAGTGGCATGAGATGGGAGCAGAGCATGGATTGAATGGTGTACAAGAGGGAAGCATCTGGGAGTGGGATAAAGATCAACAAATGGGGTGTGAGAGATTAGCAGATATTAAAGCACTGAAGCACTTGTGCTCTCATGCAAGCTGCATTGTTCCTGTTCACTCCCCTGATGAGCCTTCTCTTACTCTGCTTGTTTCAGCTACATAAAGCAAAGAAGCAGAACAAAGAGTTGATGGAAAAAGTGCAGGGATCAATCATCCCTGTCTCCAAAAAGATGCCACGTGAAATGGAGAACACCAGCTTGAAACGCAAGCAAGAGCTGAGAAAGAAAGAAGCTGAGGTGGGGTATTGTTGCAATAAAAACTGATGCGAGGTCATTGACCTGAAACAATAATCCCCACAGATGCTGCCTGACTTGCTAAGTGTCTGTAGCATTTCTATTTTATTACTATATTTACATGAGCAGAGGCCGTTGAAAACTGCTGTTTGCAGATGGTGGAGCTGTTTTAAGGCTGAGAATAGTGGTGAGGTTTTAAGGCTGAGAATAGACTGGGGAGATGCAGGATAATAGTTGAAGGTCAGAGGGTTAGGGTGATAGGGGAAGTGAACATGTATAGAGAGCTAGGGTGATGGGGGTAGGGAACATGAATACAGAGCTACGGTGATGGGTAGGGAACACAAATAGAGGGTAAGGTCAGAGAGCTACGGTGATAGGGGTAGGGAACACGTATAGAGGACTAGGGTGATAGGGGTAGGGAACACGAGTAGAGGGCTAGGGTGATAGGGGTAGGGAACATGAGTAGAGGGCTAGGGTGATAGAGGTAGGGAACACGAATAGAGAGCTAGGGTGATAGGGTTAGGGAACACGAGTAGAGGGCTAGGGTGATAGAGGTAAGGAACACGAATAGAGGGCTAGGGTGATAGAGGTAAGGAACATGAATAGAGAGCTAGGGTGATAGAGGTAGGGAACACGAATAGAGAGCTAGGGTGATAGGGTTAGGGAACACGAGTAGAGGGCTAGGGTGATAGAGGTAAGGAACACGAATAGAGGGCTAGGGTGATAGAGGTAAGGAACATGAATAGAGAGCTAGGGTGATAGAGGTAGGGAACACGAATAGAGAGCTAGGGTGATAGGGTTAGGGAACACGAGTAGAGGGCTAGGGTGATAGAGGTAAGGAACATGAATAGAGGGCTAGGGTGATATGGGTAGGGAACATGAATAAAGGGCTAATGTGATAGAGGTGGGGAACACGAATAGAGAGCTAAGGGAAAGAGACTGGAAGGGAGTACACATGACAGGGGAAAGTAGGATGGGTAATAATACTGTATATGGAGCACTTGGGGACCAGGAGGTGCATCAGAACTATGGGGCAGAGGTTTTGGTTTAGGATCTATTGTTAATTAAGTAAAAGCCAAAAGTTTGTGTTGCCTTTGAAGTTGTTGATGTTTAGGAGCCTGTAGCCTCAGGTTCTGACTATTGGTGCAAGGCTGGGATTTAGTTTCCATCCCAAAATGTGTCAAAAATTCCATCTCTCTCCTGGCTCGTGCTTTGTAAATGGTGGAAAAACCTTGGGTCATCAGGAGATTAATCACTCACTTTGGATCGCCAGCCTCTGACCTACTGTTGTATCCACAGTATTTGTGTGCCTGGTCTAACTGAGTTTCTCTCAGTGATGACACCAGGAACCTGATGCCGAGGACTTGCCATTGAATGTGAAGGGGAGGTAGTCAGGGTGGATAGGTAGGACCTGTGAAGGGGGGTGGGCTGGGGGGGGGGGGGTGGCTGCAGGATTGTCCAAGTTGGCCAGTGAGTATGGGGTCTGTAATGGAGGGAGGGTGTTATTTCGGGTCAGATGTTGAGGTGTAGGTCTAACTCCAGTTAGTGGAGGAATGAGGGACTGAGCTTGGTACCTGTGCACTGACTGTGCTGTATGATTTCAGATGTTCAACAACGAGATTACAAAATTTGAGAAGATACTGAAGAACCTGACACCTGCTGGAGGTGAAGAGGAGAGTGGGAGGTAAGTACCAGAACTGAAAGAAGCAACACAAACTCAGCAGCTCACCCAACAAGTGGTGGGAGACGCTGTCCCAGCAATCATTCCAGACAAGGACACAGTGTAATGGACACACAGAAACAAACATACTTGTTTTCTTCAAATTCCAAAGTAAATTTATTATCAAAGTACCATATACAAACCTGAAATTCATTTTCTTGTGGGCATACTCAATAAGTCCAAAAAGAATAATAACCATAATAGAAAGACAGCATTCAACCAGTGTGCAAAAGACATCAAAGTGTGCAAATACAAAAACCAAGAAATAATAATAAATAATGTATATAGGCAATAAATATCGAGAACATGAGATGAAGAGTCCTTGAAAATGTGTTCAAAGCTTATGGGAACAGTTCAGTAATGGGGCAAGTGAAGTTGAGTGAAGTTATCCCCTCTGGTTCAGGAGCCTGATGGTTGAGGGGTAGTCGCTGTTCCTGAAGCTGGCGGTGAGTCATGAAGCTTCTGTATCTTCCTGGTGGCAGCAGCGAGAAGAGAGCATGTCCCGTTTGGTGGGGATCCTGATGATGGATGCTGCTTTCCAGTGACAAAGCTTTGTGTTGATGTGCTTACTGGTGGGGAGGGCTTTACCCATGATGGTTGTGCCGTACTTTTTCTCGAATTTTCCGTTCAAGGGCTTTTGTGCAGCCAGTCATTACACATGAAAGCCATTTGACCCACTGAGGGTACATTGGATCTCAGATCCCATCAATCTCATTCCCAAGTTTACTTCCATGTGCACCAGGATTATGCAGTTAATTAACTTGCCCATTTGGGATGTGGCAAGGTGCTAGAGCTGAAGTCGCAAGGACGATGTGCAAACTCCACGAGTCCGCAGGAGGTCAGGATTGAACCTGGTTCCCTGATGCTGTTAAACAGTAGCAATAACAGATTCACTGCTGTCCGTCCTGAAATGGTGACAGACACTGCCTGTGGAGAGAGCCAGAGACAGTCCTGCCAGGGGGCCCTCACGCTTAGGGCAGTATCAGCTTGGCACGGTCCAGTGAAGGTTCACACACACTGCCCACAGAGCGACCAAGGGACAGTCCACCCAGGCGGTCCCTGATCCAGATCCAGGCACAATGGCATCTGACAAACCTACATGCTTCAGAATCAGGTTCAGTATCACTGGCAGATGTTGTGAGATTTGTTGCTTTATGGCAGCAGAACATTGCAATACATAATTTTAAAAAGCTATAAATTACAATAAGAAATGGATACAAAAGTTAAATAATTAGTGTAAAAAGATAGCAAAAAAAAGTAGTGAGCTAGTGTACATGGGTCCATTGTCTGCTCAGAAATCTGATGATGGAGAGGAAGAACTGTTTCAGAAACACTGAGTCTTCAGGCTCCTGTACCACCTCCTTGATGGTAGCAATGAGAAGATGGCATATCCTGGTTCACTGTTGCAGATAATCAGAGTGTTAGACAAAGAAACTGGGTGTCTGGGACAGTCTGTTGGACAAATACCGACACTGAGCCTCTCTGACAGACAGATTCACTTGGAATCCCTGCGAATGATCTCAGTGTGGGACTGGAGTAGCTCGGTGTGTTAGCAGCAATGAATCTTAAAGGTGACTCAAGACAGGGATGTTTGCAGTTCCATAAGACCATAAGATATAGGAGCAGAAGTAGGCCATTCGGCCCATCGAGTCTGCTCTGCCATTCAGTCACAGGCTGATCCAATTCTTCTAGTCATCCCCACTCTCCTGCTTTCTCCCCATACCCTTTGATGCCCCGGCTAATCAAGAACCTATCTATCTCTGCCTTAAATGTACCCAAAGACTTAGCCTCCACAGCTCGTGGCAACAAATTCCACAGATTTACCACCCTCTGACTAAAGTAATTTCTCCACGGCTCTGTTCTAAGTGGACATCTTTCAATCCTGAAGTCATGCCCTCTTGTTCTAGAATCCCCTACTATGGGAAATAACTTTGCATATCTAATCTTTTCAAGCCTTTTAACATCTGGAATGTTTCTATGAGATCCCCCCTCATTCTCCTGAACACCAGGGAATACAGCCCAAGAGCTGCCAGACGTTCCTCATATGGTAACCCTTTCATTCCTGGAATCATTCTCGTGAATCTTCTCTGAACCTGCTCCAATGTCAGTATATCCCTTCTAAAATAAGGAGCCCAAAATTGCACACAATACTCCGTGTGGTTTCACGAGTGCCTTATGGAGCTTCAACATAACATCCCTGCTCTTATATTCTATACATGTACCTCTAGAAATGAATGCCAACATTGCATTCATCTTCTGCACCACCAACTCAACCTAGAGATTAAACTTTAGGGTATCCTGCACAAGGATTCCCAAGTCTCCTTGCATCTCTGCATTTTGAATTCTCTCCCCATCTAAATAATAGTCTGCCCGTTTATTTCTTCCACCAAAGTGTATGACCGTACACTTTCCAACACTGTATTTCATTTGCCACTTCTTTGCCCATTTCCCTAAACTACCTAAGTCTCTCTGCAGGCTGTCTGTTTCCTCAACACTACCTGCTTCTCCACCTATCTTTGTATCATCGGCAAATTTAACCACAAATCCATTAATACCGTAGTCCAAATCATTGACGTACATCATAAAAAGCAGCGGTCCCAACACCGACCCCTGTGGAACTCTACTAGTAACTGGCAACCAGCCAGAACAGGATCCCTTTATTCCCACTCTCTGTTTTCTGCCTACCAGCCAATGCTCCACCCATGGGCTTCCCTGTAATTCCATGGGCTCTTATCTTGCTAAGCAGCTTCATGTGCGGCACCTTGTCAAAGGCCTTCTGAAAATCCATACACCACGTCTACTGCATCCCTTTTGTCTAGCCTGTTTATAATTTCCTCAAAGAATCGCAGTAGGTTAGTCAGGGAGGATTTTCCTTTCAGAAAACCATGCTGGCTTTGGTATATCTTGTCATTTTTTTCTCCAGGTACTTCATAATCTTATCCCTAACAATCGATTCCAACAACTTCCCAACCACTGATTTCAAGCAAACAGGCCTGTAGTTTCCCTTTGTTGCCTCCCACCCTTCTTAAATAGCAGAGTAACACTTGCAATTTTCCAGTCATCCGATACAATGCCAGAATCTATCAATTCATGAAAGATTGTTGTTAATGCCTCCACAATTTCTCCAGTTACTGCCTTCAGAACCCGAGGGTTCATTCCATCAGGTCCAGGAGATTTATCCACCCTCAGACCATTAAGCTTCCTGATCACCTTCTCAGTCGTAATTTTCATTGCATGTACTTCACTTCCCTGACACTCTTGAATGTCTGGTATACTGCAGATGTCTTCTACTGTGAAGACTGACGCAAAATACGCATTCAGTTCCTCTGCATCTCTGCATCTCTCATTACAGTATCTCCAGCATCATTTTGTATTGGTCCTATATCTACCCTTGACTCTCTTTTACCCTTTATATACTTAAAAGTCTTGAACAAAACAAAAAGGAAATGGTTTCCAGTGGCGGGAAGGTGGAGAATCAGACAAAATAATTGCCAGTGGGTAGAGGTTGCTGTAGCTGGTGGAGGGGAATGGGAGAGGTTGCAAGCCCCAGAAGTGACAGTACTGGCAGATGTGAAATATTACGGACATGGACAAACACCTGAGCAGCTGGGTGGTGTGGGCTGTGGGGGTGAGGGATGCTAGGCCATTGCAAGAGGTGCGGCACGTTGAGTAACAGATCCAAATTGATGTTCAGCAGCCTGAACCTGCCGGGCAGAGCTGGCCCCCGACACCTGCTCAGTAGCCCCTGCACCAGAGTGGAAGAGGGACAAAGCTTCATCGAGAACGTCCGCACTCGACTCAAGGAGGACAGACGGGCTCGGAGGGAACGCGAGAAGAGGCGGCGCAGAGTCATGTTGGAGCTGTTGGAGGCACATGAGGCCCAGGAGGTGGGAGGAGTGACCAGAGGCAAGCCTGGCACTAGACTATGGGGCAGAACAGGGGCAAAGGGAAGGGCAACTGGCCAATGTGGGGGTGAGGAAAGGAGGAGGAGGTGGTGGAAAGGAATGAGTGAGGGTATGGAGTAGTTGGGATTGGGTAGGCTGGATGGGGGAGTGGAAGAATCAATGGGAGTGGGATAGTGAGTGGGTTGTAGGACAGGGTGAGCTGGGGAAGCTGAGCACTGCGAGGCAGTGAGCGGGTGGGACAGGGTGAGCTGGGGAAGCTGACCACCGCGAGGCAGTGAGCGGGTGGGACAGGGTGAGCTGGGGGAGCTGACCACTGCGAGGCAGTGAGCGGGTGGGACAGGGTGAGCTGGGGGAGCTGACCTCTGCGAGGCAGTGAGCGGGTGGGACAGGGTGAGCTGGGGAAGCTGACCACTGCGAGGCAGTGAGCGGGTGGGACAGGGTGAGCTGGGGAAGCTGAGCACTGCGAGACAGTGAGCGGGTGGGACAGGGTGAGCTGAGTAAGCTGACCTCTGCGAGGCAGTGAGCGGGTGGGACAGGGTGAGCTGGGGAAGCTGACCTCTGCGAGGCAGTGAGCGGGTGGGACAGGGTGAGCTGAGTAAGCTGAGCACTGCGAGGCAGTGAGCGGGTGGGAGAGGGTGAGCTGGGGAAGCTGACCACCGCGAGGCAGTGAGCGGGTGGGACAGGGTGAGCTGGGGAAGCTGAGCACCGCGAGGCAGTGAGCGGGTGGGACAGGGTGAGCTGGGGAAGTTGAGCACTGCGAGGCAGTGAGCGGGTGGGAGAGGGTGAGCTGGGGAAGCTGACCACCGCGAGGCAGTGAGCGGGTGGGACAGGGTGAGCTGGGGAAGCTGAGCACTGCGAGACAGTGAGCGGGTGGGACAGGGTGAGCTGGGGAAGCTGAGCACCGCGAGGCAGTGAGCGGGTGGGACAGGGTGAGCTGAGTAAGCTGAGCACCGCGAGGCAGTGAGCGGGTGGGACAGGGTGAGCTGGGGAAGCTGACCACCGCGAGGCAGTGAGCGGGTGGGACAGGGTGAGCTGGGGAAGCTGAGCACCGCGAGGCAGTGAGCGGGTGGGACAGGGTGAGCTGGGGAAGCTGAGCACTGCGAGGCAGTGAGCGGGTGGGACAGGGTGAGCTGGGGAAGCTGAGCACTGCGAGGCAGTGAGCGGGTGGGACAGGGTGAGCTGGGGAAGCTGAGCACCGCGAGGCAGTGAGCGGGTGGGACAGGGTGAGCTGGGGAAGCTGAGCACTGCGAGGCAGTGAGCGGGTGGGACAGGGTGAGCTGGGGAAGCTGAGCACTGCGAGGCAGTGAGCGGGTGGGACAGGGTGAGCTGGGGAAGCTGAGCACTGCGAGGCAGTGAGCGGGTGGGAGAGGGTGAGCTGGGGAAGCTGAGCACGGCGAGGCAGTGAGCGGCTGGGACGGTGAGCTGGGGAAGCTGACCACTGCGAGGCAGTGAGCGGGTGGGACAGGGTGAGCTGGGGAAGCTGAGCACTGCGAGGCAGTGAGCGGGTGGGAGAGGGTGAGCTGGGGAAGCTGAGCACTGCGAGGCAGTGAGCGGGTGGGACAGGGTGAGCTGGGGAAGCTGACCACTGCGAGGCAGTGAGCGGGTGGGACAGGGTGAGCTGGGGAAGCTGAGCACTGCGAGGCAGTGAGCGGGTGGGAGAGGGTGAGCTGGGGAAGCTGAATACTGCGAGGCAGTGAGCGGGTGGGACAGGGTGAGCTGGGGAAGCTGAGCACCGCGAGGCAGTGAGCAGGTGGGACAGGGTGAGCTGAGTAAGCTGACCACCGCGAGGCAGTGAGCGGGTGGGACAGGGTGAGCTGGGGAAGCTGAGCACTGCGAGGCAGTGAGCAGGTGGGACAGGGTGAGCTGGGGAAGCTGAGCACTGCGAGGCAGTGAGCGGGTGGGACAGGGTGAGCTGGGGAAGCTGAGCACTGCGAGGCAGTGAGCGGGTGGGACAGGGTGAGCTGGGGAAGCTGAGCACCGCGAGGCAGTGAGCGGGTGGGACAGGGTGAGCTGGGGAAGCTGAGCACTGCGAGGCAGTGAGCGGGTGGGACAGGGTGAGCTGGGGAAGCTGAGCACTGCGAGGCAGTGAGCGGGTGGGACAGGGTGAGCTGGGGAAGCTGAGCACTGCGAGGCAGTGAGCGGGTGGGAGAGGGTGAGCTGGGGAAGCTGAGCATTGCGAGGCAGTGAGTGGGTGGGACGGTGAGCTGGGGAAGCTGACCACTGCGAGGCAGTGAGCGGGTGGGACAGGGTGAGCTGGGGAAGCTGAGCACTGCGAGGCAGTGAGCGGGTGGGAGAGGGTGAGCTGGGGAAGCTGAGCACTGCGAGGCAGTGAGCGGGTGGGACAGGGTGAGCTGGGGAAGCTGACCACTGCGAGGCAGTGAGCGGGTGGGACAGGGTGAGCTGGGGAAGCTGAGCACTGCGAGGCAGTGAGCGGGTGGGAGAGGGTGAGCTGGGGAAGCTGAACACTGCGAGGCAGTGAGCGGGTGGGACAGGGTGAGCTGGGGAAGCTGAGCACCGCGAGGCAGTGAGCAGGTGGGACAGGGTGAGCTGAGTAAGCTGACCACCGCGAGGCAGTGAGCGGGTGGGACAGGGTGAGCTGGGGAAGCTGAGCACTGCGAGGCAGTGAGCAGGTGGGACAGGGTGAGCTGGGGAAGCTGAGCACTGCGAGGCAGTGAGCGGGTGGGGCAGGGTGAGCTGGGGAAGCTGAGCACCCTGGGGTGGAATGGGAGTGTGTGGGACAGGGTGAGCTGGGGAAGCTGAGCACCCTGGGGTGGAATGGGAGTGTGTGGGACAGGGTGTATGTTTCTACCTTGCTGCCCTGACGCTGTGCTCTGCCACCAGGAGGTGTACCAGGAGGAGGAACTGGTCAACAGGCTGATGCGACAGTCTCTGCAGGAGCGCCGGGTCACCGTGCAGCTCGTGCATGCTCGCCATGAGAAGCACGTCATGGAGCAGAACCGCTTCTTCCGCGAGAAACAGTATGAGGAGCAGCGGCTGAAGGAGTTCCGGCAGGCACTGGACCGAGAGGAAGTACGTTGGACAGCCTCATCCTCCAAGCACCAGACAGTTCCCTGTCAGCAGTGGGACTGATGCCATCTCACGGGCAGGCTGCCAGGCCAGGTCCAATGGGCTGAGTGGCCTCATACATATTGTGGGTGGGAGGTGAGAAAAGGAACCCTCTCCAGTCTTAAACACTGCCAGGGACTGCAAACAGAGAACACAGGAAACACTCAGCACGTCAGGCGGCGTCTGTGGGGAGAGTTTCCATTCCGGGACTCTTGGTCAGAACTGGGAAAGAGAGAAACAAGTCAGTTTTCATTGGAGAGAGGGTGGGGGTGAGTGGGTTGAACGAAGGGACCTTGAATCAAAGAACTCTACACTTTTTTCTCTTTACCCCCTCTCATGCACTCCTCCCCAAACCCCACATCGTCACCTGTCGTTGCTGCACTGGGATCTCCTGCTTCCTCTCCACAGATGTCTGATGACCATGTTCCTGCCCAGAGTCCGATTTGTAAGTGGTCTTTGGGTGGACGGATGCTGCCTGACCTGCTGAGAGTTTCCTGCCGATGGTGGTTGCCGCAATTGTAGTCACAACCTCTTCCCCACCCACCTACAGTGACCACCCGCCTTTACTTGCTTCTCCCCCTCGCTGATGTGTGTGTCTATGCGACTGCCCGCAGATTCTGGCGAGACAGGAGAGAGTGGAGCAGGGAGAGAGAATGGAGCAGGAACGGGAAGTGCATGAGCAGCTGATGGTGGAGAGGGCTGAGCGACGATACCGCAAACATTACCACCTGTGCCAGGAGGTGGTGACACATATCCTCGACCTGGTCACCAAGGTGGCTGAGTACAGAGAGCTCTGTGTTGGGTAGGTGAGCACACTGCACTCGGACAGGGGCAGCCTAATCCCTCAACCCCACTCCTCTCAACCATCCCAATCCCTCAACCCCACTCCTCACCCATCCCAATCCCTCAACCCCACTCCTCACCCATCCCAATCCCTCAACCCCACTCCTCACCCATCCCAAACCCTCAACCCCTCACCCATCCTAATCCCTCAACCCCTCACCCATCCTAATCCCTCAACCCCCCTCCTCTCACCCATCCCAATCCCTCAACCCCACTCCTCTCACCCATCCCAATCCCTCAACCCCACTCCTCACCCATCCCAATCCCTCAACCCCACTCCTCACCCATCCCAATCCCTCAACCCCACTCACCCATCCCAATCCCTCAACCCCACTCCTCACCCATCCCAATCCCTCAACCCCACACCCATCCCAATCCCTCAACCACTCCTCACCCATCCCAATCCCTCAACCACTCCTCACCCATCCCAATCCCTCAACCCCACACCTCACCCATCCCAATCCCTCAACCCCACTCACCCATCCCAATCCCTCAACCCCACTCCTCACCCATCCCAATCCCTCAACCCCACTCACCCATCCCAATCCCTCAACCCCACTCCTCACCCATCCCAATCCCTCAACCCCACTCCTCACCCATCCTAATCCCTCAACCCCCCTCCTCTCACCCATCCCAATCCCTCAACCATCCCAATCCCTCAACCCCACTCCTCACCCATCCCAATCCCTCAACCCCACTCCTCACCCATCCCAATCCCTCAACCCCACTCCTCACCCATCCCAATCCCTCAACCTCTCACCCATCCCAATCCCTCAATCCTCCTCCTCTCACCCATCCCAATCCCTCAACCCCACTCCTCACCCATCCCAATCCCTCAACCCCCCTCCTCTCACCCATCCCAATCCCTCAGCCCCACTCCTCACCCATCCCAATCCCTCAACCCCACTCACCCATCCTAATCCCTCAACCCCCCTCCTCTCACCCATCCCAATCCCTCAACCCCACTCCTCACCCAACCCAATCCCACAACCCCACTCCTCACCCATCCCAATCCCTCAACCCCACTCCTCACCCATCCCAATCCCTCAACCTCTCACCCATCCCAATCCCTCAACCCCACTCCTCACCCATCCCAATCCCTCAACCCCACTCCTCTCACCCATCCCAATCCCTCAACCCCACTCCTCACCCATCCCAATCCCTCAACCCCACTCCTCACCCATCCCAATCCCTCAACCCCACTCACCCATCCCAATCCCTCAACCCCACTCCTCACCCATCCCAATCCCTCAACCCCACACCCATCCCAATCCCTCAACCACTCCTCACCCATCCCAATCCCTCAACCACTCCTCACCCATCCCAATCCCTCAACCCCACACCTCACCCATCCCAATCCCTCAACCCCACTCACCCATCCCAATCCCTCAACCCCACTCCTCACCCATCCCAATCCCTCAACCCCACTCACCCATCCCAATCCCTCAACCCCACTCCTCACCCATCCCAATCCCTCAACCCCACTCCTCACCCATCCTAATCCCTCAACCCCCCTCCTCTCACCCATCCCAATCCCTCAACCATCCCAATCCCTCAACCCCACTCCTCACCCATCCCAATCCCTCAACCCCACTCCTCACCCATCCCAATCCCTCAACCCCACTCCTCACCCATCCCAATCCCTCAACCTCTCACCCATCCCAATCCCTCAACCCTCCTCCTCTCACCCATCCCAATCCCTCAACCCCACTCCTCACCCATCCCAATCCCTCAACCCCCCTCCTCTCACCCATCCCAATCCCTCAGCCCCACTCCTCACCCATCCCAATCCCTCAACCCCACTCACCCATCCTAATCCCTCAACCCCCCTCCTCTCACCCATCCCAATCCCTCAACCCCACTCCTCACCCATCCCAATCCCTCAACCCCACTCCTCACCCATCCCAATCCCTCAACCCCACTCCTCACCCATCCCAATCCCTCAACCTCTCACCCATCCCAATCCCTCAACCCCACTCCTCACCCATCCCAATCCCTCAACCCCACTCCTCACCCATCCCAATCCCTCAACCTCTCACCCATCCCAATCCCTCAACCCTCCTCCTCTCACCCATCCCAATCCCTCAACCCCCCTCCTCACCCATCCCAATCCCTCAACCCCACTCCTCACCCATCCCAATCCCTCAACCCCACTCCTCACCCATCCCAATCCCTCAACCCCACACCCATCCCAATCCCTCAACCCCACTCCTCACCCATCCTAATCCCTTAACCCCACTCCTCTCTCCCATCCCAATCCCCCAACCCCCCTCCTCTCACCCATCCTTCACTGTATCTCATTATTTTCATCTCACCCACACCACCCCACCAATCACCCCGACCCACCCCATCTTCCTCACCCATCCCTCCCATCTGACACATTTATCATCCTCGGCCTCCTCATCCATCACTTACCCTCCGCACCCATCACCCACCCGATGCATTCATCCGTCATCTTCCCCGCCCGTCACCGTCCCTACCAGTCACCCATGCGACACATTCATCATCTGTCACAATCCTCACTTGTCACAATCCCCACCCAACACCTACCCGACACATTCATCACCCACCTGACACATTCTATCATGTCACCTCTCATCCTTGTTCACTCCAACAAGAAAACCCCTTGCTCACTCAACCTATCCTCGTAAGACTACCTCTCTATTCCAGGCAGCATCCTGGTCAATCTCCTCTGCCTCCACATCCTTCCTATGAGATGACCAGAACTAAAAACAATATTCCAAGTGTGGTCTATAAAGCTGCAACTTATCTCATTTGTGTAGGTCTCAATCCCCTGACTAATGTAGGCCCATATGCTGTATGCCTTCTTAACCACTCTATCAACTTGTGCTGCCACTTTGAGTGATCTATGGAATAGATCCCTCGGTTCCTCCACACTTCTAGGAATCCTGCCATTAAATCTGTATTCTGCCTTTAAATTCAACCTTGCAAACTGAATCACTTCACATTTTACTGGATTGAATTCCATCTGCCAGATACCACATTTCTCTCCCCTGTACTCACTTTTGTCCATAACCTGCTCCGCGGGAAGTATATGCGAGAGTGGGAAAGGAATGAGCAGAGTCCCCTGCTGTCAAGGTTGGTGTTTGTTCCAGTGTAAAATGTATTCACCCCCACAGTTTGATTCCAAACAAGCTGATGAGAGAGTGGAAGGAGCTGTTCTTCACGCAGATGCCCATCTATGAGCAACCAGATGCACAGCTTGAGGCTTCAGGCGAGAGAGCGGTGGATAGCATTGAGCAGGCCAAGATGCACTTACTCAACTCGCAGGATTATGAAGATTACCAGGTATTAATATTAATACCATCCAAACACATCTCAGTCCATCACCCCTGTGTACCAGGTGGATTCCAGTCCGTGGCTGTGTCACGGTGTGATCGCGGGCGGGGGCTGTGTCACTGTGTGATCGCGGGCGGGGGCTGAGTCACGGTGTGATCGCGGGCGGGGGCTGTGTCACGGTGTGATCGCGGGCGGGGGCTGTGTCACGGTGTGATCGCGGGCGGGGGCTGTGTCACGGTGTGATCGCGGGCGGGGGCTGTGTCACGGTGTGATCGCGGGCGGGGGCTGTGTCACGGTGTGATCGCGGGCGGGGGCTGAGTCACGGTGTGATCGCGGGCGGGGGCTGTGTCACGGTGTGATCGCGGGCGGGGGCTGTGTCACGGTGTGATCGCGGGCGGGGGCTGTGTCACGGTGTGATCGCGGGCGGGGGCTGTGTCACGGTGTGATCGCGGGCGGGGGCTGTGTCACGGTGTGATCGAGGGGGGGCTTTGTTTTGAAAGGACAGGCAGGAAGGCAAAGGTGATGGGGTAGGTAGTCCTGAGGAAGCAATGCAATTGCCGCAGGACTTAGACAATTGGAGGATTGGGCAAGAAAGTGACAGATGGAATACAGTGTTGGGAAATGTATGATCATGCATTTTGGTAAAAGGAACAACAGTGTAGAATATTATCACAATGGGGAGAAGGTTCAAACATCAGAGGTGCAGAGGGACTGAGGAGTCCTCGTGCAAAACTCCCAGAAGGTTAATTTACAGATTGAGTCTGTGGTAAAGAAGGCAAATGCAATGTTGACAATTATTTGTGTTAGGGATCTGGATCAGCAGCTGGAAGACTTTTGGCTTGTATGGGAGAGCGAGGAGATTATTGATCAGAATTACAGGGAAGTAGTCACACCGAAGTTGCAGGAGGCGAGTAGCTGGGTGACCGTCAGGAGAAATGGAAAGGTGAATAGGCAGTTAGCACAGAGCACCCCTCAAAAACAAGTATACTGCTTTGGATACTGTTGTGGGGGATGACCTCCCGGGAGAATGCCACGGCGACTGGGTTACAGGCACTGAGCATGGGTCCGTGTGCAGAAGGGAAAGAGGGAGAAGAAGGGAGTGGTAGTGATAGGGGACTCAATAGTGAGGGGAACAGACAGGAGATTCTGTGGACGTGAACGGGACACCCAGATGGTATGTTGCCTCCCAGGTGCCAGGGTCAGGGACATCTCAGATTTCATCCACAACATTTTGGAGAGGGAAGGAGAGCAGCCAGATGTCTTGGTACATATTGGTACCAATGATAAAGGAAGGAAAAGCCAAGAGGTCCTGAAAAGAGATTTTAGAGAGCTAGGTAGAAAGCTGAGAAGCAGGACCTCCCAGATAGTAATTTCTGGATTGCTGCCTGAGCCACGCACCAGTGAGGGTAGAAACAGGATGATTTGGCAGATAAATGCGTGTCTGAGAAGCTGGTGCAGGGGCAGGGCTTCAGGTTCTTGGATCATTGGGATCTGTTCTGGGGGAGGTATGACCTCTTCAAAAGTGACAGCTTGCACCTGAACATGAGGGGACCAATATTCTCACTGGCAGGATTATTAGAGATGTTGGGGGGCGGGGGAATGTCAACTCAGACCGTGAGAGGCCTGCGTCGGGCATTTTCATGCCTTACAAGGCGCATATTGGAAGTCTGTGTGGGGCACCACTCCTCACACAGACTAGAGCTGTTTGGGAGGGTTCAAACAGTGGGAGGGTGTGGGAACCAGAGTGATGGGACTCAGGATAGGACGGATGGTAAAAAGATAAAGATAGCATGCAGTCAGACTGTCAGGAAGGGTAGGCAGGTGATGGGACATAGTTGCAGCCAACAAGGTATCAGTATATCAGGAATGCAGAATCAAAAAGGGTAGCAAATACGGTACTCAAGGTGTTGTATCTCAATGCGGTGGATAATCTTGTTGCACTATTACAGATTGTCAGGTATGATGTTGTGGCCATCACTGAATCATGGCTGAAGGGTGGTTGTAGTTGGGAGCTGAATGTCCAAGGTTACACGTAGTATCGGAAGGATACGAGGTAGGCAGAGAGGTTAGGAAACATAGAAAGATAGAAAACCTACAGCACAATACAGGCCCTTTGGCCCATAAAGCTGAACCGAACATGTCCTTACTTTAGAAATTACCTCGGGTTACTCATGGCCCTCTATTTTTCTAAGCTCCATGTACCTATCCAGGAGTCTCTTAAAAGACCCTATCATACCTGCTTCCACCACCGCTGTTGGCAGCACATTCCATGCACTCACCACTCTCTGCGTAAAAAAAAACGTGCCCCTGAAATCTCCTCTGTACCTCCTTCCAAGGACCTTAAAACTCTGCCCTCTCATGTTAGCCATTTCAGCCCTGGGAAAAAGCCTTTGACCATCCACACGATCAATGCCTCTCATCATCTTATACATCTCTATCAGCTCTATCGTAGCTCCAAGGAGAAAAGGCCGAGTTCATTCAACCTATTCTCATAAGGCATGCTTCCCAATCCAGGCAACATCCTTGTAAATCTCCTCTGCACCCTTTCTATGGTTTTCACATCCTTCCTGCAGTGAGGCGACCAGAACTGAGCACAGTACTCCAAGTGGGGTCTGACCAGGGTCCTATATAGCTGCAACATTACCTCTCGGCTCTTAAACTCAATCCCATGATTGATGAAGATCAATGCATCGTATGCCTTAACCACAGAGTCAAATGAGTGACCTATGGACTTCGACCCCGAGATCCCTCGGATCCTCCACACTGCCAAGAGTCTTACCATTAGTACTATATTCTGCTATCATATTTGACCTACCAAAATGAACCACCTCACACTTATCTGGGTTGAACTCCATCTGCCACTTTTGCATCCTATCAATGTCCCGCTGTAACCTCTGACAGCCCTCCACACTATCCACAACACCTCCAACCTTTGTATCATCAGCAAACTTACTAACCTATCCCTCCACTTCCTCATCCAGGTCATTTATAAAAATCACGAAGAGTAAGGATCCCAGAACAGATCCCTGAGGCATACCACTGGTCACTGACTGCCATGCAGAATATGTCCCGTCTACAACCAATCTTTGCCTTCTGTGGGCAAGCCAATTCTGGATCCACAAAGCAATGACCATAGGATCCCATTCCTCCTTACTTTCTCAATAAGCCATGCATGGGGTACCTTATCAAATGCCTTGCTGAAATCCTTATACACTACATCTACTGCTCTACCCTCATCAGTGTGTTTTGTCACATCCTCAAAAAATTCAATCAGGCTCGTAAGGCATGACCTGCCTTTGACAAAACCATGCTGACTATTCCTAATCATATTATGCCTGAACAAATGTTCATAAATCCTGCCTCTCAGGATCTTCTCCATCAACTTACCAACCACTGAATTAAGACTCACTGGGCTATAATTTTCTGGGATATCTCTACTCCCTTTCTTGAATAAGGGAACAACATCAGCAACCCTTCGATCCTCCGGAACCTCTCCCGTCCCCATTGATGATGCAAAGAGCATCACCAGAGGCTCAGCAATCTCCTCCCTTACCTCCCACAGTAGCCTAGGGTACATCTCGTCCAGTCCCAGTGACTTATCCAATTTGATGCTTTCCAAAAGTTCCAGCACACCCACTTTCTTAATATCTATATGCTCAAGCTTTTCAGTCCACAATCGCCTAGATCCTTTTCTGTACTGAATACTCAAGCAAAGTATTCATTAAGTACCTTTGCTATCTCCTCTGGTTCCATACACACTTTTCCACTGTCACACTTGATTGGTCTTATTCTTTCACATCTTATCCTCTTGCTCTTCACATACTTGTCGAATGCCTTGGGGTTTTCCTCAATCCTGCTCACCAAGGGCTTCTCATGGCCCCTTTTGTCTCTTCTAATTTCATTCTTAAGCTCTTTCCTGCTAGCCTTATAATCTTCTAGATCTCTATCATTACCTAGCTTTTTGAACCTTAAGTAAGCTTTTATTTTCTTCTTGACTAGATTTACAACAGCCTTTGTACACCACGGTTCCTGTACCTTACCATCTTTTCCCTGTCTCATTGGAACGTACCTTTGCAGAACTCCACGCAAATATCCCCTGAACATTTGCCACATTTCTGCCATTCCCAATTTATGCTTCCAAGTTCCTGCCTGATAGCCACATATTTCCCCTTACTCCAGTTAAACGTTTTCCTAACTTGTCTGTTCCTAGCGCTCTCCATTGCTGTGGTAAAGGAGATAGAATTGTGATCACTATCTCCAAAATGCTCTCCCACTGAGAGATCTGACACCTGACCAGGGTCATTTCCCAATACCAGATCAAGTACAGCCTCTTTTCTTGTCAGCTTATCTATATAATGTGTCAAGAAACCTTCCTGAACAAACCTAACAAACTCCACCCCATCTCAACCCCTTGCTCTAGGGAGATGCCAATTGATATTTGGGAAATTAAAATCTCCCACCACGACAACTCTGTTATTATTACACCTTCCAGAATCTGTCTCCCTATCAGCCCCTCATTGTCCCTATTACTCTTGGGTGGTCTATTAAAAACACCCTATGGAGTTATTAACCCCTTACTGTTCTTAACTTCCACCCACAGAGTCTCAGTGGACAACCGTTCCATGATGTTCTCCTTTTCTGCAGCCGTGACACTATCTCTGATCAGCAGTGCCACACCCCCACCTCCTTTGCCTCCCTCCCTGTCCTTTCTGAAACATCTAAAGCCTGGCACTCGAAGTAACCATTCCTGCCCTGAGCCATCCAAGTCTCTGTAATGGTCACAACATCATAGCTCCGAGTACTGATCTATGCTCTAAGCTCATCCTTTTTGTTCATAATACTCCTTGCATTAAAATAGACATATCTCAAACAATCGGTCTGAGCGTGTCCCTTCTCTATCACTTGCTTATCCCTCCTCTCGCAACTCAAATGGCAAAATATTGTACTTGTGGCTGACAAGGGAAGTCAATGCTAATGTGAAAACAAGAGAGACGGCATACAACAAAGCAAAATTTATAAGGTAGAGGATTGAGAAGTTTTTAAAATCCTACAGAGAGCAACTAAACAAATCATTAGAAGGGAAAAGATAGAATATGAAAACAATTTATAAAATAATATCAAAATGGATAGTAAATGTTTTGTCAAGTATGTAAAAAAATAAAAGAGAGATGAGAGAGGATATAGGACCGCTAGAAAATGAGGCAGGAGAAATAATAACAGGGGACAAGGAGAGGGCTGATGAACTAAATGAGTATTTTGTGTCAGTATTCATTGTGGAAGACACCAGCAGTGTGCCAGATGTTGTAGTGTGTGAAGGAAGAGAAGTGGGTGTAGTTACTATTACAAGAGAGAAGGTGCTCAAAAAGCTGAAAGACCTAAAGTTACAGAAGTCACCCGGACCAGGTGAACTGCACCCTAGGGTCCTGAAAGAGGTAGTGTTAGAGATTGTGGTGGCATTAGAAATGATCTTTCAAAAATCATTGGAAAAAATCTGCCGGAACCTGTTGGAATTCTTTGAGGAGATTACAAGTAGGATAGGTAAAGGGAATACAGTGGATGTTGCATGTTTGGACTTTCAGAAGGCCTTTGACAAGATACTGGACATGAGGCTGTTTACCAAGTTAAGAGCCTGTAGTATTACAGGAAAGTTACTAACATGGTCAGAGCATTGGCTGATTAGAAGGCAGCAGTGAGTGGGAATAAAAGGATCCTTGTCTTGTTGGCTGCCAGTGACTAGTGGTGTTCTGCAGGGGTCAGTGTTGGAACCACTTCTTTTTATGCTGTATATAAATGGTTCAGATGATGAAATAGGTGGCTTTGTTGCCAAGTTTGCAGAAGTATCAGTTGTTGAGGAAACTGGCAGGCTGCAGTAGGACTTAAATGGATTCAGAGAATGGGCAAGAAAGTGGCAAATGAAATACAATGTTGGAAAATGCATGGCCATGCACTTTGGTTGTGGAAATAAATGTGTGGACTATTTTCTTGATGGGGAGAAAATCCAAAAATCTGAGATGTGAAGGGACTTGAGAGACCTTGTGCAGAACACTCTAAAGGTTAACTTGCAGGTTGAGTCGGTGGTGAGGAAGGCAAATGCAATGTTAGCATTCATTTCAAGAAGTCTAGAATACAAGAGCAGTGATGTGATGCTTTATAAAGCAATGATGAGGCTTCACTTTGAGTATTGTGAACAGTTTTGGGCCCTTCATCTTAGAAAAAATGTGCTGGTGTTGGAGACCATGAGACAAAGGAGCAGAAGTCGGCCATTTGGCCCATTGAATCTGCTCCACCATTTTATCATGAGCTGATCCGTTCTCCCATTTAGTCCCACTCCCCCGCCTTCTCACCGTAACCTTTGATGCCCTGGCTACTCAGATACCTATGGATCTCTGCTTTAAATACACCCAATGACTTGACCTCCACTGCCGCCCATGGCAACAAATTCCACAGATTCACCACCCTCTGGCTAAAAAAATTTCTTCGCAGCTCTGTTCTGAATGGGTGCCATTCAATCCTTAAGTCATGCCCTCTCGTACCAGACTCCCCCATCATGGGAAACAACTTTGCCACATCCACTCTGTCCATGCCTTTCAACATTCAAAATGTTTCTATGAGGTCCCTCCTCAATCTTCTAAACTCTGAGGAGTACAGTCCAAGAGCAGTCAAACGTTCCTCATATGTTAACCCTCTCATTCCCAGAATCATTCCAGTGAATCTTCTCTGAAACCTCTCCAACGTCAGCACATCCTTTCTTAAATAAGGAGCCCAAAACTGCCCACAGTACTCCAAGTGAGGTCTCACCAGTGCCTTATAGAGCCTCAACATCACATCCCTGCTCCTATACTCTATTCCTCTAGAAATGAATGCCAACGTTGCATTCGCCTTCTTCACCACCGACTCAACCTGGGGGTTAACTTTAAGGGTATCCTGTACGAGGACTCCCAAGTCCCTTTGCATCTCTGCATTTTGAATTCTCTCCCCATTTAAATAATAGTCTGCCCGTTTATTTCTTCTACCAAAGTGCATAACCATACACTTTCCAACATTGTATTTCATTTGCCACTTCTTTGCCCATTCTTCCAATCTATCCAAGTCTCTCTGCAGACTCTCCGTTTCGTCAGCACTATTGGCCCCTCCACCTATCTTTGTGTCATCAGCAAACTTAGCCACAAAGCCATCTATTCCATAATCCAAATCGTTGATGTACAGCGTAAAAAGAAGCGGCCCCAACATGGACCCCTGTGGAACACCACTGGTAACCGGCAGCCAACCAGAATAGGATCCCTTTATTCCCACTCTCTGTTTCCTGCCAATCAGCCAACGCTCTATCCACGTATGTAACTTTCCCGTAATTCCATGGGCTCTTATCTTGTTAAGCAGCCTCATGTGCGGCACCTTGTCAAAGGCCTTCTGAAAACCAAATATACAACATCCACTGCATCTTCCTTGTCTAGCCTACTTGTAATTTCCTCAAAAAATTGCAATAGGTTTGTCACGCAGGAAATTTCTTTAAGGAAACAATGCTGAGTTCTGCTGATGTTGCCATATGCCTCCAGGTACTCTGTAACCTCATCCTTGACAATCGACTCCAACAACTTCCCAACCACTGAGGTCAAGCTAACAGGTCTATAATTTCCTTTTTGCTTCCTTGCCCCCTTCTTAAATAGCAGAGTGACATTTGCAATCTTCCAGTCCTCCGGGACCATGGCAGAATCTATTGACTTTTGAAAGATCATTGCTAATGCCTCCGCAATCTCCACAGCTACTTCCTTCAGAACACGAGGGTGCATTCCATCTGGTCCGGGAGATTTATCTACCCTCAGACTACTCAGCTTCCTGAGTACTTTCTCTGTCATAATTGTGACTGCGCACGCTTCTCTTCCCTGCCACCCTTGAGTGTCCGGTATACTGCTGATGTCTTCCTCAGTGAAGACTGATGCAAAATACTCATTCAGTTCCTCTGCCATCTCCTTATCTCCCATTACAATTTCTCCGGCATTATTTATATTGGTCTTATATCTACTCTCACCTGTCTTTTACTCTTTATATACTTGAAAAAGCTTTTAGTATCCTGTTTGATATTATTTGCTAGCTTCCTTTCATAGTTCATCTTTTCCCTCTTAATGAACTTCTTAGTTTCCTTTTGTAAGCTTTTAAAAACTTCCCAATCCTCTGTCGTCCCACTAATTTTTGATTCCTTGTATGCCCTCTCCTTTGCTTTAACTTTGGTTTTGTCTTCTCTTGCCAGCCACGGTTGCATCCTTTTTCCATTTGAAAATTTCTTCTTTTTTGGAATTTACCTGTCTTGCACCTTCCTCACTTCTCGCATAAACTCCAGCCACTGCTGCTCTGCCATCCTATCCGCTAGTGTCCCTTTCCAGTCAACTTTAGCCAGTTCCTTTCTCATGCCACTGTAATTTCCTTTACTCCACTGAAATACCGACACATCAGATTTCGGCTTTTCTTTCTCAAATTTCACAGTGAACTCAATCATGTTATGATCACTGCCTCCTAAGGGTTCCTTCACCTCAATCTCTCTAATCACCTCCGGTTCATTACACAATACCCAATCCAGTACAGCCAATGCCCTACTGGGCTCAACAACAAGCTGTTCTAAAAAACCATCTCGACATTCTACAAATTCTCTCTCTTGAGATGCAGTGCCGACCTGATTTTCCCAATCCACTCGCATGTTAAAATCCCCCAGAATTATCATAATACTTCTCTTCTGACAAGCCTTTTCTATCTCCTGTTGTAATTTGTAGTCCACATCACTGCAGCTGTTCAGAGGCCTGTATATAACTGTCATCAGGGTCCTTTTACCCCTCCGATTTCTTAGCTCAACCCTTAAAGTTTCTGCACCTTCCGATCCTATGTCACCTCTTTCTAATGATTTGATATCATTTCTTACCAATAAAGCCACGCCACCCCCTCTGCCTACCTGCCTATCCTTCTGATACACCGTGTATCCTTGGATGTTCAGCTCCCAGAGACATGCATCCTTTAGCCACGTCTCAGAGTCCAGAGCAGGCTCACAAGAATGATTCCATGAATAAAAGGGTTACCATACGAGGAACGTTTGATGACTCTGGGTCTGTACTCGCTGAAATTCAGAAGGATCGGGGGGGGGATCTCTTGAAACCTTTCGAATGTTGAAAGGCCGAGACAGAGTAGATGTGGAAAGGATGTTTCCCATGGTGGGGGTAACCAGCACTAGAGGTCACAGCCTCAAAATTAAGGGGCACAGAGGTAAGGAGGATTTTTTTTTTTAGCCAAAGAGTAACGAATTTGTAGAATGCCCTGCAACAGACTGTGGTGGAGGCCGTTGTGGATATGTTTAAGGTGGAAGCTGATTGTTTCCTGATCAGTCAGGGCATCAAAGGATAAGGTGAGAAGGCAGGTGAGTGGGATCTGGGTTCAGCCATGATGGAATGGCGGAGTAGACTTGATACACTAAATGGCCTAATTCTGCTTCTATGTCTTATGGTCTTAAAATGTGATCGCAGTCTGGGGTTTTCTCACAGTGGGGGATTGCGGGCCGGGGCTTTCTCATGGAATGGGGTTTGGTTTTGTTGCATAGATTGTTGTTGGTGCCACACTTGGAATGCTGTGTGCAGTTTTGGTCAACCTGTTTTTGGAACGACGTTTAAACTGGAAAGAGTGCAGAGATTGTAAGGACGTTGCCAGGATTAGTCGTCGTTAGGTCGCATCTGGAATTTTCATTTGGCGGACGATTTCCCTCACGCTGCTCTGACATATTGGGAAATTGTGTACTCGGCAAGTTACAGCAGTGGTTTGCCTCCAGGATTAGAGGGCCTGAATTATAAGGAGGGGTTGGCCATCTAAATTTTTAATCTTTGGAATTCAGGAGAATGAGGGTTGATCTTATAGAATTGTTTAAAATTATGAAGTGCTTGAGTAAGGTGGTTGGTAACAGTCTTTTCCCAAGGGTAGATGAGTCCAAACTGGGGAACACTAATTTAGGATGTAGGGGAAAGAGTTAAAAGTGACTCGAGGGGCATCTTTCTTAATGCAGAGGGTGGCAAGTACATGGAACGAGCTGCCAGAGGAACTGTTAGAGGCAGGTACAATAATTTCATTTAAGAATCACTTGGATAGGTGCAGGGAGGGGTTGACTTGGTGGGATATGGGTGAAACGCAGGAATTTGGGACTTGCTGATTGCCAGGGACTCTTCAGGCTGAAGGGCCTGTATTTATCCTGTATCGATTTATGATTCCATGTGGCCAAGGTACTGTGTTATTTGTCATGTATGTTAATGAACTGGAAGAGAATGTAGCTGGCATGTAGGTAGATTAACACCAAACTTAGTGGTACAGCAGACAGTGGTGAAAGGTTTTCTGAAGTTGCAACAGGATGCAGATCAGCTGGGAAAATGGGAAGGGAATGGCAGATGAAATTTATGGTGGACACCTGCAGAACGATGCACTTTGGAAAGTTAAGCCAAGACAGGACATAGAGAGGGAATGGCAGGGTCCAGGAGGGTTTCATTGATCAGAGAGACCTAGGGGTACAGGTACATAGTTCTCCGAAAGTCGAACTGTGCTGTTTCTCACTTCTGAGTGATCCTGTTGTGTGCTGCCTTGTTCTGTCATCTGTTTGTCATGCACTTTCACATTCCCTTCCTCATGTGTTCTCTCAATTACTCTCTCCTTACACTCTGTCTCTAATCTCTCTCTCACATGCCCTCTCCATCAGCCATTCTCTCACTTGTCTGGCTATTTCTCTCCCTCCCCCTCCCCTCTCCCCCCTCCCCCTCCCCTCTCCCCCCTCCCCCCTCTCTCTCCCCTCTCCCCGTTCTCTCTCCTCTCTCCCCCCTCTCTCTCCCCCCTCTCTCTCCCCCCTCTCTCTCCCCCCCTCTCTCTCCCCGCTCTCTCTCCCCCCTCTCCCCCCTCTCCCCTCTCCCCCCCTCTCTCTCCCCCTCTCCCCCCCTCTCTCTCCCCTCCCTCTCTCTCCCCACCTCTCTCTCCCCCCTCTCCCTCTCTCTTTCTCCTCCCTCCCCTCTCAGGCTTTTCCTCATGGCACCTTTCTCTTGTACACACTTTTTCATGCCCTTTCTCTTGTGTGTATTTTCTCTCCCCCTCCCCCCATGTTCTCCCCTCCCTCCCCCTCTCCACCCTCACATTCTTCCTCTCCTGTTCTCCCTCTCTGCTTACTCTCCCCATGGTCTTTCTTCAGCTTTTCATCTCTTGCATATGCTCTCCCATGCTCTTTCTTACGCTCTCACACTTTCTGTCTTCTTTGTCCCTTAGCTGATGACTGGTGAATGGCAGCCTCCTGTAGATGGTGATATTCACGGCCCACCTCCAGATAACAATGTTCTGGGTCACGTGGTCAACCGGATCACTGAGATAGCCCATCCAGCCAAGGAACCGAGTCCACCACCACAGTTCCCCCCATTCCCCATCAAGGCCTGCATACTGGGCAAACTGCATGCAGGCAAAACCACCTGCCTGAAGCACCTCGCAGAAGGTAAGCTCTGAGTCAGGGAGGGTGGGGTGTCCAACACTACCAGATCAGTGCACTGTGTATCAACAGACCATGCATTCAGTCTGTCCACACTTCATGATGTGTGGACACCAGAAGACTAATCATTCTCCATTGTTGAGGAATGTCTTTACCTACCCCTGAGGAGGACAATCCCCTCCCATAGACAGCCTCCCCCATACACTGATTCCTTCAGTTTTACAAAATTGTACACTCCACTCCTGAACTTATGAAGTCAAGTGTCCAATTTGCCTTCTTCAATATGTTAACTACCTGTGCTGCCCACTTCAATGATCTTTGGACATTTGTCACGAATTCTTTGTCCTTATGTCCCTTTGTTCCTCAGAACTCCCTAGTGTTACGTTTTGTAACTCCAAACTTAAAACATATTGAAAGGAAAACATAGGAGAGCTGAGGAGAACGTGCACGCTGAGTTTCATTTTCTTTAGTAAGGTGCACACATGACAGGGTGGCATGATGACGTATGTCATTCACGTACTTTTACATATAACCTGTAATGAATTATGTAAACAACAAAGAATACTTAATCAAACAATATATTTACAATATTACTCAAATATTATTGAAATATTAAATCCACAACACTTCTCCTTGCTTAGCTATAAACTCTGATTCAATGTAGAAAGCATCTCAACTTGTATATAAGATAAATATACAATGTACTATTTCATACAAAAAATACCATATATAGACATCCACAGTATAATAAATTATAAATGGTCCCATTCAAGCCTAAAGATTTAATCGCTGTGGAGGATTTCTTACTCTTGCGGGATAACATCTTTCCTAACAAGGGTTCACTCTGCTTGGCAGGTGGGACTTGTGGCTGGGAAACAACCTCAGGTTCTGGGGCCTCCTCTGTGGTGGTTGTAGGAGTTGACTCTGGGACTGCAGGAAGTGGTTCTGACATCTCTGGATGCCTTTCTTCTCTAACAGCTGACTTTGATCTCCTCAACTGATTGATATGTCATCTCCCGATGACATCAGACGTGATCTCCGCTGTGTAGGAGAGCAATCCAGTTGTGTCCTTAATGTTTCCAAGTCTGCATTTTTGATCACTTTTGTAGTCCTTCACCATGACTGATTGTCCAGGACTGAAACAGCAATCCCCCCTTCGTTCGAGGAGCCCTCAATTTGTCTCAGCTGTTTGTCCTGTATCTTCCTTCTGAGATTAGGTTTGAGGAGATCTGAGTGTGAGCACAAGGGATAAACCAGAAACAGCATGCCTGGTGAGCTATTGGTTTCAGTGTGCTACGTTGCTATATGCAGGGAGGAAATTGGCGAGCTTCTGATTCAGTGTCAGTGTAGTTTGTTCTTTGGACTCTGAGCAAACCTTTCCAGTAAGTCATTTGTAGCTGGATGTTACAGTGCAGATGTAATCTGTCTTATTTCATTCATTTAAAGAAATGACTGAACCTGATCCGCAACAAACTGTGGTATATTGTCACTGACTAAATGTTCTGGAACACCAGTCCTTGCGAAGAGGCTTCTCAGCACATCAACAGTGTGCAAAGTTGTAGTAGAGGCTATTGGGAACACTTCTGTCCACTTTGTGGCTGCATCTGCTACAACTAAGAAATTTATACGCAGAATGGTCCAGAAAACTCCACATGAATGCTCCAGCAGTCCATTCCCAGGGATCGAGAGGTGCTGCCCTTGGCGTCTTCTAGACATGTTGGCATCACGAACAGTATGTGGCAAGCTGTTTGATCTGCTGATCTATCCCATGCCACTGGACAAAGCTTCATGCCAACACATTGATTTTGACCATGCCTAGATGACCAGCATGACCATCAAGCAGGCTTCAATTATACCAGTGCCTAAGAAGATCACGGTAACCTGCCTCAGTGACTATAGTTCAGTAGCACTTGCATCTACAGTGATGAAGTGTTTTAAGACATTGGTGATGAAGCATATCAACTCTTGCTTGAGAAGCAACTTGGATGTGCTCAAATTTGCCTACTGGCACAACAGGTCTATGGCAGATGACATTTCCATAAGACCATAAGACATAGGAGAGGAATTAGGCCATCTGGCCCATCGAGTCTGCTCCGCCATTCAATCATAGCTGATCCTTTTTTTCTATCTCCTCCTCAACCCCAGTTCCCGGCCTTCTCCCTGTAACCTTTGATGCCATGTCTGATCAATAACCTATCAATCTCTGCCTTAAATACTTCCAATGACCTGGCCTCTAAAGCTACATGTGGCAACAAATTCCACAAATTCACCACCTTTTGGCTAAAAAAATTTCTCCGCATCTCTGTTTTGAAAGGGCGCCCTTCTATCCTGAGGCTGTGCCCTCTTGTCCTAGACTCTCCCACCATGGGAAACATCCTTTCCACATCTACTCTATCTGGGCCTTTCAACATTCGAAAGCTTTCAATGAGATCTCCCCCCCGCCCCATCCTTTTGAATTTCAGAGAGTACAGACCAAGAATCATCAAACATTCCTCATATGATAACCCTTTCATTCCTGGAATCATCCTTGTGAACCTCCTCTGGACTCTCTCCAGTGCCAGCACATCTTTTCTAAGATGAGGGGCCCAAAACTGTTTACAATACTTAAGGCAAGGCTTCAGCAATGCCTTATAAAGCCTCAGCATCACATCCTTCCTCTGAATTGAATTTCTACCTGCTCTTGAGTTTCCCTCTTCCTGCCCTCTTATCTCTCCATGGCCTGGCTCTTTGCTATCACTGTAGTGTCAGCCTACTGGGACATGGGCATCCCAAGCAATTCTCAGCCCCAGTACACACAACTCCATCTCTCTGCTGTGACTATCTCTTCCTTTATCCACTGAGGCTAGCATTGTGAGTTCCCTCCCTAAAATCCTTTTCCTCTGCACCTCCATAAACCTTCTGTTGGAGCTTTCACAGAGTGATCACACAGCTGACCACAGAAGGAGCCTATTCACTCCACCAGTCTATTCCTGTGCTGCCATAGTGTTCTGAATTCTGCCTTCAGTACCAGTCCCGTGCTACCCTGGTGTGCACATGACTGGTGATGTGGGATGAGATGGTGGCTCGGTCTACTGACTTCCTGCAGGGATTTGTGGTTGTATCGGGGTAGGGCTTGCAGGCTGGCTCAGACCTCAGGTAAGACCATAAAACCATAAGACCCTAAACTATAGGAGCAGAATTAGACCATTTGTCCCATCAAGTCTGCTCCATCATTTCATCATGGCTAATCCATTTCATTCCTCAGACTTGATCTCCTGTCTTTCCCCCTCCCACCCACCCCCCCCCCCATATCCCTTCAAGCCCTGACCAATCAAGAATCTATAAACCTTCGCCTTAAATAGACATAAAGACTTGGCCTCCATAGCTGCCTGTAGAAATGAATCCCACAGATTTGCTACTCTCTGGCTAAACAAATTCCTCCTCAGCTCTATTCTAAAAGGATACCCCTCTATTCTGAGGCTGTGCTTTCTGGTCTTAGACGCTCCCACCATACGAAACATCCTCTCCACATCCACTCTAACAAGGCCTTTCACAATTTGGTAGATTTCAATTAGGTCACCCCTCATTCTTCTGAATTCCAGTGAATACAGGCCCAGAGCCATCAGATGCTCTTCATATGACAAGCCATTCAATCCTGGAATCATTTTTGTGAACCTCCTTTGAAGCCTCTCCAGTTTCAGCACATCAAGATAAGGCATCCAAAACTTCTCACAATACCCCAAGTGAGGCCTCACAAGTGCTTTATGAAGTCTCAACATTATATTCTTGCTTTTATATTCTAGTCCTCATGAAATGAATGCTAACATTGCATTTGTCTTCCTCACCACAGAGTCAACCTGCAAATTAACCTTCAAGGAATCCTGCAAAAACACTCCCAAGTCCCTTTGTGCCTCAGATATTTGTTCTTTCTCTTCATTTAGAAAATGGTCAACCCTTTCATTTCTTCTACCAAAGTGCATGACCATACATTTCCCGACACAGTATTCCATCTGTCATTTCTTTGCCCGTTCTCCTAATCCATTCTCCTAGTCTTTCTGTAGCTTTTCTGTTTCCTCAGAACTACCCGCCCCTCCACCTATCTTTGTATCAGCTGCTAACGATGCAACAAAGCCTTCAATTCCATCACCAAATCATTGACATATAATGTAAAAAGAATTAGTTCCTACACAGACCTCTATGGAACACCGTTATTCACCAGCAGCCAATCAGAAAAGGCTCCCTTTATTCCTAACTCTTTGCCTCCTGCCAATCAGCCACTGCTTTATCCATGCTAGAATCTATCCTGTAATACCATGGGCTCATAGCTTGTTAAGCAGCCACACTTGTGGCACCTTGTCAAAGGCCTTCTGAAAATCCAACTACACAACATCCATCGATTCTCTTTTGTCTATGCTGCTTGTTATTTCTTCAAAGAATTCCAACAGATTTGTCAGGCCATATTTTCCCTTGTTGGTGACTACACCCTATTTTATTATGTGCCTCCAAATACCCTGAGATCTCAGTTTAATAATCAATTTCAACATGTTCCCCACCACTGAAGTCAGACAAACTGGCCTATAGTTTCTTTTCTTCTGCCTCTTTCCCTTCTTGAAGAGTGGAGTGACATTTGCAATTTTCCAGTCTTCTAGAACCATTCCAGGATACAGTGATTCTTGAAAGATCATTACTATTTCCTGCTCAATCTCTTCAGCCACCTCTTTCAGAACCGTGGTGTGTACACCATCTGGTCCAGGTGACTTATCTAACTTCATACTTTTCAGTTTCCCAAGAATCTTCTTTCTGGTAATGGAAACTTCACACACTTCATGACACTTAATGTACACGTCTCCTCACCTCCACAGCCCTGAATATCCAAGCAATCAGCCCAGAGACCCTGGTTCAGGAGGCAGTGCAGGCCTTCAGTGCGGGTGAAACTGCAGATCCCGGTGTGAGCCAGGAGCATGGAACAGACACACAGACAGTGGTGAGTCGGGGGCATGATCAGCAAGTTCAGAGATGATACAAAAATTGCAGGGTAGTCGATGGTGCGATCACTGGTTTTACTCTTCAGGGTCATAGCGATGTGTTGGTGAAATGGGCTGAGAAATGGCAGATGGTGTTTAATCCTGATAAATGTCAGGAGATGCATGTTGGGAGCTTCAATGAGGCCAGGACACAATCATGTACAGTAGAGTCTTGGGGAGCATTGAGGAACATCACGGTGTATCCCAGCATTATGGCAGTTCAGATGGAGGAATTCACCCTTACAGATTTCTCATATCACTACTGAAAAATTTATCATTCACATCAATGACTGAGACAGTCTGAGGATATGCTGGGGGAATCCCTCAAGTGTCGCCATACTTCCAGTGGCAACATAACGTACCACAACTTACTAACCCTAAGCCAAAAGCCTTTGGAATGTGGGAGGAAACCCATGTGGTCTTGGGGAGAACGTACAGGCTCCTTCCTGAAAGTGGTGGGAACTGAACTCCAATTGCTGGTACTGTAAAACATATGCTAACGGCTATGCTACTTTGCTGCCCCATGGTACAAGCAGGTCCTGAATCATCCCTCCCCTTGGCAACTCAGGAATTCAAACACAATTAGTCTTAGTCTCAGTAACAAAGACCCTGAATATGGTTTCCCATTGGGTTCTCTGATATTCTTAAGAGAGGAAATAGTCATAGTCATACTTTATTGACCCCGGGGGAAATTGGTTTTCATTACAGTTGCACCATAAATAATAAATAGCAATAAAACCATAAATAGTTAAATAGTAATATGTAAATTATGCCAGTAATTTATGAAATAAGTCCAGGACCAGCCTATTGGCTCAGGGTGTCTGACCCTTCAAGGGAGGAGTTGTAAAGTGTGATGGCCACAGGCAGGAATGATCTCCTATGACGCTTAGTGTTGCATCTCGGTGGAAATGAGTCTCTGGCTGAATGTACTCCTGTGCCCAACCAGTACATTATGTAGTGGATGAGAGACATTGTCCAAGATGGCATGCAACTTAAACAGCATCCTCTTTTCAGACACCACCGTCAGAGAGTCCAGTTCCATCCCCACAACATCACTGGCCTTACGAATGAGTTTGTTGATTCTGTTGGTGTCTGCTACCCTCAGCCTTTATACCCTTTGAAGCTTTGAAGCATCTTTGAAGCTTCGGGTTAAAATGGTGTTACCAAACATATGTGACAGCTTCCTGGGTGTCAAAAGGCTAAGAAATCTCAGTAAAAGCATCATGAAAAATACCTTTTCTGGGGTAAATTATTTGAAATTATCACCGCAAGCAGTGAAGAGATGAGCGATGGCGAGATGAGTTAGGGGGATGAACTGTTGCAGAAGCAGTTCCCATACCTGTACAGCTGGCCCAGGAGTGAGGCTGGGGCACTCTAAGTTCCATAAGGAGAAGTTGGGGCCCAGGCAGATAAGATTTTATTTCGATGCTTGTACAACTGAACCCCAAAGCATTCTAAATATACACCAAGAGTAGGAGGATGACAAGGGAGAGGGTGGATCCTCTCAAGGGTAAAGGGAGGAACATTTGCTAGGATGCAGAGAATGTGAGTGAGGTACTTAGTAAGACAGGAGCAGAACTAGGACATTTAGCCCATCAAGTCTGCTCCACGATTTAATCATGGGTAATCCTTTTATCTCCTCTCCTCAGCCTTCTCACCATAACCTTTAATGCAGTGTCCAATCAAGAATCTGTCAAGCTCTGCCTTAATGAACTGGCCTCCACAGCTGCCTGTGGTAATAAATTCCACAAATTCACCACCCTCTGGCTAAAGAAATTTCTCTGTAACTCTGTTTTCAATGGCTGCCCCTCTATCCTGAGGCTGTGCCCTCTTGTCCTGGACTCTCCCACCATGGGAAACATCCTTTCCACATCTACTCTGTCTAGGCCTTTCAACATTCGAAAGGTTTCAATGAGATTCCCCCTCATCCTTCTAAAGTCCAGTGAGTACAGACCTAGAGCTATAAAGAGTGCCTCATATGATAGCCCTTTCATTGTGAAAACATCCTTGTGAACCTCCTCTGAACCCTCTCCAATGCCAGCACATCTTTTCTTAGATGAGGAGCCCAGAACTGTTCATAACAGTCCAGGTGAGGCCTCACCAGTGCCTTATAAAGCCTCAGTATCACATCACTGCTCTTGTATTCTAGACCTCTTGAAATGAATGCTAACATTGCATTTGTCTTCTCACCATTGATTTCCATAGGACCATAGAACCATAGAACATTGCAGCACAGAAACAGGCCTTTTGGCCCTTCTTGGCTGTGCTGAACCATTTCTCTGCCTAGTCCCACTGATCTGAACCTGGACCATATCCCTCCATACACCTCTCATCCATGTACCTGTCCAAGTTTTTCTTAAATGTTAAAAGTGAGCCCACATTTACCACTCCATCTGGCAGCTCATTCCACTCTCTGTGTGAAGAAACCCCCCCCCCCCCGCAATGTTCCCTTTAAACTTTTCCCCCTTCACCCTTAACCCATGTCCTCTTTTTTTTTCTCCCCTTGCCTCAGTGGAAAAAGCCTGCTTGCATTCACTCTATCTATACCCATCATAATTTTATATACCTCTATCAAATCTCAAGCACCTTATTTGCTCCGTTTCCTATACATGTCATACATCTCTCTTCTTTATCAGAGTTCCAATATCCCTTTAGAACCAAGGTTCCTTATTCCTATTCACTTTGCCTTTAATCCTGACAGAAACATACAAACTCTGCACTCAAAATTTCTTCTTTGAAGGCCTCCCACTTACCAATCACATCCTTGCCAGAGAACAACCTGTCCCAATCCACGCTTTTTAGATCCTTTCTCATTTCTTCAAATTTGGCCTTTTTCCAGTTTAGAACCTCAACCCGAGGACCAGATCTATCTTTATCCATGATCAAGTTGAAACTAATGGTGTTACTGGAAAGTGTGTTCCCCTACACACACTTCCGTCACCTGTCCTAACTCGTTTCCTAAAAGGAGATCTAATATTGCATCCTCTCTAGTTGGTACCTCTAAATATAGATTTAGAAAACTTTCCTGAACACATTTTACAAACTCTAACCCGTCTAGACCCCTAACAGTATGGGAATCCCAATCAATATGTGGAAAATTAAAATCACCTACTATCACAACTTTATGTTTCCTGCAGTTGTCTGCTATCTCTCTGCAGATTTGTTCCTCCAATTCTCGCTGACTATTGGGTGGTCTATCATACAACCCCATTTATGTGGTCATACCTTTCCTGTTTTTCAGCTCCACCCATATGGCCTCGGTAGTCAATCTCTCTAATCTGTCCTGCCTGAGCACTGCTGTAACATTTTCCCTGACTAGCAATACCACCCCCCACCCTTCATCCCTCTGCCTCGATCACGTCTGAAACATCGGAACCCTGGAACATTAAGCTGCCAGTCCTGCCCCTCCTGCAACCAAGTTTCACTAATGGCTATAATGTCATAATTCCATGTGTCAATCCATGCCCTCAGCTCGTCAGCCTTCTCCACAATACTCCTTGCATTGAAATACAGACACCTCAGAAGATTATTACCACCACACACAACCCTTCTGTTTGTGACTTTGCATGAACTTTTAACATTGTTTATTTTCACACCCGCTCCACTATCTCCACTATCTGCAAACTTGACAACAAAGCCATCTATTCCATCATCTAAATCACTGATATACAGCATAAAAAGAAGTAGTCCCAACACCAACTCCTGTGGAACACAACCAGTCATTGGCAGCCAACCAGCAAAGGACCCTTTTATTCCCACTTGCTGCCTACTACCAATCAGCCAGTGCTCTAAACATGCCAGTAACTTTCCTGTAGTACCATGGGCTCTTAACTTCGTAAGCAGCCTCATGTGTGGCACCTTGTCAAAGGTCGTCTGAAAGTCCAAATATACAACATTCACTGCATCCCCTTTATCTGTTCTACTTGTAATATCCTCAAAGAATTCCAACAGGTTCATTTGGCAAGACTCTCTGTTTAGGACACCATACTGACTTTGTCCTGTCTGTCCTTTGTCACCAAGTACTGCATTACCTCATAGATTTACATAGAATAGTACAGCACAGTACAGGCCCTTCGGCCCACATTGTTGTGCCGACCCTTTTAAGAGACTTTTAGATAGGTACATGGAGCTTAGTAAAATAGAGGGCTATGGGTAGGCCTAGTAATTTCTAAGGTAGAGACATGTTTGGCACAACTTTGTGGGCCGAAGGGCCTGTACTGTGCTGTAGGTTTTCTATGTTTCTATAACTCCTATCAGGATGCTTTTGCCCATGCAGTTTCTTAGCTTTACCCACAGCGATTCAGCACCTTCTGATCCTTTGTCATCTCTGTCCACAGATTTGATTTCAGTTTTTACCAACAGGGCCATGCCATCCTCTCTGCCTAACTGCCTATCCTTTTGATAACAGTGTGTATCCTTGGACATTAAGCTCCCAACTATGATTTTCTTTCAGTGATGCCCACAATGTCATACATGTGAATCTGTAACTGTGTCCCAAGTTCATAAGAACATAAGAAATAGGAGCAGGAGTAGACCATCTGACCCGTCGAGTCTGCTCCACCATTCAATAAGATCATGGCTGATTTGGCCATGGACTCGTCTCCACCTCCCTGTCTTTTCCCCATAACCCTTAATTCCCCTACTATGCAAAAATCTATCCAACCTTGTCTTAAATATTTTCTGAGGTAACCTCCACTGCTTCATTGGCCAGAGAATTCCACAGATTTACCACTCTCTGGGAAAAGCAGTACCTCCTTATCTCCATTATAAATCTACTCTACTGAATCTTGAGACTATGTTCCCTAGCTCTGGTCTCACCTACCAGTGAAAACAGCGTTCCTGCCTCTATCTTATCTATTCCTTTCATAATTTTATATGTTTCTATAAGATCTCCTCTCATTCTTCTGAATTCTAGTGAGTACAGTCCCAGTCCTCGTAGTCTAACCCCTTCATCACTGGAATCGACCTGGTGAACCTCCTCTGCAAAGCCTCCAAAGCCAGTATACCCTTCCTCAAGTAAGGAACCAGAACTGCACGCAGTACTCCAGGTGCGGCCTCACGTGCCCTGTACAATTGCAGCATAACCTCCCTGCTCTTAAATTCAATCCCACTAGCAATGAAGGCTAACATTACATTTGTTTTCTTGATAGCCTGCTGCATATGAAACCAACCTCTTGTGATTCATGCACAAGCACTCCCAAGTCCCTCTGCACAGCAGCATGCTGCAATTTTTACTGTTTAAACACTAATCTGCTTTTCCATTTTTCCTTCCAAAGTGGATGACCTCACATTTACCAACATTGTTCTCCATCTAGTAGACCCTTGCCCATTCACTTAACCTATCCATATCTCCCTGCAGACACTCTGTATCTTCTGTAAAATTTGCTTTTTCACTCAAGTTAGTGTCATCAGCAAACTTAGATACACTGCACTCTGTCCCTTCTTCCAGATCGTTAATGTGTATTGTGAAAAGTTACGGGCTGAGCACTGACCCCTGTGGCACACCACTCACCACCAATTGCCAACCAAAGTAACACCCATGTATCCCAACTCTCTGCTTTCTACTAGTTAATCAATCCTCTATCCATGCTAATACATCACCCCCAAATCTATGCATCCTTATCTTATGGACAAGTCTTTTATGCGGCACCTTATCAAACGCCTTCTGGAATTCCAAGTAACATCCATCTGTTCCCCTCTATCCACTGCACCCGTTATATCCTCAAAGAACCCCAGTAAGTTTATCAAACAGGACCTGCCTTTGCTGAATCCATGCTGTGTTTGCCTGATGGATCCATTCCCAACTTCAGGTTTTAAACTAACTGGCTTATAGTTACCTGCCTTTTGCCTAATCCTTTTTTGAACAGTAGCGTGATACTTGCTGTCTTCCAGTCTGCTGGGGCCTGTTATCTTTACCTTTTATTCTGACAGGCACATCTACCTTATTCTGTAGATAAACACCTTTAGTCCTGAAGTCACCCTTTTCGGTTTTGTCCACCTTTTACATTGCACCTCATCCTGTTGAGAAGATGCAATAGAAATTCTACAGCACATTACAGGCCCTTCAGCCCACAATATTGTGCCAACCATGTAACCTACTCTAGAAACTGCCTAGAATTTCCCTACTGCATTGCCCTGTATTTTTCTAAGCTCCATGTACCTGTCTGAGAGGATCTTAAAAGACCCTGTTGAATCCGCCTCCACCACCTTCACTGACAGTGCATTCCACGCACTCACCACTCTCTGTGTGAAAAACTTACTTCTGACATCCCCCTTGTAGCTACTTCCAAGCATCTTAAAACTATGCCTCCTTGTGTAAGCCATTTCAGCCTCTGAAAAATGAGAATGATAATCCATGCATGGAGCCAAAACAGATAGGGAAGATCTTAAGTGATCTTTTTGCATCTGTATTTACTCAGGAGATGGACACAGTGGATAGAAGTAAGGCAAGCCAGTATCATCTTCGTGGATCCTATATAGATTACAGAGGAGGAGGTGTTTGCTGTCCTGGGGCAAATTAGGGTGAATAAATCCCCAGTGCCTGACAAACTGTTCCCTCAGACCCTGTGAGAGGCAAGTGCAAAAGTTTCTGGGGCCCTACAAGAGATATTTAATACATCCTTAGTAACAGGTCAGGTACCAGAGGATTGGAGTTTAGCCGGTGTTCTGCTGTTAAGAAAGACTCAAAATAAACCAGGAAGTGATAGGCTGGTCAGCATGACATCAGTAGTAGGAAAGTTATCGGAAAGTGTTCAAAGGGGTTGGACATGTGAATATTTGGAGGGACATGGACTGATTAAGGATAGTCGGCATGGCTTCGTTCTTTGTAGGTCACGTCTAATCAATCTTAGAGAGTTTTCAAGGAAGTTACCGGAAATTTAAAGAAGTCAAGGCAGTAGATATTGCAGCCATGGGCTTCATTAAAGCATTTGGCAAAGTCCTGCATGGGAGGTTGGTCCAGAAGGTTCAATCACTCAGCATTCAAGATGAGGTAGTAAATTGGTGTAAGGCTCAGGGCTATCGGCTGGTGTTTGTCTAGGCCAAACCGTGTCTCACATTTGCATAGTTGCTGTGTAATGCACCCTGGTACAAACTCACACATCAAATATCACACACCACACAATGAACAACTTACAGATTACACTTTATAGATCTTACTTTATAGATCTTTATTAATCTCTAATTAATAGAGATGCAATATAAAAGGAAAGTAAAAGGCGCCAAACTTATCAGAGTTCAACCACTTCGTGCACAACCATTGGAGCTCAATTAACGGGGTCTTCTATTCACCATTCGATCTCCTCCGACCTCCTCGACCCGCCGCCTGGGACCATCCCCAGTGGTCGACCAGAGCGCGTCCAGCATGTCCTTCCTCTTCAGTTCTCCTCCCAAAAAACCCACGCACTCACCCAGGTTCCCACACATACAGATAGAATAACATAGCTTCCATTGGTGAGTTCCTCCGTTATCTATAACTATAACCCAAACATTTCAGCTACAGAGAACATTACCTCATAGCTAACATTGCAAAGAAGCCATTTCATTATTACACTAAAGAGGAGCCATTTTAAAATTAGCAGTTAACAGTTAACATTACAGTTAATATTACTGAGAACCCTACATTGGATTAAATACTGGCTTTGTGGGAGAAGCCAGAGAGTGGTAGAAGATGGTTGCCTCTCTGTCTGAAGGCCTGTGACTAGTGCTGTGCTGCTGGGATCGGTGTTGTGTCCATTGTTGTTTGTCATCTATATCAATGATCTGGATGTTGATGAGGTTAACTGGATCAGCAAATTTGCGGATGACACCAAGGTTGCGGGTGTAGTTGGCATCAAGGAAGACTGTCAGAGCTTGCAGGAGAATCTGGACTAGCTGATAAAATAGGCTGAAAAATGACAGATGGAATTTAACGCAGACAAGTGTAAGGTGTTGCATTTTGGTAGGACCACCCAGGGTAGGTCTTCTACAATGAATTACAGGGCACTGAGGAGTGTGGTAAAACAAAGGGATCTCAGAATACAGGTCTATAATTCATTGAAAGTGGCATCACAGGTAGATAGGGTCATAAAGAAAGCTTTTGGCACATTGGCTTTCATAAATCAAAGAATTGAATACAGGAGATAGGACGTTATGTTGAAGTTGTATAAGATGTTGGTGAGGCCTAATTTGGAGTATTGTGTGCAGTTTTAGTCCCCTACGTACTGGAAAGAATACAGAGAAAATTTATAAGGATGTTGCTGGAACTGGAGGACATGAGTTACAAAGAAAGATTGAATAGGTTAGGGCTTTATTCCTTGGAAATTAGAAGATTGAGGGGAGATTTGACAGAGGTGTGCAAAATTATGAGGGGTGTAGAAAGAGTAAATGCTGGCAGGCTTTTTCCACTGAGGTTGGCTGGGACTACAACTAGTGGTCATGGTTTTAGGGTGAAAGGTGAAAAGTTTAAGAGGGACATGAAAGTCGTGTGAGTGAGGAAAGAGCTGCCAGCACAAGTAGTACATTCGAGTTTGATTTCAATGCTTAGGATCAGAATCAGGTTTAATATCACTGGTATATGTCATGAAATTATTAACTTAGCAGCAGCAGTACAATGCAATACATAATAATAGAGGAAAAATTGTGAATTATCTATATATTATCATATTAGTTAAATTAAATAAGTAGTGCAAAAAAAATAGAAATGAAAAAGTAGTGAGTTAGTATTCATGGATTTAGTCCATTGAGAAATCAGTTGGCAGAGGGGGAAGAAGCTGTTCCTGAATTGTTGAGTGTGTGCCTTCAGGCTTCTGTACCTCCTTCCTGATGGTAGCAATGAGAAGAGGGCAAGTCCTGAGTGATGGGGGTCCTTCATGATGGATGCCGTTAGTTTGGGGCACAGCTCCTTGAAGAGAAGTTTGGTTAGGTGCATGGATGGTAGGGGTATCAACCACTGGCATCAGTGGTTGGGAAGTTGTTAGAATTGATTGTTAGGGATGAGATTACGGGGTACCTGGAGGCAAATGACAAGATAGGCCAAAGCCAACATGGTTTCCGGAAAGGAAAGTCCTGCCTGACAAACCTACTGCAATTCTTTGAGGAAATTACAAGCAGGATAGACAAAGGAGATGCAGTAGACGTGGTGTACTTGGATTTTCAGAAGGCCTTTGACAAGGTGCCGCACATGAGGCTGTTTAGCAAGATAAAAGCCCATGGAATTACAGGGGAGTTACTAGCATGGGTGGAGCATTGGCTGGTCGGCAGAAAACAGAGAGTGGGAATAAAGGGATCCTATTCTGGCTGGCTGCCGGTTACCAGTGGAGTTCCATAGGTGTCAGTGTTGGGACCGCTGCTTTTTACGATGTATGTCAATGATTTGGACTATGGGATTAATGGATTTGTGGCTAAATTTGCCGATGATACAAAGATAAGTGGAGGAGCAGGTAATGTTAAGGAAACAGAGAACCTGCAGAGAGACTTGGATAGTTTAGGGAAATGGGAAATAAGTGGCAAATGAAATACAATGTTGGAAAGTGTATGGTCATGCACTTTGGTGGAAGAAATGAATGGGCAGACTATTATTTAGATGGGGAGAGAATTCAAAATGCAAAGATGCAAAGGGACTTGGGAGTCCTTGTGCAAGATAACCTAACAGTTAACCTCCAGGTTGAGTCAGTTGTGAAGAAGGCAAATGCAATGTTGGCGCTCATTTCTAGAGGTATAGAATATAAGAGCAGGGATGTGATGTTGAGGCTCTATATGGCACTCGTGAGACCAAGTCATTGGGTGTAATTAAGGCAGAGATAGATAGGTTCTTGATTAGCCAGGGCATCAAAGGGTATGGGATGAAAGCAGGGGAGTGGGGATGACTGGAAGAATTGGATCAGCCCATGATTGAATGGCGGAGCGAACTTGATGGGCCAAATGGCCTACTTCTGCTCCTATATCTTATGGTCTTAAGGGCATGGACGGCTATGGTCTGGGTGCAGGTCGATGAGAATGAAATCTGGCTGGTTTCCTTGGCTGCGTAAGCCCAGGGAATACTCACTCCTGTCCAGCCAAACCCGTGAGATTGACATGGCTCTCCCACCCCAAACCCCGTTTGTGTGGATGCTGTGTAATTTGCTATCCTGTTACAACTCAGTGCCAAAAAACAACAGACAGCACATTGCATATGATTAAGGGAATTATATTTGTGAATCTTAACTTAGCTAAAGAGTTAGTAAAGAAAAAAAGCCAAAAAGGGCCCATTATAATTAAACAGTCAAATGTGCACCAGTTGGAGCTTAATTCACTGATCCTCAGTCAATCTTGGTGCCTGGCTCCATCGAATCATAATCTCCCCACTGGTCGAATCTTATGACCGGTTCTCTCTGGCATCTTCTCTCTTCATCTCCCGCCGAACAAAATAAAAACCCAAGTACATCAAAGTAAGCAACTCTTACAATGTCTCAAGAAAAAAAGCATTATTTTAAAGATGGAAAAAATTTTGGTGATTTTAAAAAAAAGAGAAAAAAGAACCCTACTAAGCAAGAAAAAGTGAGGGAAAAAAAACCCATTAGGTTTTCAACCCCGGAGCCATGTGTCATACAAAAAGCTTCTAAAAATAAACATCAAACTGCCAGCAAAAAAAAAAGGTAACAAAAATTTCCAATTTGATCGTGGAGGAAATCTATCAGTTAACTCAAATGATAATAACAAGCAAATGAACCCCATCTTTTCTCAAAATCAAACACAGATTCAAAGGTTCGACTTCTAATTTTCTCCAGACTAAGACATAGCATCACTTGAGAGAACCATTGTGACAATGTGGGAGCTGATGTATCCTTCCACTTCAACAAAATGGCCCTCCTAGCTATCAGTGTAACAAATGCAATAACATGTTGGCCAGACAAAGAGATACCGCGGATATTTTGAGGAATTATTCCAAAAAGCACAGTTAATTTGTTAGGTTGTAAATTAATTTTAAGTGCTTTAGAAATTGTCAAAAAAACCTGACTTCCAGAACTGTTCCTAATTGGAAGGTGCACATTCCACGTCATCCCTTACTTTCAACAATAACCCAAACAAGCTGAAAGCAGAATGGACTGCTCTTACAGAACTGCTAAAATAAAATACCTACAGCGTAGCCGTAAAAATGTGAATCAGAGTGTAACAGGAATAGACAGTTTAAATGGTTTAACATGGACTAGATGGGCTGAAGGGCCTGTTTCTGTGCTGTACTTTTGTACGCCTCTGAAGCTTTCATAAATTCTATTGTAATTATTTAATTTTCCTTTAATTAAACAAGATAGTTCGAAGTAAATTTATTATCAAAATATACAAATGTCACCCTGAGCTTCATTTTCTTGCAGACATTCACAATAAATACAAAGAAACACAATAGAATAAATGAAAAACTACATCAAAATCAGAATCAGGTTGAATATTACTGGCGTATGTCATGAAATTTGTTAACTTAGCAGCAGCAGTACAATGCAATACATGACAATATAAAGAAAAAAATAAAAGACTTAAATCCATTATAGTAAGTATATATGTACATTAAATAGTTAAATTAAAAATGGTGCAAAAACAGAAATATAAAAACAAAAAATAAGTGAGGTAATGTTCATGGGTTCAATGTCATTTAGGAACAAACGCAAAGATGGACAAACAAACAATGTGCAGAAGAGAACAAACTGCTTGAACTTCAATTGGAGCACAGCTTACTATTAACATCCTCGATTGAAAATCAATTAATGAGAACTAAAAGTGAGTTTTATATTCATAGTGAAAAAATCAGGTAAATTATTGGCTAATCAATTGAAATTTGCTTAGGTTAAACGTCAAATTACTAAGATTCGTAAACACGATGATACTGTGACAATTGATCATGACGAGATAAACAAAACCTTTCAAGAATTTTATACCTCTTTATATCACTCTGATTTTCCTCATGATTTTAATATCATGCATGATTTCTTAAGTAAACTGAATTTTTGGAAATTATCACCCGAAGACTGCTTATCATTAGAAACTCCTATTACAGAGGAAGAAATAACAACTGCAATCTCATCAATGAATTCTGGTAAAGCACCTGGTCCGGACGGGTTAACAGCGGAATTTTTAAAATCCTTTTCCTCTATTCTCTCTCCTTGGTTGTCTAGAATATTCAAAGAAGCAATCAGTTTAGGTAAATTACCACAATCGTTTTATGAAGCCTCTATTTCCTTAATTCTTAAGAAAAATAAAGATCCTACTGATTGCGCATAGACCGATATCTCTTTTGAATGTAGATTCAAAAATTTTAGCAACTAGATTACAGGAGGTATTACCTCAAATTATATCTATGGACCAAACGGGATTCATTAAAAACCATTATTCATCTTTTAATATTAGGAGGTTAATGAATATTGTTTCTACCCCTTTATTTAATACTCCGGAATGTATTATCTCATTAGATGCCGAGAAAGCCTTTGAAGAGTTGAATGGCCTTATTTATTTAGTGTGCTCGAGAAATTTAATTTTAGTTTGATATTTATATCTTGGATTAAATTGTTATATTATACCCCAGTAGCTTCAGTTTGTACTAATAATCAAAGATCTCCCTTTTTTCGTCTATTTCGTGGTACTAGGCAAGGATGCCCTCTTAGTCCTTTACTATTTAATATCGCCCTTGAACCTTTAGCAATTGCTATCCGTGACTTGCCCAATATTTTTGGTATTACCCGCGGAAATGAAATACATAAATTATCACTATATGCAGATGATTTGTTATTATATATTTCTAATCTGGAGAAGTCAATTCCTGCTATTTTAGCTTTGTTGGCTCAATTTAGTAATTTTTCTGGCTACAAATTAAACCTATAATAAGAGTGAATTATTTCCCCTAAATAAGCAGGTACCTATTTATGGATGTTTACCTTTTAAATTGGTTACTGACTCATTTATATACTTAGGGATTATAATTAGGAAAAAGTATAAAGATTTATTTAAAGCTAATTTTTTACCTTTAATTAATCAGATTAAACTTTTGTTTACTAAATGGTCACCAATATCTTTGTCTTTGATTGGTCGGATTAATGCTATTAAGATGATTATTTTGCCTAAATTTCTATATGTATTTCAATCGGTTCCAATTTTTATTCCAAAATCTTTTTTTGATAATGTTGAGTCAAAAATTTCTTCATATATATGGCGGAACAAAAATCCTAGGCTAGGTAAAAGGTATTTACAGAAATCTAAAAAAGACGGGGGGGTTAACGCTCCCGAATTTTAGATTTTATTATTGGGCAATTAATATTCGATACTTAAAATTTTGGTTACCAGATTTGGATGCAACTTCAAGTCCACATCGGGTAAATCTTGAATGTAATTCACTACAAAGGTCTTCTTTGGGTTTGGTTCAAGGAACTTCGCTTCCTTTCATTTTTTCTAAACTGAATAAACAAATGAATAATCCAATAGTTAAGCATACTTTATGTACATGGTTTCAATTTCCAAAATTTTTTGGGTTGAATCAATTTATTTTAGCAAGTCCTATTATATCTAATTTCTTTTTTCAACCTTCCATGATGGATCAAGCTTACTTTGATTGGAAAATCAAAGGAATAGTATGATTTCATGATTTATTTTTGGATAATTGTTTTATGTCCTTTGATCACCTTTCTAATAAATATAATTTACCCAGATCTCACTTTTTTAGATACCTACAGGTTAGAAACTTTTTAATTATTGTTTCTCCTAATTTTCCACACCTATATCCAATGGATATTTTGGAAAGAATTTTAAATTTAAACCTCTCTCAGAAAGGTGTTGTAGCAATTATTTACATTTGTATAATGTAATTATGAACTTATGTCCTGATGTATCTAATAAAATTAAAACTGATTGGGAAAGAGAGTTTAAGATTATTATACCGATTGAAAAATGGGAAAAAATTCTTCAATTAGTTAATTCATCCTCTGTATGTGCTAAACATGTGTTGATACAGTTTAAAGTAGTGCACAGGCCTCATATGTCCAAAGATAAACTATCTCGTTATCATTCTTATATAAATCCTATATGTGACAGATGTCATTGCGAGATAGCTTCTTTAACTCACTTGTTTTGGTCATGCCCTTTGTTGAAAAAATATTGGAAAGATATTTTTGACATTATTTCAACAGTTTTGAATATAGACTTACAACCTCACCCAATTACTGCTATTTTTGGGTTACCAATGATAGAATCAAATCATTTAACCTCTTCAGCTCGTTGGATGATTGCATTTCTTACATTAATGGCGAGAAGATCCATTTTGCTGAATTGGAAAGAGATTAACCCCCCTACTATATTTCACTGGTTTTCACAAACTACGTTGTGTTTGAATTTGGAAAAAATTAGAAGTGTGGTTTATGACCCTTCCATTAAATTCGGGGAAGCCATTTATTCAGCATTTTCATATGATGTAATTTGACCATTTCCAAACTTATTTTACTTCTCTGTAATGTTGGTTGAGAGGAATGAAGTTGTTGACACTAAGGTTTTCTTTCTCCCATTTTTTATGATGTGAAAACAGCCCAGGTCTTTTTTAGTTTAGTTGATTAATTCTGTTTAGATTAATTTTTTTTTGATGGGGTTATTTTTTTTCCCTTTTTCCTGATTTTTGTCTAGATATATTTTTGTTCTGTATTATTCATTGGTACCCTATATGATTGGGAATTTTGTCAATTAAGTACTATTTGGTTTTATAATTACTCATGTTAAGTATAACAGTGTATTCCCAATAACTTTGCACTATTATTATGTCATGTTTATATTTTATGAAACTAATAAAACGATTGAAAAAGAAAGAAAGAGAACAAACTGCAAATAAAAAGAACAAAATAATGACAATACATAAATCGGTAATAAATAATATCGAGAACATGAGTTGCCGAGTCCTTGAAACAAGACTCTACCCATAGGTTGTGTAATCAGTAGGGACCTCACTGTTGGGGTGAGTGAAGTTATCCATTCTGGTGCAGGGACCTGATAGTAGAAAGGTAAAAACTGTTTGTGTGAACAAGGAAGGGTCACAGTAGGAGGAGGAGCGAGGGGCTTGGGAGAGCGCTGAGTGCTGGGAAGCTGCTCAGGTGAGTGTGCTTTAAAAAGGAGCGTGGAGGGCAACCGAAGGGTTAAACAGAGTGATTATTTGATGCGAGGGAGTGAGTAATTGGCAGGGACAAATAAAAGGAGGGGTAACTGAAGAGGAGTGGCCAGTGTGTGAGTGGCTCAGGGTAGGAGTGGAGCTTTGAGGCTTTGGTTCGAGAGGCTTCGGCGAGCAGATGCTGAGGACGAGCCTGCTCCCAGTGAGGTAAGGGCGGGTAAGTTCCTTTAATTAATTTAATTAACTTAGGAGTTGGTAATGGAGGCAGCAGTTAGGGCAGTCGACTGCTCCGTTTGCAGTATGTGGGAAGTCAGGGACAGCACAAATGTCCCTGATGACTACACCTGTAAAAGGTGCATCCAGCTGCAGCTCCTGACAAACCGAGTTAGGGAACTGGAGCTGGAGCTGGATGAACTTCGGATCATTCATCAGGCAGAGGCAGAAATAGACAGGAGTTTCAGGGAGATAGTCACCCCTAAAAGTCAGGAGGCAGGTAGCTGGGTGACTGTCAGGAGAGGAAAGGGGACTAGATAGAATGAGCAGGGCACCCCTGTGGCCATTCCCATCAATAATAAGTATACCATTTTGGATACTGTTGGTGAGGACGACCTACCAGGGACAAGTTGTAGTGGTCGCATCTCTGGCACCGAGACTGGGCCCTCAGCTCAGAAGGGAAGGAGGGAAAAGAGGAGAGCAGTAGTGATAGGGGATTCGATAGTTAGGGGGACAGAAAAGAGGTTCAGTGGAAGAAATCGAGAATTCTGGATGGTCTGTTGCCTCCCTGGTGCCAGGGTCCGCGATATCTCGGGTCAAATTCTCGGTATTCTCAGGAGGGAGGGTGAGCAGCCGGATGTCGTGATCCATGTAGGGACCAATGACATGGATAGGAAGGAGGAGGAGGTCCTGCAAAGAGAGTTTAGGGAGTTAGGTGCAAAGTTGAAGGACAGGACCTCCAGGGTTGCAATCTCAGGATTGCTACCTGTGCCACGTGCTAGTGAGGCTAGAAATAGGAAGATAATGCAGCTAAATACGTGGCTAAGGAGTTGGTGCAGGAGGGAGGGCTTCATGCTTCTGGACAATTGGGCCTTGTTCCAGGGAAGGTGGGACCTGTTCCGATGGGACGAGTTACACCTGAACTGGAGGGGGACTAACATCCTTGCGGGTAGGTTTGCTAGTGCTGCTCCAGGGGGTTTAAACTAGATTTGCAGGGGGAGGGGAACCAGAGTGTTAGAGCAAATAGTGAGGTGGAGGAGGATAAAGGTCATGGGAGGTCTGCATGTATAGACAGTAATCAAAGGTTTGCACATGATAGAAATGTTCTCAGGTACAACTATTTCAATGCAAGGAGTATTGTAGGTAAGGCAGATGAGCTTGGGGCGTGGATAGACATGTGGGATTATGACATTTTTGCTATTAGTGAGACTTGGTTGCAGGAGGGGCAGGACTGGCAGCTTAATGTTTCAGGGTTCCGTTGTTTCAGACGTGACAGAGGGGGAGGGGTGGCATTACTAGTCAGGGAGAATATCACAGCTGTACGTAGACAAGACAGCCCGGAGGGCTTGTCTACAGAGGCCATATGGGTGGAGCTGAGGAACGGGACTGGTGTGACCATGCTAATAGGGTTGTATTATAGACCGCCCAATAGTCAGAGAGAATTAGAGGAGCAAATCTGCAGAGAGATAGCAGACCGAAGTAAGAAACAGCAAGTTGTAATAGTAGGGGATTTTAACTTTCCACATATTGACTGGGACTCCCACACTGAAAGGGTTAGATGGCGTGGAGTTTGTCAAATGTGTTCAGGAAAGTCTTCTAAATCAATATATAGAGGTACTAATGAGAGAGGATGCAATACTTGATTTCCTATTAGGGAACCAGACACGTCAGGTGACAGAAGTATGTGTAGGCGAACATTTTGGGTCCAGTGACCATAATGTCATTAGTTTCAAGTTAATTGTGGATAAGGATAGGTCTGGTCCTCCAGTTAAGGTTCTGAATTGGAGAAAGGCCAATTTTGTGGAAATGAGAAAGGATCTAGGAAGAGTGGATTGGGATAAGTTGTTTTCTGGCAAGGATGTGCTCAGTAAGTGGAAAGTCTTCAAAGATGAAATTTTGAGAGTGCAGAGTTTGCATGTTCCTGCCAGGATTAAAGGCAAAGTTAACAGGCATAAGGAACCTTGGTTTTCAAGGGATATTGGCGATCTGGTTAAGAATAAAAGAGAGGTGTATAGCAGGTATAGGCAACAAGGAACAAATGAGGGGCTTGAAGAGTACAGAAAATGTAAGAAAATACTAAAGAAGGGAATCAGGAAGGCAAAAAGAAGACATGAGGTTGCTTTGGCAGATAATGTGAAGGTAAACCCGAAGGGTTTCTTCAAGTATATTAAGAGTAAAAGGATAGTAAGGGACAAAATTGGTCCTCTAGAAGATCAGAGTGGTCGTCTATATGTGGAGCCTCACGAGATGGGGGAGATCTTAAACAGTTTTTTTGCATCAGTATTTAATCAGGACACTGGCATAGCGTATATGGAAGGAAGGGAAACAAGCAGTAGTGTCATGGAACATACGGAGATTAAAGAGGAGGAGGTGCTTGCTGCCTTACAGCGAATAAAGGTAGATAAATCCCCTGGGCCTGACATGATATTTCCTCGGACCTTGAGAGAGACTAGTATAGAAATTGCAGGGGCCCTGGCAGAAATATTTAAAATGTCCTTAGCGACGGTTATGGTGCCGGAGGATTGGAGGGTAGCTCATGTTGTTCCGTTGTTTAAAAACGGCTCCAAAAGTAAACCAGGTAATTACAGGCCAATGAGCCTGACATCAGTAGTAGGTAAGTTATTGGAAGGTGTTCTGAGAGATCGGATATACAAGTATTTGGACAGCCAAGGGCTGATTAAGGATAGTCAGCATGGTTTTATGCATGGTAGATCGTGTTTAGTGAATCTTGTAGAGTTTTTCGAGGAGGTTACCAAGAAAGTATATTAAGGAAAGGCTGTGGATGTTGTCCACCTGGACTTTAGTAAGGCCTTTGACAAGGTCCCACCTGGGAGGTTAGTTCAGAAGGTTCAGACACTAGGTATCCATGGAGAGGTAAACTACATTTGAAATTGGCTGCATGGGAGAAGACAGAGAGTGGTAGTGGATGATTGCTTATCAGACTGGAGGCCTGTGACTAGTGGTGTGCCTCAAGGATCTGTGCTGGGACTATTGTTGTCTGTTGTCTATATAAATGATCCAGATAATAATGTGGTAAATTGGATCAGCAAGTTTGCTGATGACACTAAGATTGGAGGCATTGTGGACAGCGAGGAAGGCTTTCAAAGCTTGCAGAGGGATCTGGACCAACTGGAAAAATGGGCCAGAAAATGGCAGATGGAACTTAATGCAGACAAGTGTGAGGTGTTGCATTTTGGAAGGACAAATCAAGGTAGGACATACACAGTAAATGGTAGGGCACTGAGGAGTGCGGAGGAACAAAGGGATCTGGGAGTTCAGATACATAATTCCCTGAAAGTGGCGTCACAGGTAGACAGGGTTGTAAAGAAGACTTTTGGCATCCTGACATTCATAAATCAAAGTATTGAGTATAGGAGTTGGGATGTTATGGTGAGGTTGTATAAGACATTGGTGAGGCCAAATTTGGAGTATTGTGTACAGTTCTGGTCACCTAACTATAGGAAGGATATCAGTAAGATTGAAAGAGTGCAGAGAAGATTTACTAGGATGTTGCCGGGTCTTCAGGAGTTGAGTTACAGAGAAAGATTGAACAGGTTAGGACTTTATTCCTTGGAGCATAGGAGAATGAGGGGGAGATTTGATAGAGGTTTACAAAATTATGAGGGGTATAGATAGAGTAAATGCGAGTAGTCTCTTTCCACTTAGATTAGGAGAGATAAATACAAGAGGACATGGCTTTAGGGTGAAAGGGGAAAGGTTTAGGGGGAACATTAGGGGGATCTTCTTCACTCAGAGAGTGGTGGGAGTGTAGAACGAGCTGCCATCTGACATGGTAAATGCGGGCTCACTATTAAGTTTTAGGAATAAATTGGATAGATACATGGATGGGAGAGGTCTGGGGGGTTATGGACTGGATGCAGGTCAATGGGACTAGCGGAATAATGTTTCGGCACAGACTAGAAGGGCCACATTGCCTGTTTTCTGTGCTGTAGTGTTCTATGGTTCTCTGGTTCTATGGTTCCTGAACTTGGTGGTGTTGGACCTGAGGCTCCTGTACCTCCTTTCTGATGGCAGCAGTGAGAAGAGGGCATAACCTGGGTAGTGGGGATCCTTGATGATGAACGCTCCTTGTGGAAGTGCTGAGTGGTGGGAAGAGTTTTATCCGTGATGGACTGGGTGTATATGGTGACATACAGACACATTGATAAAGTTAGTTTGACTTTGAATGAATGCTGGTATTGTCAGCATGTCCACACCCTCTCAGTCTCCTACCTACCAGCCTCCTGGCCCACCCTCTTGTATCCTCCTCCCTCAGCTTCTGCGCCCTCCCGTGAAATGCATTGCTGATTGCTGATGGCCAATTTTTGTGTTGCATCGTGCAGGCAGGCTCTCCGGACCCAGCACAGCAGCAAGCTGAGGACAGTGGAGTTCCCCATGGACACAACGGAGAAAAGGGTGTTGTCCAGGATCTGCTGCACGACCCATCCATGGATCACTTTGAGCCCCCAACCCCCGGCAGCGGAGCTGACCAGCAGCCTGGTACCAGTCACACACAGCAGGGTCGGGCTGGGAAGGGGGTGGCAAGTTGGGGTGTAGGGGTAAATATTGCGATGTTGGTCGGGGCAGAACCAGAACCCGAACCCAGTGCAGCCAGCTTGACCCCTGCTGCAGTTGTAATCTCACGGTCCACATACGGCAGTCATTTGGTGCTTTGTATCTGCGCACTGGGGCACCGGCTGGGCCCTGCAACACCGGCCAGGCTGTGGGGCACCGTCTGGTCTCTCGACCAATATCAACACTGGGGCACTGGCCATGCTGTGGGGCTCTGGGCAGGTCATGGATTGCTGACCAGGCCGTGAAGCACCAGCTGAATCACTCGATTACTGTCCTACCATTCTAACTTGACAGCCTATTCTGCTGCCCTTTCCCCATGGCCCTGGGACAGTTTCTCTCTGGAGTCCCTGAGTGGCATTCAAACGATAATGATTCCAGGGTCACCATGGTGTTGTCCGTCTCACTCTGAGGGTAGTTAGGTTTCATCCTCCTGGTGAGGAAGGAGGAGCTCAGCACTGATGGTCTCTGTCACCCCCTGGACGATGTTGAGGGAACTACCCAACGAGATCCCTGTTCTCCTTTGGTCTGTCGGTATAAGTCTCCGATGATACGGTGAATGCGGAGGGTCAAACTGCTGGGTATTTCAGGGGAGATTGCTCATGTTAATGTGAATTTCTCAGCACCTGAGACACAGGAGGAATGGAAGGAAGTGCCCGAGGCCCAGACTCGCACCTCTGCCAAGCAAGAGTCTCAGGTAGGTGAATACATACATATCTGGGAGGGGGGGGGGGTGCTGCAGGTAACAGACCCCTTCACCTGTGCTCTCACTTTCAACTGTCCCTGGGCTTGACCACAGAGGTTTCTACCTTCCTCAACACCGTCTTGTCCTACCCTTCATTATGCATCTCCTCCCAAAGTGCATTGCCTCACACTTAACAGGATTAGATTCCATCTGCCTTTGCATTTCCCATCTAAAAGCTGGTCAGTACCAACATGTACACTGTGACTGGCTTCCCCGCTATCAACAAAAGCACTGAATTTCACGCTACTTCCTCTTTATTTCAGAGGGTGGTTAGTGTTTGTGATCAGCTGCCACAGAAAGTAGTTTAGCTGCTACAATAACAATATTTAAAAGACATTTCCAAATTAAACTAACTAATGCTCCCTGCACACGACCCATATCCCTCAATTCCCCATACACTCATGTGCCTTTTTCTAACCTCATAGTCATAGTCATAGTCATACTTTATTGATCCCGGCGAAATCCCAACACTACTCCTGGCACTGCATTCCAGATACCTGCCCTTCTATGTCCTCCAGTATTTGACATTTCTACCCCGGCAAAAAGATTCTAACTGTCCATCTATGCCTTTCATAATTTTATAAACCTGTCAGGTCTCCCCTCAGCCCCCATTGTTCAGAGAAAACAATCCAAGTTTGTTCAACCTCTCCTTGTAGAACATACCTTCTAATGGAACATACCTTGTAGAACGTACCTTTTAATAGAACATACCTTCCAACAGAACATACCTTCCAACAGAACATACCTTCTAATAGAACATACCTTCTAATCCAAGCAACATCCTCATGAACCACTCCTGCATCTTCCCTCCAAAATCTCTACTCAACGCGTGCCCCCCAGTCAGGGTGCTGGCCCCGCTGGGCATGCCCTCCTTGTTACCCTAACCACTTGTGTTGTGGGGTAATGAAGAAGGCACATTTTCAGGGAGCTATTTTACACAGGAGGAAATGTTTGCTGTTCTGAGGCAAATTAAGGTGGATAAATCCCCAGGGCCTGCCAAGGTGTTCCCTCAGACCTCACGGGAGACAAGTGCAGAAGTTGCCAGGGCCCTAGCTGAGACAATTAAATCATCCTTAAAGACAGCTGAGCTACCAGAAGATTGGAGGATAGCTAATGTTGTTCCTCTGTTCAAGAAAGGCTCTAAAAATAATTATCGGCTGGTGAGCCTGACTCAGTAGTGGGAAAGTTATTGGAAGGTATTCTGAGAGATTGGATATATAAATATTTGGATAGACATGGACTGATTGTCATCATAGCTTTGTGTGGTAGGTCATGTCTAACTGATCTTAGAGAGTTTTCTGAGGAAGTTACCATGGAAGTGGATGAAGGCAAGGCTGTGGATATTGTCTATGTGGATTTTAGCAAGGCATTTGACAAGGTCCCACATGGGAGATTGGTCAAGAAGATTCAGTTTCTTGGCATTCAATATGAGGTAGTAAGTTGGTTTCAACATTGGCTTTGTGGGAGAAGCCAGAAAAGGGTAGTAGATGGAGGCCTCTAGTTAGTGGAGTGCCGCAGGGATCGGTTTGGATCTGTTTTTGTTTGTCATCTACACCAACAGTCTGGATGATAATGTGGTTAACTGGATCAGCAAATTTGCAGATGACACCAAGATTGGGGGTATACTGGACAGTGAGAAAGGCTATCATAGCTTGCAGCAGGATCTGGACTAGCTGGCAAAATGACAGATGGAATTTAATGCAGACAAATGAGAGGTGTAGCACCTCAGTACAACCAACCAGGGTAGGTCTTACACCATGAAGAGTGGGACACTGAGGCGTGTGGAAGAACAAAGGGATCTGGGAATATAGGTCCATAATTCATTGAAAGTGGCAACACTGGTAGATGGGGTCATTAAGAAAGCTTTTGGCACAATGGCCTTCATGAGTACAGAAGATGGGATATTATTTTGAAGTTGTTATTTTTAAGACATTGGTGAGGCTTAATTTGGAGTATTGTGTGCAGTTTTGGTCACCTACCTACAGGAAAGGAGTAAATAAGGTTGAAAGAGTACAGAAGAAATGTACAAGGTTGTTGCCAGGTCTAGAGGACCCGAGTTATGAGGAAAGATTGAATAGGTTAGCACTTAATTCCTTGGAATGTAGATGATTGAAAGAGATTTGATAGAGGTGTACATGATTATGAGGGGTATAGGGTAAATGAAAGCAGGCTTTTTCCACTGAGGCTGAGTGGGACTACAACCAGATGTCATGCGTTAAGTGTCAAAGGTGAGAAGTTTAAGGAGAACATGAGACAAAACTTCTTTACTCAGAGGGTTGTGTAAGAGTGAATGAGCTGCCAGCACAAGTGGGGCATGCAAACTTGATTTCAACATTTAAGTGAAGTTTGGATAGGTGCATAGATGGGAGGGGTATGGAGGGCCATGTCCTAGGTCGATGGGAGTAAACAATTTAAAGTTTGACATGAACTAGATGGGCCAAAGGGCCTGTTTCTATGCTGTACTTTTCTTTGAGTCTACGACTAGACCCAAAGGTCCCTTTGTGCATTAGTGCTTCTAACGGGCCTCCTATTTACTGAATGAGATATTCCTCTTTACATTTTGCCTCCCAATGTGCAACACCTCTCACTTGTTCAGATCACACTTCATCTGCCATTCTCTGCCACATTTCACATTCACATTTATTGATCACGTGCAGTGAAAGATCAAGTGTCATTGTTAATGCAAACATTGTTTCCGTTAACAACCAATTCAACCAAAGGATAAGCTGGGTTAAGCTTGTAAGTGTCATCACACATTACTGTGCCAACGTACTGCATATCCAAAATGTTCAGCAGAACCGCAACAACTGATCTATATCCTGCTGTTTGCTTTCAAACCCTTTCTCATTATCAACAACTCTGGCAATGTTTGGGAGATCTGTAAACTTGCTAATCAGCCTACCTACACTATATCTACATTAGATAAATCTCAGACAACACAGGACCCAGCACTGATCCTTGCCAAACACCAATTGTCAGAGATCTCCTATCAGTGTGTGGCACCTATCCCTGAATGAGGATCAGTGTGTGTGTGGGACCGTCCCCCAGTGAGAGTCAGTGTATGTGTGGGACTGTCCCCCAGTGAGGGTCAGTGTGTGTGTGGGACTGTCCCCCAGTGAGGGTCAGTGTGTGTGTGGGACTGTCCCCCAGTGAGGGTCAGTGTGTGTGTGTGTGTGGACTGTCCCCCAGTGAGAGTCAGTGTATGTGTGGGACTGTCCCCCAGTGAGGGTCAGTGTGTGTGTGTGTGGGACTGTCCCCCAGTGAGGATCAGTGTGTGTGTGGGACTGTCCCCCAGTGAGGGTCAGTGTGTGTGTGTGTGGGACCGTCCCCCAGTGAGGGTCAGTGTGTGTGTGCGAATGTCCCCCAGTGAGGGTCAGTGTATGTGTGGGACTGTCCCGTGTGTGTGTGTGTGTGGGACTGTCCCCCAGTGCAGGTCAGTGTGTGTGTGTGGGACTGTCCCCAGTGAGGGTCAGTGTATGTGTGTGTGGGACCGTCCCCCAGTGAGGGTCAGTGTGTGTGTGTGGGACCATCCCCCAGTGAGGGTCAGTGTGTGTGTGGGACCGTGCCCCAGTGAGGGTCAGTGTGTGTGTGGGACTGTCCCCCAGTGAGGGTCAGTGTGTGTGTGTGTGTGTGTGTGTGTGTGTGACTGTCCCTCAGTGAGGATCAGTGTGTGTGGGACCGTCCCTCAGTGAGGGTCAGTGTGTGTGTGTGTGTGTGTGTGTGGGACCGTCCCCCCAGTGAGGGTCAGTGTGTGTGTGTGGGACCGTCCCCCAGTGAGGGTCAGTGTGTATGTGGGACTGTCCCCCAGTGAGGGTCAGTGTGTGTGTGGGACCGTCCCCCAGTGAGGGTCAGTGTGTGTGTGGGACTGTCCCCCAGTGAGAGTCAGTGTATGTGTGCGTGAGTGTGTGAGACCCATCCCAAGTGGGTAAGTTGGTTGTATGGAGAAATTGTATCGAACTGTGCCCCTGTGTTCACAATAAATATTGAATCTGCTCTGCCCGACAGCCTAGTGCCCGTGCCCAGCTGGGAGAACGTGCTGTCAAGTTTCTGAGGAAAGGGAAAAGTGTTCCTGATGATTTATTGACAGAGATGGTGAATGAATGTCTGCGGTGAGTTCACTGATTGCTGCTGGTGTCTTAACATTGTGCTGAGCTGTACAGGTTACGAGATTCAAGTCAAGTCACTTTTTATTGTCATTTCAACCATAACTGCTGGTACAGAACATAGTAAAAATGAGACAACGTTTTCCAGGACCATGGTGCTACATGAAACAATACAAAAACTACACAGAACTACGTAAGAAAAAACACAAAAACTACACTAGACTACAGACCTACCAGGACTGCATAAAGTGCACAAAACAGTGCAGGCATTACAATAAATAATAAACAAGACAGTAGGCACAGTAGAGGGTATAGTAGGTTGGTCAACATCACATCCCTGCTCTTAGTATTCTATACTTCTTGAAATGAATGATAACCTTGCATTTGTCTTCCTCACCACCGACTGTACCTGCAAGTTAACCTTTAGGGTGTTCTGCACAAGCACTCTCAAGTTTTTTTGCATCTCAGGTTTTTGGATTTACTCCCCGTTTAGAAAATGGTCTGCATATTTATTTCTTCTACCAAAGTGCATGACCATGCATTTTCAAACAATGAAAACATTGTATACCATTTTCCACTTTCTTGCCCATTCTCCTAATCTGTTTTAGTCCTTCTGCAGCCTTCCTGTTTCCTCAACACTACCTGCCCCTGCACCAGACCTTGCATCTTCTGCAGACTTGGCAACAAAGCCATCTATTCCATCATCTGAATCATTTATATACAGCATAAAATGAAGCTGTCCCAACGCCAACCCTCTATGGAACACCACTAGTCACTGGCAGCCAACAAGAAAAGGATCCTTTTATTCTCACTGACTGCCTCTTACCAATCAGCTTATGCTCTAACCATGCCAGTAACTTTCCTGTAATACCATGGGTTCTTAAGTTGGTAAGCAGCCTTATGTGTGGCACCTTGTCAAAGGCTTTCTGAAAATCCAAATATACAACATCTACTGTTTACAAGTAGAATAGGTAAAGGTAATTCCAACAGATTCGTCAGGCAAGATTTTCCCATGAGGAAACGATGCTGACTTTGTCCTACCTTGTGTCACCAAGTACTCCATAACCTCTTTCTTAACAATTGACTCTAACATTTTGCCAAGCACTGAGGTCAGGCTAACTGGTCTGTAATTTCCTTTCTGCTGCCTCCCTCCTTTCTTGAAGAGTGGAGTGACATTTGCAATTTTCCAGTTCTCCAGAACCATGCCAGAGTCCAGTGATTCTTGAAAGATCATTACTAATGCCTCCATATTCTCGACCACTACCTCTTTCAGAACCCTAGGGTGTAATTTATTTGGTCTGGGTGACTTATGTACCCTTAGTTCTTTCAGCTTTTTGAGCACCTTCTCCCTTGTAATAGTGACTGCACTCACTTGTCTTCCCTCACACCCTTCAACACCTGTCACACTGCTAGTGTCTTCCACAGTAAAACTGATGCAAAATATTTATTTGGTTCATCTGCCTTCTCCTTGTTCCCCCGTTATTATTTATCCAGCCTCATTTTCTCGCAGTCCTTTATCCACTCTCACCTCTCCTTTATTTTTTATATACTTAAAATCTTTTTCAATCCACATTGATATTGTTTGCTAGCTTGCTTTCATATTTCATCTCTTCCCTCCTCATGATTCTTTTAGTTGCTTTCTGTAGGTTTTTTGAAAACTTCCCAATCCTCTACCTTCCTGCTAAATTTAGTTTGTTGCATGCCCTTTCGTTTGCTTTTACATTAACTTTGACTTCCCTTGTCAGCATGGTTGTACTATTTTGCCATTTGAGTATTTCTTTGTTTTTGGAAAACATCTATCCTTCACCTTCCTCATTTTTCCCCAGAAACTCAATCCCTTGCTGCTCCACTGTCACCCCAATGGCATCTCCTTTCAGTTTAGATAGATAGGCAGGGATTTCCTTTATCAATCCCAAAGGAAAGTGCAGAGCCTCAGTAGCATTAGAAGTGCACAGATATACATATATTGGAAGAGAAGTAAGAAAGAATAAAAAATACAAACACTAGAGAATCTGCAGATGCTGGAAATTCAAGCAACACACACAAGATGCTGGTGGAACGCAGCAGACAAGTCATAGTCATAGTCATACTTTATTGATCCCAGGGGGAAATTGGTTTTCGTTACAGTTGCACCATAAATAGTAATAGAATCATAAATAGTTAAATAGTAATGTGTAAATTATGCCAGTAAATTATGAAATAAGTCCAGGACCAGTCTATTGGCTCATGGTGTCTGACCCTCCAAGGGAGGGGTTGTAAAGTTTGATGGCCACAGGCAGGAATGACTTCCTATGACGCTCAGTGTTGCATCTCGGTGGAATGAGTCTCCAGCTGAATGTACTCCTGTGCCCAACCAGTACATTATGTAGTGGATGGGAGACATTGACCAAGATGGCATGCAACTTAGACAGCATCCTCTTTTCAGACACCACTGTGAGAGAGTCCAGTTCCATCCCCACAACATCACTGGACTTACAAATGAGTTTGTTGATTCTGTTGGTGTCTGCTACTCTCAGCCTGCTGCCCCGGCACACAACAGCAAACATGATAGTACTGGCCACCACAGACTCGTAGAACATCCTCAGCATCGTCTGGCAGATGTTAAAGGACCTCAGTCTCCTCAGGAAATAGAGATGGCTCTGACCCTTCTTGTAGACAGCCTCAGGCAACATCTATAGAAAGAAGTACAGTCGACATTTTGGGCCGAGACCCTTCATCAGGAATAAAAAATAAGCTAGTTCAAACAGAATAACATGAGGGGTCATCATTTCTCCGGCTTTTAGTTGACTCATTATAGCAGAGGTTAAGAATGACCTCATATAGCGCTCTTTGGAGCAGTGCAGTTGTCTTAGCCTATTACTAAAAGTGCTCCTCTTTTCAGACATGCAGAGGGTGAGAAACATTGTCCAGAATTGCCAGAGTTTTCCATAGGGTCCTTTGTTCTACCACATTCTGCGGTGCGTCCAGTTTGACTCTTATAACACAGCGAGCCTTTCTAATCAGTTTATTACTGTTGGCATCACCCATGTTGATGCCCTTGTTCCAGCACACCACCGCATTGAGGATTGGACTGGCGACAACAGACTGGTAAAAAGTGAAGGAGTGGCCTGCATACTCCAAAGGACCTCAGTCTCCTCAGGAAGTAGAGTGACTCTGGCCCTTCTTGTACACAGCCTCAGTGTTGGTGCTCCACTCAAGTCTGTCACCCAGGTGCACCCCCAGGTACTTGTAGGTCCTCACCACATCCACACCTCACCATCAATAGTAACAGGGAGCAGTGCAGGCTTAGACTTCCTAAAGTTCATCAGCATCTCCTTTGTCTCACTGATGCTGAGCTGCAGATGATTCAGCTTGCACCATTTGACAAAGTCCTCCACTAGGGCCCTGTGTTCATCCTCCTGTGTTCCCTTTATACACCCAACTATTTCAAGTCAAGTCAAGTCACCTTTTATTGTCACTTCCACCATAACTGCTGGTACAGTACACAGTAAAAATGAAAGTGTTTTTCAGGACCATGGTGCTACATGAACAATACAAAAACTACACTGAACTACATTAAACAACACAAAACTACACTAGACTACAGACCTACCCGGGACGGCATAAAGTGCACAAAACAGAGCAGGCATTACAATAAATGATAAACAAGACAATAGGCACAGTAGAGGGCAGTAGGTTGGTGTCAGTCCAGGCTCTGGGTATTGATGAGTCTGATGACTTGGGGGAAGAAACTGTTACATAGTCTGGTCGTGAGAGCCCAAATGCTTCGGTGCCTTTTGCCAGATGGCAGGAGGGAGAAGAGCTTGTATGAGGGGTGCGTGGGGCCCTTCATAATACTGTTTGCTTTACGGATGCAGCGTGTGGTGTAAATGTCTGTGATGGCGGGAAGGGAGACCCCGATGATCTTCTCAGCTGACCTCACTATCCGCTGCAGGGTCTTGCGATCCGAGATTTCCGAACCAGGCCGTGATGCAGCCGCTCAGGATGCTCTCAATACAACCTCTGTAGAATGTGGTGAGGATAGGGGTTTTCTGAGTCATCAGAGAATTTCTGCAGATGACATTACTGAGTGTTGCATCTAAAGTCCTAGGTATACAGGGTAAACAGGAAGCGAGTCAATACAGTCCCCTGTGGTGCTGCTTATAGCCAGTCTGACACACAGCTCTGAAGCTGCACAAACTGTAGTCTTCCAGTCAGGTAGTTCATTACCCAGGATACAATGGAAGTGCCAAGATGCAGTCAGTGGAGCTTTTCCCCCGGCAATGATGGCTGTATGTTATTGAAGAATAAAAAAACATGATCCTCATGGTGCTGCCCTGCTTATCCACATGGGAGTAGGCTCTGTTCAGCAGGTAGATGACAGCATCGTCGACTCCTGTGTGCTCCCGGTAGGCAAAATGCAGTGAATCGAGGGCTGATCTGACCAGGGGTCGGAGATGAGCCAGGACCAGCCTCTCTAGGGTCTTTGCTTTGATCAACTCCTCTCTTGTTCCACTGTAATTTCCTTTACTCCGCTGAGGTACTGCTATGTCAGACTTTACTTTCTCCCTATCAAATTCAAGTTGAACTCAATTATATTGTGATCACTGTCTCCTAAGAGTTCCTTTACCTTCAGCTCCCTAATTGCCGCCAGTTCATTATGTAATGCCCAATCCAGTGTAAGCTGATCCCCTAGTGGGCTCAATGATAAACTGTTCTAAAAAGCCATCTCATAGGCATTCAACAAACTCACTCTCTTGAGATCCATTACCAGCCTGATTTGCCAAATCTGTACCACCTTCCTGATGGCAGCAGTGAGAAGAGCATGGCCTGGGTGGTGGGGTTCTTGATGGATATTGCAGGAAAGCAATATCCATCAAGAACCCCACCACCCAGGCCATGCTCTTCTTGTGAAATGTGCTTATTGGTGTGGAGGGCTTTACCAGGTTCCATGCTGTGTGTCTCTGATAGAATCTAAAAATCTGTTTGTTCTTCCAGTGCTGGGTTTTGTGTAAGAGTTGGTGTAATAGCCCAGGCCACTGAGCGGAGGTTCCTTGTACACTACCCCCCGCTTGGTCTCTTTTGTAGGCGACTGCCGGCAGGATGTGGCTGGATCCTTGATGGATTCCCAGCAACTATCACACAAGCCAAGCTGCTGGAGAAGTTGCTGACCGGGGTCGACCCTGATTACACTGTACCAAAGACTAGGAGGTCCAGAACCAAAATAGCTGTGGACCCAAAGGCTTCCAAAGAGCCCCTTCCTCCCCGGCCTGCCCTGGACATCGCCATTCTCCTAGAGGTTTCAGACAATACTGTGCTGGTTCGCCACTTGCATGACAATGGTAGGGCCCAGCACCCTGGTCAGAATCGCAGCAGAGAGTTTGGGAAGGAGAATGGACAGGATGGGGGGTGAGGAACAGGGCAGGTAAAGGATGGGCAGTGGGTCACGGCAAGGACGGTGGGGATTGGGGGGGGGAGGTAGAGATTGGAGACAGGGGTGGGGATTGGGGGGTGTTAGAAAGGGATGGGGGAGGTAGAGATTGGAGAAGGGGGTGGGGATTGGGGGGTGTTAGAAAGGGATGGGGGGAGGTAGAGATTGGAGAAGGGGATGGGGATTGGGGGAGTGTTAGAAAGGGATGGGGGGAGGTAGAGATTGGAGAAGGGGGTGGGGATTGGACTGGTAACAAAGGGGATGGGGGAAGGGGATGGAGATTGGAGGGTGGTAGCAGAAGGGGATGGGGATTGGGGGATGGTAACGGGATTGGAGAAGGGGATGGGGATTGGGTGATGATAGTAGAGGGGATTAGGGGTGGTAGCAGTAGGGGATGGGGATTGGGGGATGGTAACAGAGGGAATTGGAGAAGGGGATGGGGATTGGGGGTGGTAGCAGTAGGGGGTTGGAGGGGGTGGGGATTGGAGAAGGGGATGGGGATTGGGAGTGGTAACGGAATTGGAGAAGGTGATGGGGATTGGGGGTATTAGCAGAAGGGGGTTGGAGGGAGGTGGGGATTGGAGAAGGGGATGGGGATTGGGGGTATTAGCAGTAGGGGATTGGAGGGGGGTGGGGATTGGAGAAGGGGAGGGGGATTGGGGGTATTAGCAGAAGGGGGTTGGAGGGGAGTGGGGATTGGAGAAGGGGATGGGGATTGGGGGTGGTAGCAGTAGGGGGTTGGAGGGGGGTGGGGATTGGAGAAGGGGATGGAGATTGGGAGTGGTACCGGGATTGGAGAAGGGGATGGGGATTGGGAGTGGTAACGGGATTGGAGAAGGGGATGGGGATTGGGGGTGGTAGCAATAGGGGATTGGAGAAGGGGATGGGGATTGGGGGTATTAGCAGAAGGGGATTGGATGGGGAGGGGATTGGAGAAGGGGATGGGGATTGGGAGTGGTAACGGGATTGGAGAAGAGGATGGGGATTGGGGGTGGTAACGGGATTGGAGAAGGGGATGGGGATTGGGGGTATTAGCAGAAGGGGTTGGAGGGGAGTGGGGATTGGAGAAGGGGATGGGGATTGGGGGTGGTAGCAATAGGGGATTGGACGAAGGGGATGGGGATTGGGGCTGGTAGCAGTAGGAGATTGGACAAAGGGACTGCCACTGGAAGTGGGTGCTGCATTAAATCAGAATGTGGTGCTGTCTTGTGTTTCTTTGTGCTGTGTGTAACAGTTGGTCAGTGTGCTGAGGCCATGATCCAGAAAACATCCGGTGAACAGGGACCCCAGGAGATCCTGGATGTTGGCGGAAATATGTCCCCAACAGAGGAGCAGCTGCTGCCTCGGTGAGTAATATCTATAGCCCTTGACCTGAAGACCGTGCTTTGTGATCCTCTGACTTTGGGGAGTGTGCCCTTTGCTCCTGACCATTGAACACATCCCTCAGCCATTGAACACGTCCCTCAGCCATTGAACACACTTTGTGAACCCTAACCTTGGGGAATGATTAGGGATTGCATCCCTTGTCTCTGATACCCCTCCCTCTGGCCCTAGGGGCCAGTGCCATGAGTTCAGCCGATAGTGAATCCTTATCCGTGGTGTGCCTGTGACCTGGGAGATGAGTGGGTGGGTGATAATGCCTGTGCCTTTTGATAGACTGACAAGTTTCCTGGAGCACTGGCCCAAGCTGGAGAAGTGGTTTACGGGACAGCAGATCCTGGCAAAGGTGAATGGGGAGCTGCAACAGGCCGAGCTACTGGAGAAGCTGGAGCTGGTCCTGGTGGAGTCTCTGCTCAAAAAGCACAGCAGAGGTGAGCAGCCATGGCACAGCAGGTACCCGGGCACCCGGTATAACAGTGGTCAGTGAGGCAGGTGTAGTGAGTGAAGCCCTGCCCTGCACATTCTTGCCCATTTGCTGTCTGCACAGGTGAAGGAAGGCTCGAGGAAGGAGGAGGAGGCAGGGTATCCAAAGTCCCAGTGACTTCAGGAGGCAGGGCGTCCAAACTCCTATTGACTAGAGGGGCAGGAGGCAGAGTGCTCAAAATTCCAGTGACTGGAGGGGCAAGAGGAAGAAGGCAGGGTTGTTGTAGAAGGAAGAGGAATCAGGGGTTATGAGGAGACAGGGAAAGAGAGAGAGGGAATGCACTGCATCAGTCTGGATACGTGGTGCTGTACAGTTGACAGTGTGGTGGGTGTACAGTGTTGGCTTTCTTAAGGTAGGGGATTGAGTTTAAAGCTTCAAAGTAATATTGCAGCTTTATAAAAACCCAGGTTAGATCATACTTTATCGTGTTCAGTTCTGGTTGCCTTATTACAAGAAAGATGTGGAAACTTTAGAGAGGGCGCAGAGGAGATTTACCAAGATGCTGCCAGTACTAGACAGCGTGTCTTTGTGGATAGGTTGAGTGAGCGAAGGCTTTTCTTTTTGGGGTGAAGGCTGATGAGAGGTGCCTTGATAGAGGTGTACAAGATGATAAGAAGCACAGATGGAGTGGACAGCCAGAGACTCTTTCCCAGAATAGAAATGGCTAATAAGACAGCCATAATGTTAAGGTGATTAGAGGAAAGTATTCGGGGGTGGGGAGAATGTCAGAGGTAGGTTTTGTTTTACAGAGTGTGGTGGGTGTGTGGAATGCCCTGCCAGGAGTGGTGGTAGTTGAGGCAGATACAGTAGGGATATCTAAGAAACTCTAGGCACATGGATGAAAGAAAAATGGAGGGCTATATGGGAGGGAAGGGTTAGATTGATCTTAGAACAGGTTGAAAGATCTGCACTGTGCTGTACTATTCTATACTGTCAGCCTCTGGTGAAGACAGTGGTGTCGGGGAGGAAACTCCAGGGTGTGGTCAGGGAATGGTTCAAAATACATTTATTGTAAAAGTATGTGTACAATATACAACCGTGAAATTCATCTTCTTGTAGGCATCCACTAAACAAAGAAACAAAAAAAACATACACAACAAAGACCAGCAAACATCCAATTTACAAAAGAGGAATTAATAAAAAAAGTAAACAAATAATGCGTAAAACATGGGCTGCAGGGTCCCCGAAATTTAGTCCACAGATGGCGAGCCCATTCAGTGCTGTGGCCAGTGAGGCTGCTTCCAGAGCCCAATGGCTGCAGGGAATGACTGATCCCAAACCTAGTGGTGTGGGACCCTGCGCCCCCACCCCCCCACCCCTTGCGCCTGATCATTGTAACGAAAAGAGAGAGAGAGATGGGATGGGCACAGGTGGGGAATCTTCGTTGGCAAGGAGTCATGTTCCCCTGTCCTACAGCTACATTGACTGAAGGTCCTGGCCCAGGCAGTCCCCTGCCCCCAGTACTTTTATTGTGGGACTCTGTCTGAACCCAGCGCTCAGCTCTTGCAGGCATCTGCTCAGTTCCTGCAGCTCAGATCCATCACAAAGTGTCCAGCTCCCGTAGTCTGCTGCCACTATCCCCTCCTGTGGTAAATGAGGGTTTAGTCTTCATCGGTTGGAGTGCTGACTGTAAAAGGAGAGGTGTTACAGCTGTATTAAACATTGGCTAGGCCACAGCTAGAGAGTGTACATTTGTCTTGGCTGCATTACAGAAAGGATATAGAGATATTGGAGAGAATGCTCCCTGGATTAGAGGGTATGTGCTATAAGAAGATTTTGATCAAACAAAGAGTGAGTATTCTGGAGCATTAGAGGGTATAAATGTGTGTAAAATTATCTGCAGTATGAGTAAGATAAATAAGAAGAACTGTCATATGAAGAGTGTCTGATGTCTCTGGGCCTGTATCTACTAGAATTCAGGAGTGACCTCATTGAAACCTAGTAGGCAGCCGTCGATCCCAGGGTGTCGCGGGTTTGTGACTCTGGTGGATTGTGTCCTCTCCAGGGCGCAAGCCTGGGTGGGAAGATTTGAAGAACCGGCTGTGCCCATGCAGCAGGTTCTCCCTCTCCACATCACTGATGTAGTCCAAGGGAAGGGCAAGCGCTCATTCAGCTTGGCACCAGTGTCATCGCAAAGGTTGTCAGAGTGAAGTTGTAAACAAAATCAAACTGCCTTAGGTACCCCAGCTCCAGATTTCTTCCTTTGGGTTTACTCATGAAGCCTTTCCCATGGGTGGGTATGGACACAAGGCAGTGGAGGTTTAAAATCAGAGTTTTCCTTCTCCTAGACAGGCTGCTGTCCAAGGCTGATGAGCCCCACCTGCCCAAAGCAACTGGTTTTGAGGCGCCAATGGTCCACCTTTGCCCCTTCTCTTCTCAGTAGAAACAGTTCCGCTGGGCCTAGTAGTTAAGCCACACATGAAGGCCAAGAGTTGGACTTGGTTGTCAGAGGCTGTTAGAGACGCACGCCATTTGGAGCACTTTATAGGTAGTGGGAGCTTATCGCCACTACCACCCCCGGCTATGACAACCTTAAGTGAAAGGCTTTGATAGAGTGGATTTGGAGAGAATATTTCCATGGTGGGGGGGTCTAAAGCCAGAGAACACAGCCTTAGAATACAGGGGCATCCTTTTAGAAGGAGGATCTCGTGCAGGATAGATGTATTCCAAAAACAAAGAAATACTCAAATGGCAAAATAGTACAACCGTGGCTGACAAGGGAATGCAAAGCTAATATAAAAGCAAAAGAAAAGGCATACATCAAAGTAAAAATTAGTGGGAAAACAGAGGAAAACTACTGTCGTGTTTAGAGCATTGGCTGATTGGGAGGAGGCAGCGAGTGGGAATAAAAGAATCGTTTGCTGGTTGACGGCCAGTGACTAGTGGTGTTCCACAGAAGTCAGTGTTGGGACAGCTTCTTTTAAAAACCTACAGAGAGCATCTAAAAATCATCAGGAGGGAAAGGCTGAAATATGAAAGCAAGCCGGCAAACAATATCAAAGTGGATAGTAAAAACTTTTTTCAAGTATGTAAAAAATAAAATAGAAATGAGAGTGGATATAGGACCATTAGAAAATGAGGCCGGAGAGATAATATTGGGGGCCAAGGAGATGGCAGATGATCCAAATGAGTATTTCAGTCTTCACTGTGGAAGACACTTGCAGTGTGCCAGATGTTAAAGGATGTGAGGAAAGAGAAATAAGTGCAGTTACTGTTACAAGGGAGAAGGTGCTCAAAAATTGAAAGATATAAGGGGACTTAAGTAACCTGGACAACTGAACTGCACCCGAGAGTTCCAAAAGAGGTAGTGTCAGAGATTGTGGAGGCATTAGTAATGATCTTTCAAAAATCATTGGAGTCTGATATGCTGCCAGAGGACTGGAAAATTGCAAATGTCACTCCACTCTTTAAGAAAGGAGGAAGGCAGCAGAAAGGAAATTATAGACTAGTTAGCCTGACCTCAGTGGATGAGAAGATATTGGAGTCAATTGTTAAGAATGAGTTTATGGAGTACTCAATGACACAGAACAAGATAGGACAAAGTCAGCATGGTTTCCTTAAGGGAAAATCTTGCCTGATGAATCTATTGGAACAAGTAGGACAGATAAAGAGGATGCAGTGGATGTTGTATATTTGGACTTTCAGAAGCCCTTTGACAAGGTGCCACACATGAGGCTGCTTACCAAGTTAAGAGCTGATGGTATTACAGGAAAGTTACAGGCATGATTAGAACATTGGTTGAATGGGAGGAGGCAGTGAGTGGGAATAAAAGGATCCTTTTCTGGTTGGCTGCCAGTGACTAGTGGTGTTCCACAGGGTTCAGTGTTGGGACCACTTTTTTTTATGCTGTATATAAATGATTTAAAAGATGGAAGAGATGGCTTTGTTGCCAAGCTTGCATATAATACGTAGATTGGTAGGAGCCAGGTAGTCTACAGTTAGGCTGCAGAAGGACTTAGACAGATTAGGAGAATGGGCAAGAAAGTGGCAAATGAAATACAATGTTGGAAAATGCATGGTCATGCACTTTGGTAGTAGAAATAAAGTGCAGACTATGTTCTATTCAGGGAGAAAATCCATAAATCTGAGATACAAAGGGACTTGGGAGTCCTTGTGCAGAACACCCCAAAGCTTAACTTGCAGGTAGAGTTGGTGGCGAGGAAGGCAAATGCAATGTTAGCATTCATTTCAAGAGCCTAGATTACAAAAACAGTGATGTGACGCTGAAGCTTTATAAGGCTCTGGTGAGGCCTCACCGTGAGTATTGTGTATATTTTTATACACAATACTCACGGTTAGAAAAGATGTGATGGCATTGGAGAAGGTATAGAGGAGGTTCACACGGATGATTCCGGGAATGAAAGGGTTTATCATACAAGGAACGCTCTGGGTCTGTACTCACTAGAATTTAGTAGGATGAGGGGGGATCTCATTGAAACTTTCCGAATGTTGAAAGGAATGGACAGAGTAGACATGAAAAGGATGTTTCCCATGGTGGTGGAGTCTAGGACAAGAGGGAACAGCCTCAGGATAGAGGGGGTCCAATTAAAACAGATGCAGAGAAAATTCTTCAACCAGAGGGTGGTGAATTTGTGGAATTTATTACCACAGGCAGCCGTGGAGGCCAGGTCGTTGCGTGTATTCAAGGCAGAGCTTGTTAGATCCTTGATTGGTCAGGGCATGAAAGGATATGGAAGAAGGCAGGAGATGGGGTCTGAGAGGAAAATTGGATCAGCCATGATGAAATGGTGGAGCAGACTCGATGAGTCAAATGGCACAATTCTGCTCCCATATAATCGCAGTCTTTTTCCTAGTGTAGAAATGTCGATTCTAGAGGGCATAGCTTGAAGATGAGGGAAGAAAGTTTGAAAAGGATTTATAGGGCCAGATTATTTTTGCACAGAGAATGGTGGATACCTGGCACATGCTTCCAGGGCAAGTCGGAGAGTTATACAGTGCTGACCCAGGTGCTAAACAGCCAGTCCCATTTGCCCACGTTTGGCCCACATCGCTCTAAACCAGGGCTTCCCAGCTTTGGTTTTACGGACCTCTTGCTTAATGGAATTGGTGAGCCCTTAATGGTAAGCCCTTCCTATCCATGTACCTTCCAAAATGTCTTTTAAGTGTCATTATGACAGCAGGTACAATATCAATCTTTGGGCACACTCATGACATGATAGGGTATGAATGGGTACTGACCACTGACTAGCATGGTCAGCACAGGCATGGTGGGCCGAAGGGCCTGTTCCTGTTCTGTGAACTATACGGCTTGATCGGATGCTCCATTGTGATACTTCCGGAATATTGTCTTTCAGATTAACCGATTGTACACACCCTCAAGATGCTTCACAGCCAGAGGGTGCCGTAGTGGTCAGAAATGTGACCATCGTGGTCAGCACTGACATGTGTGTGCCATACAGTTCCGTGAAAGTCTGGGTGAAAGGTCATTTGCTTGGAGAGAGTCGGAACTTATTTCAGTCCAGGGTTGAGTTTCTGTTATCCTGATCACTGATCTCACTGCTGTTGGAAGGAACTGGCTGTGTGGAATCTCACTGCCCTGTTTCCCAGGTCAGCACAGTGACTTCACCCCACTTGGTCTGAATTGCAGATGCTGTGACTGAGAAGCCTCCAGAGGAGACCACGCCCGCCCTGGCTGAAACATCTCCTTCCCAGGGCCATCAGCAGACGTTCCCAAAGGATGTGAATTTAGTGGGAAGTGGTGAGTGTCAGTGTGGATGTAGGGGGACACTGGGATTCATTGCACTCTGTAAGGTCTGATTCAGAATAGAGCCCATCTCCTTTCCTTCTCCGTTCACCTCTGAAGCTGCCATCAAAGTTACTGAAGAATAAAATGTCCCAGAGAGGCAGGCCATTCAGCCCCTCTTTGTGTTTGATTACCATTTGATTCAATAGTGAATATTAACATTATTTCACAGCAAAACACAAAATTGTGAAGGAACTCAGCAGGTCAAGCAGTATCTTTGAAGGGGAATATACAGTTGACATTTTGAGTTGAAACCCTTCATTGGGACTTGGCTCAAAGCATTGACTGTTTACTCCTTTCTGTAGATGCGCCTGACCTGCAGAGTTCCTCCAGCATTTTGACTGTGTTTTCTCTGGATTTCCAGCATCTACAGAATCTCCTGTGCTTACGTCTTCTCATCAGTTGTGCTGTTTGTGCCTGAAACACCTCATTGAGATTGGTTTGAGCCTCCCAGTCTGTCCAACCTTTCCTCAAAAGACAACTCGCCCACAAACCTAATGAACCTTCTCTGAATCTCATTTAACACGTTAATCCTTAGTCTCTGCTCAAAACATTGAGATTCCCCACCAGAAATGCTGCCTTACCTGGGTTCATCCAGTACTTTGTGTGTGTTGCTCTGGATTTGCTGCATCTAATGAATCTCTTGTGTTTCTGTGGTTTTATACTACTTAACATTTCCACTCTGTGATTCAAAGTGTCTCCACCACCATCAAGCACCCCTGTGATAACCAGGCAATCTCGCCCTTCCCCAGCTATCTCCTCAATAACTTGTCTTACCCGCAGGTTCTGTGAGCGTTCCCAGCTCTGCCAAAGAGAAGATTAAGGTGTCGCTTGGTGATAAGAAGCAGAACAAATCTGCCTCCATTAGTCAGGCAGGTACGATGGATCAGTGAGTTAGCGAACCACCTCAAGTGGGAAAGCATTGTACTGGAAAGTTCAGTCTGTGGAGCTGCCTCGTGTTCAGTGAGGCAGTTAGACCTGTCAACTGCTGCATCTGCCCAATCCCTTCCAAAGATGTTTATTGCACAACAGGCCTCTGGGTCAGATGAGTACAGCACCAGTCATTTCAAGTGGAGGTATAGAGAAGTGTCTCCTGTCAGAGAGTAATGTGCCTGTGGAATTCTGTGTGTGCCAAATCATTAGGCAGAGTTAAAAGATCAACTGTTTGTGGGAGGGGATTCAGTGGGTTGGGGGAGAGTGTCCCTGGGGTGTGGGAGGGGATTGAGTGGGTGGGGAGAGTGTCTGTGGGCTGTGGGAGGGGATTGAGTTCGTGGGGAGAGCAGGGAGAGTGTCCGGGAGCTGTGGGAGGGGATTGAGTGGGTGGGGAGAGTAGGTCACAGGGGGAGAGTGTCCGGGGGGCTGTTGAAGGAGATTGAGTGGGTGGGGAGAGTGTCTGTGGGCTGTGGGAGGGGATTGAGTGGGTAGGGAGAGTGTCCGGGGGCTGTGGGAGGGGATTGAGTGGGTAGGGAGAGTGTCTGTGGGCTGTGGGAGGGGATTGAGTGGGTAGGGAGAGTGTCTGGGGACTGTGGGAGGGGATTGAGTGGGTAGGGAGAGTGTCTGGGGGCTGTGGGAGGGGATTGAGTGGGTGGGGAGTGTGTCCGGGGGCTGTGGGAGGGGATTGAGTGGGTGGGGAGAGTGTCTGGGGGCTGTGGGAGGGGATTGAGTGGGTGGGGAGAGTGTCCGGGGGCTGTGGGAGGGGATTGAGTGGGTGGGGAGTGTGTCCGGGGGCTGTGGGAGGGGATTGAGTGGGTGGGGAGAGTGTCTGGGGGCTGTGGGAGGGGATTGAGTGGGTGGGGAGAGTGTCCGGGGGCTGTGGGAGGGGATTGAGTCGGTGAGGAGAGTGAGGTGTGTGGTGAATGTGAATTTCTGTCGTTGTCAGCTGTTTTCTTTTTCACAGACACTATGAGCAAGCAGAGCTCAGCAAAGGGGAAGAGCGGTAAACTCCACCTGTCACCCGGTAACGGGAAGAAATCCAAGTCTGGCTCGCTCAGTCAGTCAGGTACGGCATGGGCCAGCTGAAGCAGCGATTTCCCTCACAGAGTGGATGACCTGTCCATGGGGAGAGTTGCGGAGCAGGATGGCAGGGTGCAGACGAATGTTAACCTACGTTGGGTGAGGCAGGAGGTGGGACATCATGTTAAAGCTGACAAAAAGATTCTGCAACCACATCTGGTATATTGTGTTCAACGCTGGTCACTGTGGTGTGTCGGAAAGTAGAGAGGGTTGAGCGAACATTTATGAGCTAAGACTGTACATCCACTGTGCTTGAGGGAAATCCTGAGGTAAGCTGAAGCATAGCAGCAAAAATTTATAAGTTAAGATGAGCTGTATTTGTCACAGATATATCAAAACATACAGTGAAATACATCCTTTGCTTCAATGAGAATGTAGTCCAAGAACGTGCTGGGAGCAGCTCACAAATATCACCATGATTTTAGCAACAACATATCATGCGCACAACTTGCTAACTAACAAGTATCTCTAAGGAATGTAGAAGGAAACCAGAGCAACCACACAGTCACGGGGAGAAGGTACAAATTCCTGAAAGGCAGGGACGGGAATTGAACCCGCATCACTGGGGCTGTAAAGCATTATGCTAATCGCTACATGACAGTCAGGATGTTGGTTGGTCCAGGTTGGACTCGGTCCAGAGGGATTGGGTTAGAAGGAGAGACTAGAATGTTTTCCTTGGAGTACAGGAGGTGGAGGGGTGACCCTGCAGTTTTGAAAATCATGAGGAGCAGACATAGTTTAGATGCTCAGAGAGGAAAACCAGAGGTCAGAGGTTTCAGCTGAGAGGGGAAAGATTGAAAATAGACCTGAGGGCTGGTGGATATTATCACGGTCCCAATCGTTAATTCCCTATTTTCTCCTATTTTCCTTTGATTGTGCCACGGTTCCGACCGTTAATTTCCCATTTGCTGCTAATTCTCTTTGACAACACACCTGGTTTCCATCAAGACCTGCAGCATAAGAATGCCAGCGTTACAACCACTAGTTAACCATATAACAATTACAGCACGGAAACAGGCCATCTCGGCCCTTCTAGTCCATGCCAAACACTTAGGCTACATCCACGCTACGCCGGATAATTTTGAAAGTGAAGCTTTTTCTCTTCGTTTTGACCTGCCGCCCACACTGAAACGGCGTTTTCATTTCCCAAAAATGGAGATTTTTGAAAACACTCTCCAGAGTGTGTAAATTTGAAAACGATTGTTTCACGTTGTAGTGTAGACAGGGTAAACGGAGAGATTTAAAAACATTGTCATGACAACACCACAGCAACAATGCTTTTACTGCTTCTGCTTGGGACTGCGCAAGCACTGCCGGACAGCTGTTCTTGGTCCTCCAAAATATTCTGCATGGAATTTAAACTGGAGGTGGCCTTCAACTGGTCCCCTCGATTTCTCTGTTTGCATCCTCTGTTCTTCTGTCCGTACCCTCCGGTCTCCCAGTCTGCGGTGGTCGTACCCGTGATCTCCTGTACCCCTGGTCTCCAAGCCGGCACTGTCGCTGACTGACCACCATTGTTTAAATGCGCAGTCGGTGTGAACAGCGTGAGAGTTAAATTGTAAAGTGAGCTTTTTTGACTAGCTCCCCTAAATTGATTTGATTGAATCTATCTTTAAAAATATTAATGTCAGAAATACTGCGCAGGTCTGGCAGCAGAAGATTCCACTCTCTTGGTTTTTGATCCTCCAAAATATTCCACATGGAACTTAAACTGGAGGTGGCGGAGGGTGGGCTTAAGAAGGAGAATTTTGAAGAGGAAAAGCTGCCTTAATTTTAATTGGGTTTGGTTGTGTGACTGTGTTAGGATGAAGATTATTCCATGCTTTAATTGTGCGGGGGAAAAATGAATTGCTGTACACATCTGACTTGGTAGTTAGTATTTCAAATTGAGTTGAGTGCCCTCTTCTGCCCAAGGTTTGGGTTTGATGTGGGATTGGTAGTCTATGTCGAGTTGACCATTTAACATTTTGTAATTGTTGATAATGTTGATCTTGGGTAGAGGACGGCTTCGTGCGTGCGTTGTTTACTTTATTGTCTACGTTAATAGTTTGTTTGGAGTTAAGCATCTCCACGTTCTCCACTGCTTTGCTGACTTTGTAGTCGTTTGTAACTCGCAGAAACAGCTCGACTTCATTGTCTGTCTAAACGAAGAAGTCCGGTCTGATTTCTTCAGCGGAGCTTTTCCTTGTATTCCTCAGACATTTTTGAAAACTTTCTTTTGCTGTTGTTGTAGGTACTCTAGTTTTTGACCAATGGAAATAGCACAACGCTGCTGCAGAAACGTAAATATTATACCGTTTCCTCTTCGCTTGTTTTCTGTAGATGTGTCTTTGCATGCCCAGTAGGAGGAGATTCACCCAAATATCTGTTTTAGTGTGGACAAAGGTATTTTGAAAAACGCTTAGTGTGTATGCCTATCGTTTTTACTTGAAACTGGCATTTTCAAAATTATCCGGCATAGTATGGACGTAGCCTTTGTTTCCTCAATCAAGACCTCAATATCTCTTGAAATCCAAGGTTCCTTACACTTGTTTTCTTTACCTTTTATTCTGACAGCCACACACAAGCTGAGTACTCTCAAACTTTCACTTTTGAAGGCCTCCCACTTACCAAGGACACCTCTACAAGAAAACAGCCTGTCCCAATCCACACTTGCTTGATTATTTCTGTTACCAACAAAATTTGCCTTTCTCCAATTTAGTATCTCAACCTGCGGACCAGACTTATCTTTTTGCATATTTACTTTGTAACTAATGGCATCGTGGTCACTGAATGCAAAGTCTGTCACCTGCCCTGTCTCTTTCCCAAATAGCAGATGCAGAATCGCGCACTCTCTTGTTTGGGGTTTCTACGTGCTGATGAAGGAAACTTTCCTGAGCACAATTGTTAAACTCTATCCCGTCTAGTCCTTTTACAGTATGGGATTCCCAGTCAATGTGGGAAGTTAAGATCACCTAATATAACAACCTTATGTTTTTTGCAAAGGTCTGTGATCTCTTCATAAATTTGTTTCTCTAAATCCCCAGGACTATTGGGTGGTCTGTAATATATCCCCACTTACATGGTCATACCTTCCACATTTCTTAGTTCCACTCACAACAACTCACTGGATGAGTTCTCCAGGCTGTCTTGACGGAGCACTGCTGTGACATTTTCCTGGACTAGTCATGCCACCTCTCCTCCTCTAATCCCTGCCTCTCTGACACAACAGAATCCTGGAATACTGAGCTGCCAGATCTGACTGTCCTGCAACCAAATCTCACTAATGGCTACAATATCATAATTTCAGGTGTTGATCCATGCCTTTCCTACAATACTGTTTGCATTGAAATATACGCAGCTCAAGACACCAGAAACACCATGCTCAACTTTTTGATTTCTGACTTAGTCTAAGGTCTTACCAACATTTTTAAAACCATTGAAATCTCAGGCTGCACATGAGGCTGCTAAGCAAAATAAGAGCCCATGGAATTCCAGGGGAGCTACTAGCATGGGTGGAGCATTGGCTGATCGGCAAAAAACAGAATGGGAATAAAGAGATCCTGTTCTGGCTGGCTGCCAGTGACCAGTGGTGTTCCAGCGGGGTCGGTGTTGAGGCCACTGCTTTTTACGATGTATGTCAATGACTTAGACTACAGGATTAATGGATCTGTGGCTAAGTTTGCCGATGATACAAAAATAGGTGGAGGAGCAGGTTGTGTCGAGGAAACAGAGCCTGCAGAGAGACCTAGATAGTTTAGGGGAATGGGCAAAGAAGTGGCAAATGAAATACAGTGTTGGAAAGTGTACGGTCATACACTTTGGTGGAAGAAATAAACGGGCAGACTATTATTTAGATGGGGAGAGAATTCAAAATGCAGAGATGCAAAGGGACTTGGGAGTCCTTGTGCAGGATGCCCTAAAGGTTAACTCCAGGTTGAGTCGGTGGTGCAGAAGATGAATGCAATGTTGGCATTCATTTCTAGAGGTACATGTATAGAATATAAGAGCAGGGATGTGATGTTGAGGCTCTATATGGGGCTCGTGAGACAACACTTGGAGTATGGTGTGCAGTTTTGGGTTCCTTATTTTAGAAATGATATTCTGACGTTGGAGAGGGTTCAGAGAAGATTCATAAGAATGATTCCAGGAATGAAAGGGTTACTGTAAGAGGAACATCTGGCAACTCTTGGGCTGTATTCGCTGGAGTTCAGGAGAATGGGGGTGGAGGGGATCTCAAAGAAACATTCCAAATGTTAAAAGGCCTGAACAGATTAGATATGGCAAAGTTAATTCCCACGGTAGGGGAGTCTAGGACAAGAGGATACGACTTCATGATTGAAGGACGTCCATTTAGAACAGAGGTGCGGAGAAATTACTTTAGTCTGAGGGTGGTAAATCTATGGAATTTGTTGCCACGAGCGACTGTGGAGGCCAAGTCATTGGGTGCATTTAAGACAGAGATAGATAGGCTCTTGATTAGCCAGGAGATTAGTACCCCTCCAGATCAGGTGCAAAATGTCTCTTTTGTAAAGGACCCACCTTCCCTGGAAGAGAGCCCAGTGATCCAATAATCTTATGCCCTCCTTCCTACACCAACTGCTTAGTAGGCAGTCGTCAATCCCAGGGGGTCATGGGTTTGCGCCACTGGTGGACTGTGTCCTCTCCAGCTCCGGGACAGAGGGAAAAAAGAGAGAGAGAGAAAAAAAGGGGGGAAAAGATAACCTGATGGCATGAATATAGACTTCTCTAACTTCCGTTAATGCCCCCCTCTCCTTCACACCCCATCCCTTATTTGCTTATTTAAATATTTTTATTTGTGTGTGTGTGTATATATATATATATATATTCCCCCCCCCCTTTTTCTCTCTCTCTTTTTTTCTCCCTCTGTCCCTCTCACTATAACTCCTTGCCTGCTCTCTACCCTCCGGGCTCCCCTCCCCACTTCTCTTTCTCCCCAGGCTTCCCGTCCCATGATCCTCTCCCTTCTCCAGCCTGGTATCCCTTTTGCCAATCACCTGTCCAGCTCTTGGCTCCATCCCTCCCCCTCCTGTCTTCTCCTAGCATTTCAGATCTCCCCCTCCCCCTCCCACTTACTAGCTCTTCTTTCAGTTAGCCCTGACGAAGGGTCCCAGCCCGAAACGTCTACTGTACCTCTTCCTATAGATGCTGCCTGGCCTGCTGCGTTCACCAGCATTTTTTATGTGTTGCTTGAATTTCCAGCATCTGCAGATTTCCTCGTGCCTGCCTTCTCCACAGAACCTCCTTTTTGTTTGCCTGACTAACGACACCCTATCACCACAGTGTGCCTCTTCTCCCCACTTCACTTCTGAGTCACAGAGACCTGACCACTGTGACTTTCCTCTGTTAGGTCATCCCTCCCTCCCCTGTCACTATCCAAAGTGATATACCTGTTGTTGAGGGGGATGGCCACAGGGGTACTTTGCACTCCTTAACCCCTTTCCCCTTCCTGACTGTGGTCCAGTCTCCTGTCCCCTGCACCTTGGGTGTAACTACCTCTCTGTATGTCCTATCCATCACCCCTTCAGTCTCCCGAATGATCTGGAGTTCATCCAGTTCCAGCTGCAGCCCCTTAATGTGGTTTGTTGCCAGCTGCAGCTGGACTTCTCACCGTTATGGTGGTCAGGAATGCAGGACTTCCCACCAGCTTCCCATGTGATGCAAGAGGAGTTGTTCACTATCCTGCATGGCATCTGTATTGCTCTAACTTATCAGAAATGGGAAGCAGGAACCTCTATCTTCAGCTTTTTTGTTTTTGCCTTCTCTTACTGAAGCTTCGAAGAGCTAAAGCCTCAAAATCTCCACTTTAACTCTGTCCACTCCAACAATGGTTGCTGCAATGATGGCTGATCTGCTTGCCTCTGTCTTCCTTTAATTTGTTCTTGCTAATCAATCACAAGCACCAATTGGCTGCTGGTCAAAGCCCCAAAAAACTGCTGTGAGGAGCTGCCTTCCATACTCTGTCAGCAAACCTGAGTCAAATTCCGTCCACTCAAACTTCTGATCTCCCAATTAGTTCCTGGTCAAAGCTTCATACATGAACTGTGTACTTCAACCAAGCTGATCCTGTTCACTTTCTGATACAGGCTCCGCCAAAGGCAAAAAAGGCAAAGAACAGAAGGCGAAAGTAGAACTATACCCATCAGAGATCACCGGTGAGACAGATGATGCCCTCCCCCCAGCTCCCAAACCAGGTTCTGACCAGTGGGTCTACGTGGATGAGCCAGTGCCCCAGGTAACCACCAAAGCACCACAGGTGAACATCTACATCGCACACTGTCCATGGGACACCACAGGTGTACATCGACAGGGCACAGTGTCTATGGGACACCACAGGTGAACATCTACATCGCACACTGTCCATGGGACACCACAGGTGTACATCGACAGGGCACAGTGTCTATGGGACACCACAGGTGAACATCTACATCGCACACTGTGCATGGGACACCATAGGTGTACATCGACAGGGCACAGTGTCTATGGGACACCACAGGTGAACATCTACATCGCACACTGTCCATGGGACACCACAGGTGTACATCGACAGGGCACAGTGTCTATGAGATACTACAGATGAACATCTACATCGCACACTGTCCATGGGACACCACAGGTGAACATCCACAGGGTATTCTGTTCCCAAGGCACCACTGGCATACATCCACATGACGCACTGTCCATAGTACATGAGTGAACACAGGTGAACATACATGGGCACACTGTCCAAGGCCCCCCCTCCATGGGATACCCCCTCAGTCCACGGGACACATCCGCGGAGCTCAGTGCCCATGAGATACCGCAGGTGTACATCCGCAGGGTATTCTGTACACCTGTGGGACTCTGTCCATGGGATACTGCAGGTATATATCTCCGGAGCATACTGTCCATGGGATACCATAGGGGTAATTTCGTGGGGTACACTGTTGACAGGATACCACTGATGAAGAGAGGAGGGGTCATTGTTCATTGTAACACTACAGGTGTGTGAGGTTGGTATATTGTTCACTGTAACCCGGCAGCTGAGGGTTCAATGGGGACATCTTGGTTGGCATGAGCCTTTTGGACTGAAGGATCTATTTCCATGCTATATGACCCTATATTCAGTATTTCCACCATTTCTGTGTTTTAATTCAGTTTTTCAAATTGCTAACTTTTTCTTCAAAAACAGTTTTGGCTTAGAACCAGTTCGGAAGGAAATGACTGTTCATTAATTATGAGGCACCTTTTACTCTGTAAACATGAGTCAGCATTGAATTTATTTGAAAACAGAACCCAAGTCATGGAGTACGAGAGTGAAGAAGGGATGGACTGTGAGGAGGAGAAACCAGCTGAACCACTGGCCCATTCAGCGGTGGGTGTGGAGTGGGGTTCTGTGTGCCGCAAGGTGGAGAAACCAGCTGAACCCACCAGGGCTCTGGCCCGTTCACAGTGGGTGTGCCACTGCCTAACTAAAGTGGTCACTCACAGCACCATGCAGCAGGCTGATACCCCTCGTGAACTGCAGTACGTCAATCTTGCCGGCCAGAGAGCACAGAACCAGGTCTTTCAGCCCATCTAGTGGATGCCGACACAGGACTCCCATTCAAGGCTCATTCAGTTTGGTTGCATTTGGCCCATATCCCGAGTGTTGGGGTTCTGCCCGAGCTGACTGCTTGCCCCTCTTCTGAGGCTACATCTGTATTCATGTGTCTCTGGAGAGGGAGCCTGTGCTGTGCACTGTCTCTCTGGAGACCACCTGGTGAGACTTGCATGATGTGGAGTGTGTCCTGGGCAAGGGTGATTATTGTTTAAATTATAAAATAGTTCAAGTAAGAAGTCATTTATGTAACAAAGCTGTTCTTTGCGGCTGGCTGGGTCTGTTGTGTTTCAGGAGATTGTGGAGTACCTCTGTCATTACTGGGACAGCATTGTGGAAACGTACACCAGCACCATTCACAGAGTGATGCAGGAGCTGCGCAGGGAACAGCAACGTGCCATCCAGGATCTGCACACGCTTCGGTGAGGGGAACGACACCAGCTCTGGGAATCCCGGGAAAAGGGAACCAGCAGCCTAGGGGATGAGGAGTGGGCAGGAAGGGCATGAAGGTACCCAGACTCTGATCTGGGGGAGGGTGGGGAATGGATGTGCAGAACCCTGGGCGCCCCCACATTCCTTCCCCTCAACCTGCCATGTGCTGTAGATGGCTAGGGGTCAAGGAACTGACACCCCACCCACTCTGTTCATTCTTGCCTCTCTCACCTTCCATTCAGTAGAAGATGCAAATGTCTGAATGCATGTACCACCAGGCCCCAGGACAGCTTTTACTCCGCATTCATAAGACCATTGAATTGTCTAGTACAAAAACGATGGACTCTTGATCTCATAATCTACCTGATCCTGGCCTTGCACCTACAGTGCGCTTTCTCTGTTAATGTAGCAACTTATTCTGCATTCTGTTGTTCCTTTTCCCTCGATGTGTGGATGTGATGAGGTGATCTGTATGAATGGAATGCAAAGGAAAGTTCTGTATATGATAATAAGCGGGTCCAAGTGTATACGAGAGAGTCGCATTTCACTGTGTTTGACACGTATCCCACTAAATCTGTCCTTTTATAGCTGGAATTCTACCCCCCCTCTACCACCTACTTTGGCAGCTTGTTCCATACATCCATCCATCCTCTGTGAGGAAAAAGTGCTCCTCAGGTCCCTATCGTTGTGATGTGAAAGAAGAATAAAAAACTATCAGAGGCATATTTTGAGTAGACAGTCAGATTCTTTCTTCAGGGAGATCCCAATTACAAGAGTGCATGGGATTTAGGGAAGTGGGAAAAACATTAAAGGGGATGTATCGGGATTGCATGCCCAACCCTGAGTGTGGACACAGACAAGCGTGCCCAGCCCCGAGTGTCAACAGAGTGTGGATCCCTCCCTAACTGTGAACACATAGTGTGAGCCCCTCCCCAAGTGTGAACACGGAGTGTTGTCCCTCCCCTAGTGTGAAAACAGACTGTGGGCCCTCCCCATGTGAACACAGATGAGTGTGGGCCCCTCCCCTAGTGTGAACCCAAAGTGCAGGATCCTTCCCGAGTGTGAACACAGGTGAGTATGGACCGAAGTCTCTCCAAAGTTTTGCCAACACGTCCAGGTGAGCACATGGGGAGATAGCATACTTGATCACTGCTACCTTCCCTTCCACAATGGTTCAAAGTGCTCCTCCATCTGCCATTTGGAAAGTCAGATCACTCCTCCATCTTGCTTCTGCTGACGTACAGGCAGAAGCTGAAACTAGAGGCAGCCACAGTTTAAAACCATCCATTGTTGGTCTGACCAATCTCACCTCCATGCTACAGGACAGCTTTGATGTCGACTGGAAAGTCTTCCATGATAAGGATATCTCCGAGTTCAGGGAAGGAGTCACGAGTTTCATCCGGAAGTGCATCGAGGATTTTGTCCCCGAGAAATCGGTCAGTGTCTATCCAAACCAGAAACCCTGGATCAACAGTTCCGTGCGAGCAGCACTTACCGCACGAAACAGAGCTTACGTTGCTGGTAATCAGCAGGAGCTCACGAAATGCAGCTACGATCCGCACAAATTCATCAAGGCAGCAAAATGTCAATACAGGGACAAGACCCAGACACAACTTTCCACCGACACACGCTGCTTATGGCAAGGTCAGCACACCATCACAGACTTCAAAGCGTAACGCTGTCGAGTTTCTAACATCGCTGCCTCTCTCCCAGATGAGCTAAATCTTTTTACGCTCGGTTCAATGTTGCCACCACTGAGCCTCTGAGGAGACCTACAGCTGATGCTACCTGCAGCTTAGTCATCTCTGAGGCCAAAGTGTTTCCAGCGAGTGGACAGTCGCAGGGCTGCAGGACCGGACGGCATCCCAGGGTGGGTACTCAGGATGTGCGTGGCACAACTGGCAGGTGTGTTTACAGACATTTTTAATCTCTCCCTCTCCCAGTGTAGCGTGCCCTCCTGCTTCAAAACATCCATCATTGTCCCTGTTCCTAAAAAGACCAAGGTAATATGTCTGAATGACTGGTGTCCTGTCACACTCACCTCAATAATCAGCAAATGCTTTGAGAGGCTGGTCAAGGACGACATCTGCAGCTTGTTACCACCCACACTGGACCCCCTACAATTCACCTACCAACACAACTGACCAACAGATAACGCAATAACCACAGCTCTACACACCATCCTTACACATCTGGTGAAGAGGGATACTTCTGTGAGAATGCTGTTTTTCGACTACAGTTCAGCATTCAACACCATAATTCCCTCCAGGCTCGACAAGAAGCTCAGAGACATCAGCCTTCACCCTGCCTTGTGCAGCTGGATCATGGACTTCCTGTCAGATCGCCGGTAGGTGGTAAGAGTGGGCTCCCTCACCTCCAACCCTCTGACCCTCAACACAGGAGCCCCTCAGGGCTGTGTACTAAGCCCCCCACCTTATACTTTCTGTATACCCATGTCTGTGGCGCCACCCACAGCTCCAATTTGCTAATTAAATTTGCTGATAATACTACACTGATTGGCCTAATCTCAAATAATAATGAGGCAGCCTACAGAGAAGAAGTCATCACCCTGACACAGTGGTGTCAAGAAAACAACCTCTCCCTCAATGTCGCAAAGACAAAGGAACTGGTTGTGGATTACAGGAGAAATGGAAACAGGCTAGCCCCTATTGACATCAATGGATCTGGGGCTGAGAGGGTGAACAGCTTTAAATTCCTCAGCATAAACATCACCGAGGATCTCACATGGTTTGTACATACCGGCTGTGTGGTGAAAAAAGTACAACAGCACCTCTTTCACTTCACACGGTTGAAGAAGTTTGGTATGGGCCCCCAAATTCTAAGAACTTTCTATAGGGGCACAATTGGGAGCATCCTGACTGGCTGCATCACTGCCTGGTATGGGAACTGTACTTCCCTCAATCGTAGGGCTCTGCAGAGAGTGGTGCGGACAGCCCAGCGCATCAGTAGATGTGAACTTCCTACTATTCAGGACATTTACAAAGACAGGTATGTAAGAAGGTCCCGTAGGATCATTGGGGACCTAAGTCACCCCAACCACAAACTGTTGCAGCTGTTACCATCTGGGAAACAGAACCACAGCATAAAAGCCAGGACCAACAGGCTCCGGGACAGCTTCTTCCACCAGGCTAACAGACTGATGAACTCGTGCTGACACAACTGTATTTCTGTGTTATATTAGCTGTCCTGTTGTACATACTATTTGTTATAAATGACTATACATTGCACATTTAGACGGAGATGTAACGTAGAGATTTTTACTCGTCATGTATGTGAAGGATGTAATTTATAAAGTCAATTCAATGAAATGCCATGAGTCATGGGGCTGTGTGTCTGTGGAATCTCGGACGTACCCAGGGAGGTCCTGGCTCAGGCGTAAGGAATGGTGGCAGGCACAGACCAACTGCAGGGGTTGAGGCTGTGTGCAGACATACAGACAGGGTTCAGAGTGGACAGCTGAAGACCGTATGCAGGCAGATGGACAGGGAGGAATGGACGGCTAAAAATGGTGTGCAGACAGGTGGATAGGTGGGTTGATGGCTAAGGACTGTGTGCAGATGGATGGAGTTCGAGGGAGTGGACGGGTAAAAATGGTGTGCAGTCAGATGGACAGCAGTGATGGACAACTAAAGACTGTTGCAGGCAATTAGACGGTGGTGGTAGACGGCTAAAGACTTGTGATGGCTTCTTTGTTATGTTTCACTGCTAAGGCTAATGTAATGGCTTCTCTGTAATGTTAATTGTTGAGGTAATGGTTTCTCTGCAGCAGAAATGTTTGGTTTATGGCTGGAGATAATTATGCAGGTTAGCCCATCAGGATTCTGTTGCCCTTTCTAGTGATTCTGGAAGCTGTTGGTTTCACGGGCTTTTGCGAGAGGGATGAAGAGAGAAGACGCGAATGGAGCGATTCAGTAGGCCACCAGATGGAATGGACTCCGAGCGGGGGTCCGAAGGTCGGCGACGCTCGGAGGAATTCGAGTGGTGGAAGGCAGGCTACTGACCGAGCTCCAACGATTGTGCACAGATGTTTAATTAGATTGGCGCCCTTTTTCTTTTATATTTTGTTTTCTACTAACCACGTAGTCAAAGTAAGAGTTATAAAGCTTAATCATTTAATCACATATTGTGCACAGTTTGTTATTTCGGGGTACTGATTTGTAACGGGACACATCGCGCAGCATCCACCTAAATGAGATTTTTTAAATTTGACTGGGCAAGGGGGTTATCACCCCCGAGATCAAGCCGCTTGGTGAAGCGAGTGTTACAATGTTGGGAGCTGCGTCCTGGATTGATTCCGTTGGATGCTGTGTGATTGCCCTGTTTAAATCAGTGCTGGTGTGCCTCTGTGAGATTGCAGTTAATGATGCGTGTGTGTTGAGTGGGGTGGATATTCGTACCACGAATGAATTGTTAATTCGATTTTTGAGTATGGTTAAAGCGGTTGGCAAAGTTGAAATCGTAGCACGAAAGTTTGATAAAATGCCGGGCTGAGACCTTGTTCTAGTTCAGACTAGCGCTAACGTAATGGCGGTGGGGCTGCCAGTGTCTATCGGTGTCCCAGGGGAGGCGGGGCAATGGGTTGTCCATACCGTCAGGCAGGATAGAGCAGTGGATCAACTGGGGGCTTCTGATGACACCATACCCCAAGTTTACTGTAACCTGACTGCCCTGAAGACAAAACAGCGGCTGGAATTGAGTTCTGGGGAAGCGGCAGAGCTGAGAACTGAGACGTCCCGGGTGTTAACAGCGGGTGTGGACCCTCCATATGATAGGACTGGTACAGAGCCCCCCCCCCCCAAGGGGACGGATGACGTAGAGGGCTGCAGGTGGCCGGTGTTCTGCAAGAAGAGGGGCGGCTGGTAGCGTGTGCTATAACTGTGGGGAGAGGGACACTTCCGGCGGGAATGTGAGCGGCAGAAAGCCCCTCGGGGAGTGAGCCCCCGGGTACTTAAGCAGGGAGAGGTGTCGGGAAACTTATAGGAGACCCAGTGAGGCAACGGCCTGGTTCCCAGCAATGTACCAAGGAACTTCCGAAAGCAAAAGACCCAATTCCTGAAGGCTTAGTGGGACCACGCTCCAGTGTGTCGCTACGGATAGAGGGGATCTACGCTAAAGCCATACTCGACACCGGGTCGCAGGTCACGTTGTTGTACCATTTGTTTTACAACCAGTATCTGAAGCATTTACCCTTGTCACATACCCCGTGATGGGTTAAAGAACCAGCAGGAATGGAAAACAGCTTGGCGTCTGGTAGTGCTGTTAACTAACACTATTTATTAGTAACTACGCAATACAGTAATATAAATTCAGATATATCAAACAGGTTAGCAATGATTTTATATATATATATATATATATATATATGTGTGTGTGTGTGGAAATATAAAAACCAAGCTTCCTCAAGCCTAGGGGTAAATGGATATAGCCTTACAATGATGGGTAAAGGGAATAAGTTCAGTTCGTGGTATTCAGTTGAGTACTGATGGAGAGAGAGAGGTGTTGTTGTTGTCCGAGTAAGCCGATGCCGTTGATTCTTCCCACTGTCCTCCGAAACTTCCAAGTTAGCCAAACTTGACCAACTTAAGAGCACCATCTTGAAGTGATAGTCTACCGACTCAGGCAAAGGTTAGACACACTGGTACACTCCACAGGGTCACTCTTTCACGCACTAATAATCACAGATCGCCCCTCAGTCCCGCACTCGTGGGCACCTGAGCAGAATAGTGGTAACTTCACCACACCTTAGTGCATCTGCGTGTCCTGTGAAACAGGCAATTACGCTGGTTTAAATACTGTTGTGCTGAACGCCAGCTGTCCATGAAGTAGCTTCTCCCTTCTGTCTCTGTAGGAACTCAGAAGCTGGCAGTATCCTTGCAGAAATTCCAAACAAACTGTGAGCAGTCTTTGCCTCTCTCTCCCTCTCTCCCTCTCTCCCTCTCTCTCTCTCCCTCTCACAAGGTGTTTGTGCTGTACAGCTCTCAGCAGTGCCTCCACCAGCTGCACGCTCTCCCTCTCTCTTTTTAAAAGCACAGTCTATAAGGGATAATTCAGGATATCGTCACACCCTTGACACCATTCAGTGCACTGGAGATTGGGGTATCAGTGCTGGTGATTATCCATACGACGGTTACTTGTCAGTGAAACTGGAGTTCTCGGAGGCCGATGTGGGAGTGTCTGATGTTCCTGAGACATTAGTGCTGGTTTGTCCGGATCCAGTTGTGAGGCGCCGCATTTCAATTCTTGTGGGGACCAACACCCTGCTTGTGAGGAGGCTCATGGGGGCCTGCAAGGAGAAGGCGGGTGAGAGCTTTTTGAGGACATTGTCCGTGCACCCGGGGTTTCAAGCTGCTTTTGAGGAAGTACTTGGCAGCATTGGGCCGGATACCGAATTTAGACTAGGGACTGTGTGATGCACCCAGTAGAAGCAAATTGTGGTACGGCCCGGGGAAGTAGCGAGAGTGATGGGGACCCCCAACTTTCCCGGAGTGCCTGAGGGTGAAGCCCTCTTAGTGGGCGCTCTGGAAGACGATGAGGGGGAGTGGGATTTTCTGCTGGGCTACTGGTGAGGCCTGAGGTGCAGAAGCCCTTGGTTGTACAGGCGAGCAGGATGACAGTGATCATCAGAAACCCTACAAAGAGGGAGGTCTCCTTCAAGCGAGGGGTGCCCCTGGCGCATTTGTTCCCAGTGACGGTAATGTCTAGTGCCCCCGTGAGGCTCGCTGGGGAGAAACTAATGGAAAAGGGGGGAAAGTTAACCACTGAGGACACGCTGTTTAGAGAGAGGTTGTGACAACTGGCCCCCGCAGACGTGGAAGACGTGCAGCAGCATTTGTGTAAGTTGAAGGAAGCTGGGATCATCACTGAGTTCCGAAACCCCTATGCATCCCCAGTAGTAGTGGCCCAGAAGAAGAACGGGAAGGTACGCATGCATGTGGACTTCAGGACCCTGAACAGGCGCACCGTCCCTGACCAGCATGCGGTCCCGAGGATTGAAAATGGGTTGGCCTGTCTAGTGTGCGAAGTGTTTCAGTGGGTTGAACTTGAGGAGTGGATATTACCAGATCCCGATGAGTGAGGCCGACAAAGAGAAGATGGCATTTACAGTTGAAGTCAGAAATTTACATACACCTTAGCCAAATACGTTTAAACTCAGTTTTTCACAATTCCTGACATTTAATCCTAGAAAACATTCCCTGCCTTAGGTCAGTTAAGATCACTACTTTATTTTAAGAATATGAAATATCAGAATAATAGTAGAGGGAATGATTTATTTCAGCTTTTATTTCTTTCATCACTTTCCCAGTGGGTCGGAAATTTACATACACTTTGTTAGTATTTGGTAGCATTGCCTTTAAATTATTTAACTTGGGTCAAACGTTTTGGGTAGCTTTCCACAAGTTTCTCACAGTAAGTTGCTGCAATTTTGTTCCATTGCTCCAGACAGAACTAGTGTAACTGAGTCAGGTTTGTAGGCCTCCTTGCTCGCACACGCTTTTTCAGTTCTGCCCACAAATTTTCTAACAGATTGAGGTCAGAAAATGATGTCAAGTCTGATTCATCCTTGGGAGCAATTTCCAAATTCCTGAAGGTACCACGTTCATCTGTACAAACATTAGTATGCTAGTATAAACACCATGGGACCACGCAGCCGTCATACCACTCAGGAAGGAGACGTATTCTGTCTCCTAGAGATGAACGTACTTTGCCGTGAAAAGTGCAAATCAATCCCAGAACAACAGCAAAGGACCTTGTAAAGATGCTGGAGGAATCAGGTAGACAAGTATCCATATCCACAGTAAAACTAGTCCTATATCGACATAACCTGAAAGGCTGCTCAGCAAGGAAGAAGCCACTGCTCCAAAACCACCATAAAAAAGCCAGACTACAGTTTGCAAGTGCACATGGGGACAAAGATCTTACTTTCTGGAGAAATGTCCTCTGGTCTGATGAAACAAAAATTGAACTGTTTGGCCATAATGACCATTGTTGTTTGGAGGAAAAAGGGTGAGGCTTGCAAGCTGAAGAACACCATCCCAACTGTGAAGCATGGGGGTGGCAGCATCATGTTGTGGGGGTGCTTTGCTGCAGGAGGGACTGGTGCACTTCACAAAATAGATGGCATCATGAGGAAGGAAAATTATGTGGATATATTGAAGCAACATCTCAAGAGATCGGCCAGGAAGTTAAAGCTCGATCGCAAATGGGTCTTCCAAATGGACAATGACCCCAAGCATACCTCCAAAGTTGTGGCCAGATTGCTTAAGGACAACAAAGTCAAGGTACTGGAGTGGCCATCACAAAGCCCTGACCTCAATCCGATAGAAAATTTGTGGGTAGAACTGAAAAAACATGTGAGCAAGGAGGCCTACAAACCTGCCTCAGTTACACCAGGTCTGTCTGGAGAAATGGAACAAAATTCCAGCAACTTACTGTGAAAGCTTGTGGAAGGCTACCCAAAATGTTTGACCCAAGTTAAACAATTTAAAGGCAATGCTACCAAATACTAACAAAGTGTATGTAAACTTCCGACCCACTGGGAAAGTGATGAAAGAAATAAAAACTGAAATAAATAATTCTCTCTACTATTATTCTGACATTTCACATTCTTAAAGTAGTGATCTTAACTGACCTAAAACAGGAAATATTTTCGAGGATTAAATGTCAGGAATTGTGAAAAACTGAGTTTAAATGTATTTGGCTAAGGTGTATGTAAATTTCTGACTTCAACTGTAAATGTCCCCTGGGATTCTTCCAGATTCTTCCAGTTTGAAAGGATGCCCCAGGGCATATCGGGAGCTCCTGCAACCTTCCAGCGGGTCATGGAGAAGACAGTGCGGGATATGAACTTGCTTGAGGTGTTGGTGTATTTGGATGATCTCATAGTATTTGGATCCACCTTAGAAGAACATGAAGTGAGGCTGCTAAAGGTGCTGGGCCACCTGAAAGCTGAAGGGTTAAAACTTTCCCTGGACAAGTGCCAGGTCTGCCAAAGGACAGGACTGTGAGCATTTTGCACTCGTTCCGGGGGTTCTGTGGCTATTATTGGAGATTCGTGAAGGGTTATGCCAAAGTGAGTCACCCCTTGAATCAGCTTCTGTGTGGTTCCTCTCCCTAGGAGAAGAAAGGGAGGGGGAAAGAAGGACCAGAGGGTGGACAATATTTAAACCCATCGGAGCCCTTTGGACCGAGGTAGGATGTAAAATGTGAGGATGCTTTTCAGTCGCTGAAGGAGTTGCTGGCCCAAGCACCGGTGCTGGCTTTTGCGGACCTCTGATTACTGTATGTACTGCCAAGAGGGTTTAGGGGATGTCCTGTATCAGGATCAGGACACCAGGTTGAGGCCTGTGGCATTTGTTAGCCGGAGTTTGTCGCCCTCCGTGAAATACTATCCCACGCACAAGTTGGAATTCCTGGTGTTGAAATGGGTGGTGGTGGATAAGCTGAGTGACTGTCTCTACGGGGCCAAGTTTGAGGTGAGGATGGAAACAACCCCCTGACTTACATCCTGACCTCGGCGAAACTGGATGCCACAGGCCATCGGCTGAAATCATAGCCTGAAGTACTGGCCGGGGAGCTGGAACACTGATGCGAATGTTTTGTCACGACGGGTGCATGAGGGGCTGGACTGGGACGAGGAGTGAGATCAAGCCGCTAGGCGAAGCAAGTGTTACAGATGGACAGGGAGGGAGTGGACGGCTAAAGACTGTGTGCAGACAGATGGATGGGATGTAGACGGCTGATGACTGTGTGCAGACAGATGGATGGGATGCAGACGGCTGATGACTGTGTGCAGACAGATGGATGGGATGTAGACGGCTGATGACTGTGTGCAGAAAGATGGACGGGATGCAGACGGCATTAAAGTGGATAAATCCCCGGGACCTGACAGAGTGTTCCCTCGGACCTTGAAGGAGACTAGTGTTGAAATTGCGGGGGCCCTGGCAGAAATATTTAAAATGTCGCTGTCTACGGGTGAAGTGCCGGAGGATTGGAGAGTGGCTCATGTTGTTCCGTTGTTTAAAAAAGGATCGAAAAGTAATCCGGGAAATTATAGGCCGGTAAGTTTAACGTCAGTAGTAGGTAAGTTATTGGAGGGAGTACTAAGAGACAGAATCTACAAGCATTTGGATAGACAGGGGCTTATTAGGGAGAGTCAACATGGCTTTGTGCGTGGTAGGTCATGTTTGACCAATCTGTTGGAGTTTTTCGAGGAGGTTACCAGCAAAGTGGATGAAGGGAAGGCAGTGGATATTGTCTACATGGACTTCAGTAAGGCCTTTGACAAGGTCCCGCATGGGAGGTTAGTTAGGAAAATTCAGTCACTAGGTATACATGGAGAGGTGGTAAATTGGATTAGACATTGGCTCGATGGAAGAAGCCAGAGAGTGGTGGTAGAGAATTGCTTCTCTGAGTGGAGGCCTGTGACTAGTGGTGTGCCACAGGGATCAGTGCTGGGTCCATTGTTATTTGTCATCTATATCAATGATCTGGATGATAATGTGGTAAATTGGATCAGCAAGTTTGCTGATGATACAAAGATTGGAGGTGTAGTAGACAGTGAGGAAGGTTTTCAGAACCTGCAGAGGGACTTGGACCAGCTGGAAAAATGGGCTGAAAAATGGCAGATGGAGTTTAATACTGACAAGTGTGAGGTATTGCACGTTGGAAGGACAAACCAAGGTAGAACATACAGGGTTAATGCTAAGGCACTGAGGAGTGCAGTGGAACAGAGGGATCTGGGAATGCAGATACAAAATTCCCTAAAAGTGTCGTCACAGGTAGATAGTGTCGTAAAGAGAGCTTTTGGTACATTGGCCTTTATTAATCGAAGTATTGAGTATAAGAGCTGGAATGTTATGATGAGGTTGTATAAGGCATTGGTGAGGCCGAATCTGGAGTATTGTGTTCAGTTTTGGTCACCAAATTACAGGAAGGATATAAATAAGGTTGAAAGAGTGCAGAGAAGGTTTACAAGGATATTGCCGGGACTTGAGAAACTCAGTTACAGAGAAAGGTTGAATAGGTTAGGACTTTATTCCCTGGAGCGTAGAAGAATGAGGGGAGATTTGATAGAGGTATATAAAATTACGATGGGTATAGATAGAGTGAATGCAAGCAGGCTTTTTCCACTGAGGCAAGGGGAGAAAAAAACCAGAGGACATGGGTTAAAGGTGAGGGGGGAAAAGTTTAAAGGGAACATTAGGGGGGGCTTCTTCACACAGAGAGTGGTGGGAGTATGGAATGAGCTGCCAGACGAGGTGGTAAATGCGGGTTCTTTTTAACATTTAAGAATAAATTGGACAGATACATGGATGGGAGGTGTATGGAGGGATATGGTTCGTGTGCAGGTCAGTGGGACTAGGCAGAAAATGGTTCGGCACAGTCAAGAAGGGCCAAAGGGCCTGTTTCTGTGCTGTAGTTTCTATGGTTCTATGGCTGATAACTGTGTGCAGACAGATGGATGGGATGTAGCCTGTGTGCAGACAGATGGACGGGACGTAGACGGCTGATGACTGTGTGCAGACAGATGGACGGGATGCAGACGGCTGATGACTGTGTGCAGACAGATGGACGGGATGCAGACGGCTGATGACTGTGTGCAGACAGATGGACGGGACGTAGACGGCTGATGACTGTGTGCAGACAGATGGATGGGATGTAGCCTGTGTGCAGACAGATGGACGGGACGCAGACGGCTGATGATTGTGTGCAGACAGATTAACAGCTGGTGGATGACTAAAGGCTGTGTACAGATAAATGGACAAGGAGAGAGTGGATGGGTAAGACTGTGCAGACAGATGTACGGGGCAGAGTGGATGGCTAAAGACGTGTGCAGACAGACCGAGGGGAGTAGAGTGGATGGCAAAAGTCTGTCTGCAGACAGGTGGACAGTGAGGGAGTGGACGGCTACGGACTGTGTGCAGACAGATGGATGAGGAGTGAGTGGATAACTCAAGACTGTGTGAAGGCAGAATGATCGGGGGGAGGGGGTATGGTTAAAGACTGTGCAGGCGGATGGACAGGTGGGTGGGCAGGCTTGGATAACTAGAGTCTGTGTGCAGAGAGATCGACAGGGAGTGAGTGGACATCTGAAGACTGCAGACAGATGAACGAGGAGGGAATTAATGACTAAAGACTGTGTGCCGACAAATGGACTGGTGGGTTGACAGATAAAGACTGTGCAGACAGATGGACGGGGAGGGAGTGAACGGCTAAAGATTGTGTGCAGAGAGATTGACTGCTGGTGGACGACTAAAGTCTGTGTTCAGATAAATGGACGGGGAGAGAGTGGATGGATAAGACTGGAAGACAGGTGAACGGAGGGAGTGAACGGCTATATAGACTGATGGACGGGGCTCCGGAGTGATGACCAAAGACTGTGCAGACTGATGGGACAGGTGTTATGGGCTGAATGGATTGTGCTGCTTTTCTCTTCTTTGTTGTCGGTGGTTTTGAAGGAGGTTGATGAGAATCACCAATGAATTCCCTATTCCTGTCTCTAGGAATGATTTTTGGGAATACATGGAAAGTCGCCCGGACCACAAACAGGCATTTGTATCCCAGTGGCAGGACGACTACAATTCCATCCCTGAAGACCAGCGCGGCGACGATGATGTCAAAGCTGAACTGATGCTGCGGCTGTATGTGAGTGTGATGTGCCCCCGAGTGTGAACATAGTGTGGGCTCCTGCCCGAGTGTGAACACAGAGTGCGGGCCCCTCCCGGAGTGTGAACACAGAGTGCGGGCCCCTCCCGGAGTGTGAACACAGAGTGCGGGCCCCTCCCCAGGTGTGAGCTCAGATGAGTATGGGCTCAATGCCATGAGCCACAGGACTGTGTACCCATGGAATCTGGGAGGTGCCCAGTGAGCTCTGGCTCGGGCATGTGGAACAGTTGGGGCACAAACCGAGTGCAGGGGTTGGGGCTGTCTTAGGATGGGGTAAGGGCTGGGTTGGGGAGGGTACCAGTAGGTGTGTGATGGGGGTCTGGTACATGGACAGAGGATAACAGACCACAGCGTGTGCATAGGTTGTGTGTTTGGGTGTGTGAGGAACGGGTGGAGGGGTGCACTGCAGTCTGGGACACACGGAAGTCGCTAACGGCCTGTGTGTGTGTGCAGACTCTGCGGGAGTGTCTCTGGGACATCTCGGACAAGCGGAAGGAGGAGGCAGAGCAGGAGCGGCAGAATGCAATGGAGAATGGCTGGCTGCAGGATCACCTGGGGATACTGCTCAATCTGTACAGCACTCTGATGCAGGTGAGAGTTGTGGACCCTCTGACCCAGTGCCAATTCACCCTCGCCCTGTACAGTGTGACTGACACACACCGGAGGAGGCCGTGTCTCCCACTCACTCTCGCGGCTCTGGTGATGGTCAACACCGACCTCAGGCTTACAGCCGTGCAATGTGATCTCACAGCACCAGGGGAATGAGCTGGGACCCAGTGTGGTGCTCCCTCAGTACTACTCCTTTCAGACGTACAAAACTTTATTCAAATATATAAGACATACAAAGGATTGGGACACCATCTATAATGCACTCAATTCCTTGAGAGGCCCCACCGTTCCCAGAATTCCCCCACTGTACCCATAATGGTCACATGCTCTCACTCTAAGAACACCCTTTGTTTTCCAAAACTACAGAAGTTTATTCACACACAAATAAATGAAATACAAACATCAATATATTTATAAGACAGTGAACAAATTCAAATTAAAATCTGTTTATTACTGTCTATAAAACAGTCAATTCACTGGGGGCCCACTGTCCCGGGAAATCCTCCTGTGGGCCCATAATGATCATGTACTCCCTCTCCAAGAACAGGAATGTTTTCCTGGAAGAGTGGCAGGCAGAGCCCTCGACTGCCCATTGCCTGGCCCCATGAATTGCCATCTGGCCACACCCAGGAGCAAGCCCACCGGTAGATCCTGTGAGCGACCTGCCCCTCTGTACTGGGTACCCATAACCAGGAGTGTGGAGGTGAAGTGCAGCCAGAACTTGAGGAACTTCAGATATTCAAACCAAGGCCGCAACCTCTCATACGTCCTGTAGACATGGCACTCTAACTTCTCCTTACCACAGAAAAGACAGGTGGATGGGGTATCTGTGAACTTGCTCAGGAATCTATTAGCAATACTGCCTTGCCCTCCATCCAACCCCAATGTACAGGGGTAAAACCCTGCATAGAGAGTCTTTCACTGGGAGCCCACCATGACAGACCACCATGGCGCGTCCAGAGCGCAGGCAAAGGCAACGAAGGGAAAAGTGCACAAGAGCAGCCCACACAGGAATCGTCTCAGCGCACAGTGGGTATCTCTGCAAAGTGGCTTATCTCCTAAAGGAGATCTCAGGGTTTGGGTCCCATAAACACTTCTAGCGGAGCAGGGGTTGGCTTGGCTGGAGCCACCCTGCACCCCTGAACCAGCTCCACAACCACTGTTGAGAAACTACCTCCCCTGCGGCCCGAATGCTACTCCCTGCCTGCACAGGAGCACTCTGAGCAGAGGAAACCTTATCCTCAGTCCCGACAGTTCACCAGCCAAGTGTCTCAAACCCTTAGATGGAGGTGGGTGGTGCTCCACACAAATGGACTTAGCTCCCCTGGCCAGGAGTCCACTCCCATGGCCTACTGACCCACTAAAAGACAGGAGTACCTTTTCCTGTTGACCCTGGCAGAGGAGGCGGCTGACAGGACCCACTGGCAGTCTTGCATCCCGTGTAGGTCTACAGGATTGGTGATCATAAGCAGGACATCTTCCATCTCGGGCTCACAGGAGCCAGACATGTCGACCACTTCCAAAGAAGGCACAGGAAAGGCTCTATGCAGACAGAGGATAGTTGCCCTGATGTTGGGCAGCCCAAAACAAAACGACACTGTCAAAGATCCATTGAACTTTGTCAGGCTCTCTGCAGGATGATTGCTTCTCAGACTGGAGGCCTGTGACTAGTGGTGTGCCTCAGGGATCTGTGCTGGGACCATTGTTGTTTGTTGTCTATATCAATGATCTAGATGATAATGTGATAAATTGGATCAGCAAGTTTGCTGATGACACTAAGATTGGAGGCGTTGTGGACAGCGAGGAAGGCTTTCAAAGCTTGCAGAGGGATCTGGACCAACTGGAAAAATATCAGAAAATGGCAGATGGAATTTAATGCAGACAAGTGTGAGGTGTTGTATTTTGGAAGGATAAACACAGTAAATGGTAGGGCACTGAGGAGTGTGGAGGAACAAAGAGATCTGGGAGTTCAGATACATAATTCCCTGAAAGTGGCGTCACAGGTAGACAGGGTGGTAAAGAAGGCTTTTGGCATCCTGGCATTCATAAATCGAAGTATTGAGTATAGGAGTTGGGATGTTATGGGGAGGTTGTATAAGACATTGGTGAGGCCAAATTTGGAGTATTGTGTGCATTTCTGGTCGCCTAACTATAGGAAGGATATCAGTAAGATTGAAAGAGTGCAGAGAAGATTTACTAGGATGTAGCCGGGTCTTCAGGAGTTGAGTTACAGGGAAAGATTGAACAGGTTAGGACTTTATTCCTTGGAGCATAGAAAAATGAGGGGAGATTTGATAGCGGTTTACAAAATTGAGGGGTATAGACAGAGTAAATGTGAATAGGCTCTTTCCACTTAGATTAGGAGAGATAAATACGAGAGGACATGGCTTTAAGGTGAAAGGGGAAAGGTTTAGGGGGAACTTCTTCCCTCAGAGAGTGGTGGGAGTGTGGAACAAGCTGCCATATGATGTGGTAAATGAGGACTCACTCTTAGGCTTTAAGAATGAATTGGATAGGTACATGGATGGGAGAGGTCTGGATGCAGGTCAATGGGACTGGCGGAATAATGTTTCGGCACAGACTAGAAGGGCCGAATGGCCTGTTTTCTGTGCTGTGGTTCTCTGGTTCTAACAGACATGGGCAACAAGCTGCAGTCTGAGTCCAAGCACACACCCACACGGTCCTGAGGAGGTAGTCGTGATTCACTGTCAAACATTTCTTCATAAGACATAGGAGCAGAATTAGGCCATTTGGCCCATCGAGTCTGCTCCTCCATTTCATCATCACTGATCCACTTCCCTCTCAACCCCAATCTCCTGCATTCTTCCATAACCTTTCACACCCTGACTAATCAAGAACTTATCCACCACAGCCTCAAATGCACCCAGTGACCTGTCCACCACACACCTCCATCGGACACTTGGGATCTAGGATAGGGTTTCCTCTGCTCAGAGCGCTCCTGTGCCCCCAGGGAGCAGCATTCGGGCCACAGGGGAGGTAGTTTCCCATCCCGTCACAGTGGGTGTGGGGCTGGATCCAGCCAAGGCAACTTCTGCCTGTAGCAATGAATTCCACAGATTTATGATCCTTTGGCTAAGGAAATTCCTTCTCATCTTTGTTCTAAATTGATGTCCCTCTATATTGAGTTTGTGCCCTCTGGTCCTAGACTTCCCCACCAATGTAAAAATCTCCTTCACATCCACTCAAAGTTCAGTGTATATTTATTAACAAAGTTAGTCTAAATTATACAACCATGAGATTTGTTTCCTTACGAACAGCCACAAAATAAGAAACCAAGAAGAACCAAAATTTTTTTAAATGCCCTCAGAGAGGAAAACCAAATCATGCACGCAATAAAAGGAAGCAACAGCGTTCAGAACAAAACTGAGTCTGTACGCCTGAAGCCCAGAGCCTCACTTCATCATATAACAGGGCAAATCATTAAGAAGCTCACAGAGCCAAGACGCAGAGCAGCTAGAGCAGGACAAGGGTTCAGCCTCAGCATTGGGGAGAGCAGAGTAAATGTCACGGAGCTATGAGCCCTCTCAACCCTTCAATATTCAGTAGGTTTCAATGAGATCCCCTCTCATTCTTCAAGTTCCAGCAAGTATAGGACAAGAGTCATCAATTTCTGCTTATGTGATAAGCCTCTCATTCCAGGAATCATTCTTGTGAACCTCCTTTGAAGCCTCTCCAATGTAAACCCATCCTTTCTTAAATAAGGAGCCCAAATTGCTTACAATACTCGAAATGAGGCCTCACCAGTATACTCTTGCTTTTATATTCTAGTCCTCTTGAAATGAATGCTAACATTGTATTTGCCTTCCTCACCACCAATTCAACATGCAAATTAACCTTTCGGAAATCCTGCACGAGAACTCCCAAATCACTTTGCAACATTGACCTTTGAATTTTCTCCCCATTTAGAAAATAGACTATGCTTTTATTCTTTCCTCTAAGTGCGTGACCAAACATTTCCCAATGTGGCAATGTATTCCATCTGCCACCTCCTTACCCATTCTCCTTATAGGTTTAAGTCCTTCTGCAGCCTTTCTGATTCCTCACCTCCATCTATCTTCATATTGTCTGCAAACTTGGCCACAAAGCCATCAATTTCATCATCCAAATCATTCACATACAATGTAAAAAGAAGCGGTCCCAACACAGGACCCTTCTGGAACAACACTAGTCACCTTCAGCCAATCCAAAGAAGATCCTTTTATTGTCACTCTTTGCCTCCTGCCAGTCAGCCAATGCTCTATCCATTCTAGTATATTCCTTGTAATTGAGTGAACTCGGCCTTTTCTCCTTGGAGCGATGGAGGATGAGAGGTGACCTGATAGAGATGTATAAGATAATGAGAGGCATTGATCGTGTGGATAGTCAGAGGCTTTTTTCCAGGGCTGAGATGGCTAGCATGAGAGCGCACAGTTTTAAGGTGCCTGGAAGTAGGTACAGAGGAGATATCGGGGTAAGTTTTTTTAACGCAGAGTGGTGAGTGCGTGGAATGGGCTGTCAGTGGTGGAGGTGGAGGCAGAAATGATGGGGTCTTTTCAGAGACTCCTGGATGGATACATGGAGGTTAGAAAAATAGAGGGCTATGAGTAAGCCTAGGTAGTTCTAAGATAAGAACATGTTCGGCACAGCCTGTATTATGCTGTAGGTTTTCTATGTTTCTATGTAATACCCAGGGTTCTTATCTTGCTAAGCAGCCTCATGTGTGGCACATTGTCAAAGACCTTCTAAAAATCCAAGTACACAACATCCAACTATTCTCCTCTGTCCATCCTGCTTGCTATTTCTTTGAGGAATTCCAACTGATTTGTCTGGCAAGATTTTCCCTTGGGAAACCATGCTGACCAGCTTATTTTGTCATGTGCCTCCAAGAATGCTGAAACCACACCCTGAACAAACAACTCAACATCTTTCAACATCACTGAAGATGTGTCCAGAAGCATCAATAGATGTATGTACACAGCCAACTACTGAGCTCGGGCTAACTGGCTTACAATTTCCTTTCTTCTGCCTCTCTCCCTTCTTGTAGTGTAGAATGACCTGCAGTTTTCCAGTCCTCTAGAACCATGCCAGAATCTACAGATTCATGAAAGGTCATTATTAATCTCCCTCAATTTCCTCAGCTACCTCTTTTAGAACCGTGGGGTGTAGTCCATCGGGTCCTGGTGACTTATCTATCTTCAGACATTTCAGTTTCCAAGCACTATCTCCTAGTAATAGCAACTGCACTCACTTCTGCCCCCTGAAACGCTCAAACTTCCGGCATACTACTAGTGTCTTCCACATTGAAGACTGATTTAAAACACTTAGTCTGTTCATCTGCCATTTCCTTGTCCCCCATTACAATTTAGACTAGAAGACATAGGAACAGAATTAGGTCATTTGGCCCATCAAGTCTGCTCCACCATTTCATCATGGCTGATCCAATTTTCCTCTCAGCATCAGTCTTCTACCTTCTCCCCATATCCCTTCATGCCCTGACCAGTCAAGAATCTATTAACCTCTGCCTTAAATATACATAAAGACTTGGGCTCTGCCTGTAGCAAAGAATTCCACAGATGCACCACTCTCTGGCTAAAGAAATTCCTCCTTTTCTCCATTCTAAAAGGATAGCTCTCTATTCTGAGGCTGTGTCCACTGGTCCTAGACTCTCCCAACATAGGAAACATCCTTTCCATATCTACTCTATCAAGGCCTTTTACTATTTGATAGGTTTCATTGAGGTCACCCATCACTCTTATATGACAAGCTGTTAAAACCTGGAATCACTTAGGTGAACCTTCTTTGAACCCCTTTCAGTTTCTCCAGCTTTGGCTAGCTTGTCATATTTAATATTCCCCCTCAGTTTTTTTCAAGGTGCCTTTCTTTGGTTTTAAAAAATTTCCACTCCTCTAACTTTGCACTGATTTTTGCTATATTATATGCCCTCACTTTTCTTTTATGGTGGCTTTGTCTTTCCTTGTCAGTCACAGTTGTGCCATCCTGCCTTTAGAATACTTCCTCTGCTTTGGGATGTATCTATCTTACACCTTCCAGATTGCCCCCAGAAACTCCAGCCATTGCTACTCTGCCATTATCCCTGCTAGTGTCCCCTTCAAATCAACTTTGGCCATCTCCTCTCTCATCCCTCTGTAATTCCATTTATTCCCCATCTTCTCCCTCTCAAATTACAGGGTGAATTCAATCATATTATGATCACTGTTTCTTAAGGGTTTCTTTACCTTAAACTCTCTAATCAATTCTGGTTCATTATACAACACCTAGTCCAGAATAGCTAATCCCTTAGGAGGTTCAACCACAAGCTAATCCAGAAAGTTATCTCAGAGGCATTCCATAAATTCTCTCTCTTGAGATCCAGCATCAGCTTGATTTCACAATGTATCTGCATATTGAAATCTCTCATGACCAAAATGACATTGCCTTTTTGCCCTGCTTTTTCTATCTCCTGCTGTAATTTGTAGGCTACTTTTTGGATACTTGCAAATAACTCCCATCAGGGTTTTCTTCCCCTTGTATTTTCTTAACTCCACCCACAAGGATTCTACACCTTCCAATCCCTTGTCACCTCTTTCTAAAGATTTAATTTCATTTGTTACCAGCAGAGCTACTCCTCCTCTGCAGACCCTCCTGACCTTTCAACAGATTGTGTATCCCAATTCCCAACTACGATCTCTTCCAGCCATGACTCCATGATATTCACAACGTCATACCTGCGAATTTCCAACTGTGCTACAAGATCATCTGTATTATTTTGCATACCGCATGCATTCAATTATAACACCTTCAGCCCTGTATGTCATCCTTTTCAATTTTGTCCCCTTTTACGCTGCAACCCATCCCACTAACTGCAAGTTTGCTTAATTATCTGCCTAACAGTCTCATAATATATGATCTCTGTTTGTAAACCAATATCCCTATCATTTCAGTTCCCATCCCATTACCATTTAGTTTAAACAGCTCTAGAAAACCTTCCCACAATGATATTAGTTCCCCTTGGGTTCAGGTGTAACCCATCCCTTTTGTATAGGCCATACCTTCTCCAGAAGAGATCCCAATCATCCATAAGTCAGAAACCCTTCCCCTCACAGCAGTTCCTCAGTCACGCATTCATAGAAACATAGAAAACCTACAGCACAATACAGGCCCTTCAGCCCACAAAGCTGTGCCGAACATGTCCTTACCTTAGAACTACCTAGGCTTTACCCATAGCCCTCTATTTTTCTAAGCTCCATGTATTCTAAGCTCCAGGAGTCTCTTAAAAGACTATCGTTTCCGCCTCCACCACCACCACCAGCAGCCCATTCCACACACTCATCACTCTCTGCATAAAAACTTACCCCGACATCTCCTCTGTACCTACATACAAGCACCTTAAAACTGTGCCCTCTTGTGCTAGCTATTTCAGCCCTGGGAAAAAGCCTCTGACTATCCACACGATCAATGCCTCTCATCATCTTATACACCTCTATCAGGTCACCTCTCATCCTCCGTCGCTCCAAGGAGAAAAGGCTGAGTTCATTCAACCTATTCTCATAAGGCATGCTCCCCAATCCAGGCAACATCCTTGTAAATCTCCTCTGCACCCTTTCTATGGTTTCCACATCCTTCCTGTAGTGAGGCGACCAGAATTGAGCACAGTACTCCAAGTGGGGTCTGACCAGGGTCCTATATAGCTCTCAGATGCCCATATCTCACACAAAGAACAAAGCACAGCCCATAGAGCCCTAACTATACACTAACAAATGAAGAATGAGCAAGAAAAAGCTTACCAGATACTTAGGTCACCCATGCCTGTTGAGCCAAAGACAAAAGTCTCCCCATTTTAACACTGTCTCACTCCAACAATGGCCGCTCTGCTGGCCCTTGCCCTATTTTTATTTGGCCTTCCTAATGAATCCTGAAGTCTGATTGGTCACTGTTCAAGCTCCAAAAAAATTAGGTCTGAAGCACTGATTTCTAAAGGTTTCTCCTCAACCTGGGTGAAATCGCCTTTACTTTTCACTTCAGAACTCTGATTGGCCGCTGTTCAGGCTCTGAGAAAGTAGCTAAGAAGCCCTGATTTTAAAGCTCCCTCAATGACCTAGTGTAGAGAGGTAGAGGTAGAGGTAAAAACAAAAAGCAACTAACAGGCCAGCCCCACGGGACAGGTGGTTCTGGACAAGATGGTTATTGTCCTGAATAGACTGGCCCGGTAAGTGTTGGATCTTCTTAAAAACATCAAGATTGATAATTCCCCAGGGCCAGATGTGATATTCCCCTGGTTGCTGTGGGAAGTAAGAAGAGATCGCTGGAGCAGTAGCTATGATCTTTGAATCTTCTTTGGCTGCAGGGGAGGTGCCGGAGGATTGGAGAATGGCAAATGTAGTTCCCTTGTTTAAAAAAGGTAACAGGGAGAATCCTGGGAACTACAGACCGGTGAGTCTTACGTCGGTGGTCTGCAAACTATTGGAAAGGATTCTTGAGAATAAGATCTACGAGCACTTGGAGAAGTACAGTCTACTCAAGGATAGTCAACATGGCTTTGTGAAGGGAAGGTCATGCCTCACAAGCCTAGTTGAGTTTTTTGAAGAGGTAACAAAAGAAATTGATGAGGGTAGGGCGGTAGATGTGGTCTACATGGATTTTAGCAAGGCATCTGACAAGGTTTGAGGCATGGGATCAGTGGAACCTTGGCTGTTGGATAAAAAATTGGCTTACAGGAAGAAAGCAGAGGGTAGTAGTGGAAGGAAAGTATTCTGCCTGGAGGTCAGTGACTAGTGGAGTGCCTCAAGGATCTGTTCTGGGACCCCTGCTCTTTGTGATTTTTATAAATGATCTGGATGAAGAGGCGGAAGGATGGGTGAGTAAGTTTGCGGGTGACACGAAGATTGGAGGAGTTGTGGATGGAGCTGTAGGTTGTCGAAGGTTACAAGAGGATATAGACAGGATGCAGAGTTGGGCAGAAAAGTGGCAGATGGAGTTCAATCCAAATAAGTGTGAGGTGATGCATTTTGGAAGGACAAACCAGAAGGCTGAGTACAGGGTTTATGGTCGGTTACTTAAGAGTGTGGATGAACAGAGGGACCTTGGGGTTCAAATCCATACATCTGTCAAGGTCGCTGCACAGATTGATAGGATAGTTAAGAAGGCCTATGGGATGCTAGGCTTCATTAATAGGGAGATTGAGTTCAAGAGTAGAGAGGTCATGTTGCAACTCTACAAACTTCTGGTGAGACCACACTTAGAGTATTGTGTTCAGTTCTGGTCACCTCATTACAGGAAGGATGTGGAAGCTATGGAGAGGGTGCAGAGGAGATTTACCAGGATGTTGTCTGGATTGGAAAACAAGTCTTATGAGGCAAGGTTAGCAGAGCTGGGACTTTTCTCTTTGGAGCGTAGAAGGATGAGAGGGGACTTGATAGAGGTCTACAAAATTATGAGAGGCATAGATAGAGTGGATAGCCAGTACCTGTTTCCCAGGGCATGAATAGCAAACACCAGAGGGCATATGTACAAAGTTAAGGGAGGGAAGTTTAGGGGAGACATCAGGGGTAAGTTTTTTACACAGAGGGTTGTGGGTGCCTGGAATGACTTGCCAGGGATGGTGGTGGAGGTTAAAACATTAGCAGTATTTAAGAGCATCTTGGACAGGCACATGGATGAAAGAAAAATAGAGGGTTACGGGGTAGTGTGGGTTTAGTACTTTTTTTAAGGAATATATGGGTCGGCACAACATCGAGGGCCGAAGGGCCTGTACTGTGCTGTAGTATTCTAGTGTCTAGTGACTAGTACCATGCAGGACTGGTCTGGATGGATCATTTGGGACAGCAAGGAATCCAGCTGATAGGCCATTGTCTTGGCAAAGATCTCCTACTTGGTGCACAGGAGAGACACCGGCTGCCAGTTCCTCCGGCAGAGAAGATCCCCCTTCTTCGGCAGTAGGACCACAACAGCCCTTTGCCAAGAGTGGGGCATCTCACCTGGAAAAAGCTCACTAGGCTTTCACCCAGGATTCTGGTATAGTCAGCACCCACTATGTCCCAGAAGGTCTGGAGGAATTACACAGTCAACCCACTGAACCCCAGAGACTTGTCTCCCCGTAGCTGGTTAAGGGCGCTGGTGAGTTTGGCCAGTGATAAGGGACAGCCTCCTGGAAAGCTACTTGTTACATTGTTTGTCAATGATTTGGATCGTGGAATTGTTGGTTTTGTGGCAAAGTTTGTGAATGATACGAAGATAGGTGGAGGTGTAGATAGTGCTGAGAAAGCAATGCGATTGCAGGAAGACTTAGATAACTTGGAAGGATGGGTAAAAAGGAGGGCAGATGGAATACAGTGTTGTGAAATGTATGATAATGAATTTGGTAAAAGGAACAATAGTGCAGACTATTATCTAAATGGGAAGAGAAGGTTCAAGCATCAGAGTGCAGGGGGATTCAGGAGTCCTCATGCAAGACTCCCAGAGGTTAATTTACAGGTTCAGTCTGTGGTAAAGGCGGCAAATACAGTGTTGGCATTTATTTCAATATAAAAGCAAGGAGATAGTGCTGCGCCTTTATAAGACACTAAGAATTTAGAAGAAAGCAGGGGGATCTCATTGAAAGCTACAGAATGTTGAAAGGACTAGATAGGGTGGATTTGGAGAGGATGTTTCCTATGGTGGGGGTGTCCATAACTAGAGGGCACAGCCTCAAAGTTGAGTGACATTTTAGAACAGAGATAAGGAGCACTTTTTTACCCAGAGAGTAGTGAATCTGTGGAATGCTTCCTACAGACTGCGGTGGAGGCCAAGTCTGTGCATATAATTAAGGTGGAAGTTGATAGTTTCCTGACTGGTCAGGGCATCAAAAGATATGGCGAAATGGCAGGTGTATGGGGTTGTGGGATCAGCCATGATGGAATGGCAGAGCAGACTCGAAGGGCTGAATGGCTTTATTGTGCTCCTGTGTCTTATAGTCTGATGGTCTCATAGCTGACCTTTGGTGGATCCTCCCACACCTCCTCACGTGGCCAGTCCATGGAGAACAGGGTAAAATGAGTAAACTTCTTTAACGATTCTCACCAGATCTATGATGAAGGAGCCATCCTGCACCAGCAGCTCCACAGGTTGCCGGTGCACACCACTCCATTTCTCCAGAGAGTAAAAGAAGGGTGATGTGTGCTCCAGATCTTGTAACAGCTGGACCTCACAAAAGCACCTCAGGACCCCTTGAGCTGCCGGTCGCTGAGAATTTCCTCCTTCTCCTGGTACTTTCAGCTGAGACTCCAGTTCAAGCAGCACTTTCTGGAACCACTCGATCTGGGACACCTATTTCTTGGTTAACCCTCATGTGTATTCCTTGCAAGAGTCAGAAGTGAGCTTTGCCCATATCCCACCAGAGCCTCGGGGAGGGGAAATCCCTCTGTTCTCCCCTCCAGGCTTCTCAGATCAGACGAAATGAGACTTGGAATTGGCCATCCTCCAGCAAGCGGTTGTTGAAATGCCAGTACGTGCAACCTGCCCACGTAGGCAGTGGATTAAGCTCCACCCACAACAGATGGTGGTCCAAGAACGGCACCGACGGCAAGGAGGCCAGCAACACACGGGGGACATGCGTCCTGGAAATGTACAGCCAGTTGTGTGGTAAACCTCCTCCTCCTCCTCCTCCTCCCGTCATCGTGCAGAACGCTCAGGAGTCAGGATGGAGGTTCCACCGGATGTTGGCCAAATCAAACGATCCAGCCAGCTCCCCCAGCGGCTGCCTTGGCACTCAACTGCTCTGAGGACGAGAGCGATCTCTCCCCTCAACGAACAACTGAACAATTGTCTCCTGAGGACAACCCACTCTCCTCTGTCAATAGAGCCCAATAGTACAAAACAAGCACACCAGCATCGGTCTGGGCTGGGCTGGGTACACATTAATGAAGTGTACACCATCTAAGCACACGGTGAGATGAGGCAGTGTCCTGGCTCGAGCTCGTGTACTTTCAGCATCTCCAGCTGGATGCTTGGAGCCAAAGGTGTCGCCATCTCGCTCAAACTGGAGTTGAGGTGACTCATGTAGACCCTCCCATGCCAATCCAGGAACTTGGTGGATTTGTTGCTGGAATAGAGTGGGTTTCCTGCAGGAAGCTCGCTGCACACCTCCGTTCCCTGAGGACTGAGAGATGAGGGAACCTGGAGTAAGACTCCCTGCTGCCATTAGGCTCTCTACTGTGACCTTTATGATTGTGCTACATTCTCTTGCCAGCACCCAGGCTAGCGGGAGCCGGCCTCTTTATCCCGTGTCTATGCACCCCTAACAGGGCTTTCAGGAATTTCCTGAAACAGTGTTGCACCCGCCCAACCACTTCCAAATCCCTCGCCTTCGTTTTAAGGATGGTGTGGACAGATCGCACAACCCCAGACAGATCGCACAACCCCAGACAGATCTGTCCATCAACCTTATGCTGTCAGTGCCAAGAAACAGATGAGAAACTCCCGAATATCCTCCGTGGTGATGGTCTGAGACTCGCTGCTCAGGATGAGCTTGTCCACCATCTTGGCTTCAAAAGAGTCCTCCTCATCCCTGTCACTGCATCCCAGGTCATTCTCATCGTCATTGTCCCATTCACGTACACACACTCCACTACCAGAAACAGCCTCTTCGAGTGGCCCCACCACAGGAGTGGCTGCAGCCTCAGAACCACTGCTAGGGGGAGGCCCCATTCCCCCGGATCATCGACAACACCCACGGCCTGTTCCTGGTCGCAGGGCAGGGCTGGTCCTCTGATCACTGATGCTGTTCTTGACTGTGCCTCTCGCCCCCAGTTGGGGCATCCCACTGGCCTTTCCAAAGTCCAAGAGCAGGGCTTGAGCTCTTGGCCTTGCTTGCCTCTGAACCCAGGTGGCCTTCATCAGCCACCCCTGAGGTAACGCACGGAGGAATTGTGACTTCCCCACCTATCATGACCCCAGCACTCCACTCCTTCTGCCAGGATGGTGACCTAGGAGTACTCTCACCCAGGTGAACCCCCCGCTACCCCAAGTAACCCCCATTCACCAGTGTCAACCCTCCCTCCCCGCCCTCCCAGCGGACATGCGTTCTGAGCACTCTGCCCAAGGACAAATCACCCTCCTTGGACAACCCATCAAACTGGAAGCAATAAGCTCGGGGGTTGTAATCCGGCAGAGAATGAGTCTCATTCCACAGAGGGTCCCTGACTGACCGGTCAGTCCTCCTGCTCCAAGGAAGGATCTCCAAGCATGCAGCCTTTTGTGGGGTAAAACCTTCCCCCAAGTCGGTCCCCTATCTTCAGATCTAGAGGATGCGTGCCTCCTTCTTTTCATACTTCCAATGGGGAGGTTTTGGAGGAACTCTCAGTCCTCAGCACCACTCCATCCTTGTGGTCACCAGGCCCTAATTGAGCCAACCATGCTGCACCTATCTCACCTTCCTCCACTGTAGAGCCAGGATGACCAACATGGGCAGGAGCAATGGGAGGAAGGCCCTACTGTGGCCTTTTGTACCGCCATGGGGGAGTTAGTGGCCTGGCATTTCTCACTGTTCTCACTAATCTGCTCAACCTCCTTGCAGGCATGGCACCACAGCTGGCCCACAGCCCAATGTTTCCATGCCACTCATGAAAGTACCCCTTAGCGTCCCCTGGCCTTTCCAACACCATAAATATCTCACATGCCCAAATGGGTATACACATACCCAAAATGACCTCCACTAGGCTTGAGCAATATATGGGTGACCGGCGACCTCACCTCAGCCAAAGAATACAGGTGAGGGTGGAGGTCTACTTCCTCGAGGTGAAGATGCATGTTGTAGAAGGTCACCTTCTGAATGGGGCCTGTCATCAGCTCTACCAGCACAAAGACCGCATTCCACATTTATTCCCCTACTCAGGGCCAGGGACACCTCTCTAGCAGACCATGAGCAGAAAAAGGACATTTGGTATATCTCACTGATCACAGTAATGCCCCCATCCCCACCCACACACACAGTCAGGAGAGCTATCTTCTCAGCATTCAGCGGTGCAGCGATATCACATTGCACTGCGTTTTAGAGTTAGCAGTCTGAAAGGAGGTGGCCCTTCAGGAGTTCTTTCACCAGAAGCTACAGCTCCTACGCAGGAATTAGGTCCAGCCTCTCCAACGCTACGGTAAAGGAGATAGAATTCTGATCAATGCCCTCACGGTCTCCAACAGTCTCCGCCATGGCCTTTATGAAGGCATTCCTACTGACTGAAGCGCACACAGTATTCTGTACAGCATTCTTTAAAGTCAGTCATTTGAACATGTGGACCTCCTCGTAGACTGTAATTCTTGACCCCACTTAAGCCCAGATATCTTAGAGCCGCACCCCGCCAGGACACTGTTTGAACTCAAATGTTCAACACCACTGCTGGGATACAGCAGCCTCCACTCAGCGGAACACCAGCAAATTTTCAAAAAGAAATTGTGCAGAGAGGGTACGGGAGAGGGAGATGGAAATCTGTGCAGTGTTAAAGACCTCAGCACTGTCTGTGCAACTGCGAACAATCAAAGCTTTTCTGGGCTGGTCCGCTGTTCCTCTAGCCGCTCCAAAGTCCTCTTCACCCAGTCGCCCTGGGCTAGGCTGTCTGAACAGGAGGGGTTTTTGCTGTTACAAACAGAATAAATCAGTCCCCACTTCTGGCAAAGTCAGACTCAAAACTTTGTTGAACTACTGGCTGCACCCAGTGCTCAACGCCGAGAGACACGGACCGAAAACTTCACCGAACAGAATCCTTCCGGGAAAGGATTCTATTATAAACCCATGGACCTGGACTATACCTCTTCCCACTCTATTACTTGTAAAAATGCCATCCCCTTCTCTCAATTCTTCCTCCTCCATCGCATCTGCTCTCAGGATGAGGCTTTTCATTCTCGAACAAAGGAGATGCCCTCTTTTTTCAAAGAAAGGGGATTCCCTTCCTCCACCATCCACTCTGCCCTCAACCACATCTCTTCCACTTCACGCACGCCTACCCTCACTCCATCCTCCTGCTACTCCTCACCTAACAGTCCACCAGCCTCCGCATCCAGCACATAATTCTCCAAAACCTCCGTCATCTCCAATGGGATCCCGCCACCAAGCACAACTCCCACCCCCCACCCACATTTTCTGCTTTCAGCAGATGTCGCTCCCTGGGTGGAGGAACAACACTTTCTATTCCTATTTGGGTAGCCTGATGGAATGAAGATTGATTTCTCAAACTAACAGTAATGCCCCCAAACCCCCCCCCGCCCCATCCTTCACCATTCCCCATCCCCTTTTCCCTCTCTCACCTTATCTCCTTGCCCACCCATCACCTCCCTCTGGTACTCCTCCCCCCTTTTCTTCAATTTACTTCCCAGCTCTTTACTTCAACCCTTCAAGTTTCACCTCATCACCCTGTGTTTCTCTCACCCCTCCCCCACCTTTTAAATCATCTCAGTTTCTCACTTTGGCCCGAAACGTCAACTGTACCCTTTTCGGAAATGCTGCCTGTCCTGCTGAGTTTCTCCAGCATTTCATGTGTGTGGCTCAGATTTCCGGCGTCTGCTGATTTTCTCTTGTTTAGGAAAGGAAACGGTTACTTTCCACAGCTGAGACAATACTCCACACTCCCAGAGTCTTCTGGCAGTCGCCAAAATTGTTCTTTGGTGATTTTGTTGCAAATTTTCAACTTTGGGAGAGAGAACTCCAACAGTGTGAGGCCCTCTCAGTACACCCCTCCCACAGTGTGTCCTTCCTCAGTTTGCCCTCCCACAGTGTGAGCCTCCCAGTTGCATCGACTCTGGTGGCAATATGTTGCAACCCAGGCTAGAGTGAATACAGAGTGGTGAGGAATGTCCGGTGCTGGTAGATGGGCCAGACCAGGAAAAGGGGAATTCATTTCTACGTCCTTTTAATCTATGGCAGGTGGAGGTGGATCGCTTCCAGGATACTTCCCGATTCCTGCAGGATTACTACAAAGGAATGGAGGGGAAGATCCCCCTGGACAGCAGCAAGGAGTTTGCACGGATACCACTGGTTAATGTGGCTGATGTAGAGTTACCTGCCTTGGGAGGCCCGGATATAGTGAGGTATGATGTGGGCGGGCTGGAGGTTGCCATCAGTCTCCCTGCAGTGACAGAAGACACTTGGATGTCCTGTCCTCGCTTGTGATACCGCTGGGTGGGGCTTTAGTTAATTGTCCGTTACAACTGCACTGCAGGTGGGGTTGAGCCACTCTGAGCCTTTGGTGAAGGTGTTCCCAGAGCGCTGTTGCAAAGGGAGACTAAGACACCGTGCTGGTGATATGCCAGCGGAGTTTGCTTCACACACCCCCTCATGAACCTCTGTCCTTCTTGCTGCAGTTCTGATGAGCTTTTGCATAAGCGTTAATCAGTTCATTTGTAAATGCTTTAGATATTGGGGTACAAACGCAAAAACTACTGTCCATCCCACCTTCTGCCTAATTTAACCCATCAGATTTGGATACAATAACTTTCAGAGAGAGTGTGTTAAATACCATGAGGAATTCACAAACCAGAAACACCTTGATTGATTCCATACTGTGACTCACACTTGCTTTCCTGGTAATCTTTCTCTCAAATACTTAAAACTTTGTTACTTGTGTGACTTTTTCCTCTGGTGTTGCTGTTCTGTTAGTCAGTGGTTAGGTGTGCAGTGGTGTGTGTGTGTGTCAGTGGTTAGGTGTGCAGTGTGGTGTGTGTGTGTCAGTGGTTAGGTGTGCAGTGTGTGTGTGTCAGTGGTTAGGTGTGCAGTGTGTGTGTGTGTGTCAGTGGTTAGGTGTGCAGTGTGTGTGTGTCAGTGGTTAGGTGTGCAGTGTGTGTGTGTGTGTCAGTGGTTAGGTGTGCAGTGTGGTGTGTGTGTGTCAATGGTTAGGTGTGCAGTGTGTGTGTGTGTGTCAGTGGTTAGGTGTGCAGTGTGTGTGTGTGTGTCAGTGGTTAGGTGTGCAGTGTGGTGTGTGTGTGTGTCAATGGTTAGGTGTGCAGTGTGGTGTGTGTGTGTCAGTGGTTAGGTGTGCAGTGTGTGTGTGTGTCAATGGTTAGGTGTGCAGTGTGTGTGGTGTGTGTCAGTGGTTAGGTGTGCAGTGTGGTGTGTGTCTGTCAGTGGTTAGGTGTGCAGTGTGTGTGTGTCAATGGTTAGGTGTGCAGTGTGTGTGTGTGTGTGTGTGTCAATGGTTAGGTGTGCAGTGTGTGTGTGTGTCAGTGGTTAGGTGTGCAGTGTGTGTGTGTGTGTGTGTGTCAATGGTTAGGTGTGCAGTGTGTGTGTGTGTGTGTGTGTCAGTGGTTAGGTGTGCAGTGTGGTGTGTGTGTGTCAGTGGGTAGGTGTGCAGTGTGTGTGTGTGTGTGTGTGTCAGTGGTTCGGTGTACAGTGTGTGTGTGTCAGTGGTTAGGTGTGCAGTGTGTGTGTGTGTGTCAGTGGTTAGGTGTGCAGTGTGGTGTGTGTGTGTCAGTGGGTAGGTGTGCAGTGTGTGTGTGTGTGTGTCAGTGGTTCGGTGTACAGTGTGTGTGTGTGTGTCAATGGTTAGGTGTGCAGTGTGTGTGTGTGTCAGTGGTTAGGTGTGCAGTGTGTGTGTGTCAGAGGTTAGGGGTGTGGTGTGTGTGTGTCAGTGGTTAGGTGTGCAGTGTGTGTGTGTGTCAATGGTTAGGTGTGCAGTCTGTGTGTGTGTGTGTCAGTGGTTAGGTGTGCAGTGTGTGTGTGTGTGTCAGTGGTTAGGTGTGCAGTGTGTGTGTGTCTGGTTAGGTGTGCAGTGTGGTGTGTGTGTGTGTCAGTGGTTAGGTGTGCAGTGTGGTGTGTGTGTGTCAGTGGTTAGGTGTGCAGTGTGTGTGTGTGTGTCAGTGGTTAGGTGTGCAGTGTGTGTGTGTCAGTGGTTAGGTGTGCAGTGTGTGTGTGTGTCAGTGGTTAGGTGTGCAGTGTGTGTGTGTCTGGTTAGGTGTGCAGTGTGTGTGTGTCAGTGGTTAGGTGTGCAGTGTGTGTGTGTGTGTCAGTGGTTAGATGTGCAGTGTGGTGTGTGTGGTGTGTCTGGTTAGGTGTGCAGTGTGTGTGTGTCAGTGGTTAGGTGTGCAGTGTGTGTGTGTGTCAGTGGTTAGGTGTGCAGTGTGTGTGTGTGTCAGTGGTTAGGTGTGCAGTGTGTGTGTGTCAGTGGTTAGGTGTGCAGTGTGTGTGTGTGTCAGTGGTTAGGTGTGCAGTGTGTGTGTATGTGTGTCAGTGGTTAGGTGTGCAGTGTGGTGTGTGTCAGTGGTTAGGTGTGTGGTGTGTGTGTGTCAGTGGTTAGGGGTGTGGTGTGTGTGTGTGTCAGTGGTTAGGTGTGTGTGTCAGTGGTTAGGTGTGCAGTGTGTGTGTGTCTGGTTAGGTGTGCAGTGTGTGTGTGTCAGTGGTTAGGTGTGCAGTGTGTGTGTGTGTCAGTGGTTAGGTGTGCAGTGTGTGGGTGTGTCAGTGGTTAGGTGTGCAGTGTGGTGTGTGTCAGTGGTTAGGTGTGCAGTGTGGTGTGTGTGTGTCAGTGGTTAGGTGTGCAGTGTGTGTGTGTCAGTGGTTAGGTGTGCAGTGTGTGTGTCAGTGGTTAGGTGTGCAGTGTGTGTGTGTGTCTGGTTAGGTGTGCAGTGTGTGTGTGTCAGTGGTTAGGTGTGCAGTGTGTGTGTGTCAGTGGTTAGGTGTGCAGTGTGTGTGTGTGTGTGTGTGTCAGTGGTTAGGTGTGCAGTGTGGTGTGTGTGTTAGTGGTTAGGTGTGCAGTGTGTGTGTGTGTCAGTGGTTAGGTGTGCAGTGTGTGTGTGTGTCAGTGGTTAGGTGTGCAGTGTGTGTGTGTGTGTCAGTGGTTAGGTGTGCAGTGTGTGTGTGTCAGTGGTTAGGTGTGCAGTGTGTGGGTGTGTCAGTGGTTAGGTGTGCAGTGTGGTGTGTGTCAGTGGTTAGGTGTGCAGTGTGGTGTGTGTCAGTGGTTAGGTGTGCAGTGTGGTGTGTGTGTGTCAGTGGTTAGGTGTGCAGTGTGTGTGTGTCTGGTTAGGTGTGCAGTGTGTGTGTGTCAGTGGTTAGGTGTGCAGTGTGTGTGTGTCAGTGGTTAGGTGTGCAGTGTGTGTGTGTCTGGTTAGGTGTGCAGTGTGTGTGTGTCAGTGGTTAGGTGTACAGTGTGTGTGTGTCAGTGGTTAGGTGTGCAGTGTGTGTGTGTGTGTGTGTGTCAGTGGTTAGGTGTGCAGTGTGGTGTGTGTGTTAGTGGTTAGGTGTGCAGTGTGTGTGTGTGTCAGTGGTTAGGTGTGCAGTGTGTGTGTGTGTCAGTGGTTAGGTGTGCAGTGTGTGTGTGTGTGTCAGTGGTTAGGTGTGCAGTGTGTGTGTGTGTCAGTGGTTAGGTGTGCAGTGTGGTGTGTGTGTGTTAGTGGTTAGGTGTGCAGTGTGGTGTGTGTGTGTCAGTGGTTAGGTGTGCAGTGTGTGTGTGTGTCAGTGGTTAGGTGTGCAGTGTGTGTGTGTCAGTGGTTAGGTGTGCAGTGTGTGTGTGTCTGGTTAGGTGTGCAGTGTGGTGTGTGTGTGTGTCAGTGGTTAGGTGTGCAGTGTGTGTGTGTCAGTGGTTAGGTGTGCAGTGTGTGTGTGTGTGTCAGTGGTTAGGTGTGCAGTGTGGTGTGTGTGGTGTGTCTGGTTAGGTGTGCAGTGTGTGTGTGTCAGTGGTTAGGTGTGCAGTGTGTGTGTGTGTCAATGGTTAGGTGTGCAGTGTGTGTGTGTGTCAGTGGTTAGGTGTGCAGTGTGTGTGTGTCTGGTTAGGTGTGCAGTGTGTGTGTGTCAGTAGTTAGGTGTGCAGTGTGGTGTGTGTGTGTGTGTCAGTGGTTAGGTGTGCAGTGTGGTGTGTGTGTGTCAATGGTTAGGTGTGCAGTGTGGTGTGTGTGTGTCAATGGTTAGGTGTGCAGTGTGGTGTGTGTGTGTCAGTGGTTAGGTGTGCAGTGTGTGTGTGTGTCAGTGGTTAGGTGTGCAGTGTGGTGTGTGTGTGTCAGTGGTTAGGTGTGCAGTGTGTGTGTCAGTGGTTAGGTGTGCAGTGTGTGTGTGTCTGGTTAGGTGTGCAGTGTGTGTGTGTCAGTGGTTAGGTGTGCAGTGTGTGTGTGTCAGTAGTTAGGTGTGCAGTGTGGTGTGTGTGTGTGTCAGTGGTTAGGTATGCAGTGTGGTGTGTGTGTGTCAGTGGTTAGGTGTGCAGTGTGGTGTGTGTGTGTGTCAGTGGTTAGGTGTGCAGTGTGGTGTGTGTGTGTCAGTGGTTAGGTGTGCAGTGTGGTGTGTGTGTGTCAGTGGTTAGGTGTGCAGTGTGTGTGTCAGTGGTTAGGTGTGCAGTGTGTGTGTGTGTGTGTCAGTGGTTAGGTGTGCAGTGTGTGTGTGTCTGGTTAGGTGTGCTGTGTGTGTGTGTCTGGTTAGGTGTGCAGTGTGTGTGTGTCAGTAGTTAGGTGTGCAGTGTGGTGTGTGTGTGTGTCAGTGGTTAGGTGTGCAGTGTGTGTGTGTCTGGTTAGGTGTGCAGTGTGTGTGTGTCTGGTTAGGTGTGCAGTGTGTGTGTGTCAGTAGTTAGGTGTGCAGTGTGGTGTGTGTGTGTGTCAGTGGTTAGGTGTGCAGTGTGGTGTGTGTGTGTGTCAGTGGTTAGGTGTGCAGTGTGTGTGTGTCTGGTTAGGTGTGCAGTGTGTGTGTGTCTGGTTAGGTGTGCAGTGTGTGTGTGTCAGTAGTTAGGTGTGCAGTGTGGTGTGTGTGTGTGTCAGTGGTTAGGTGTGCAGTGTGGTGTGTGTGTGTGTCAGTGGTTAGGTGTGCAGTGTGGTAGATGTGGCGTTAGTGGTTAGATATGCTGTGTTATGTGTGGCAGTCAGTGGTCGGATCCAACACGGAGCGGAACTCCCTCCGTGTAGCGCTCAGAGCTTGGACATGTGGCGGTCAGTAACTGTACGTGCTGTGTTGTGTGTGTTGGTCAGTGGTTGGATGTGTTGTGTGGCGGGTGTGTGTTGGACAATTGTTAGGCAGTGGTTGGCTGTGATGTGTGTTGGGGGACTGGAGAGGCTGTGTGTCCGAACACCATCGAAATCTCCTCACAAATCTGTGTCTGTTGCTGTTCACAGTGTAACCATTTCCTCCCCGTCCAATGGACAGAGAAAGCCAAACAGTCCAGGCAGCAGTAGCAATGCGTTGAAAGATGGGGAGTTGGTTGGAGGCCAAGAGCTGAAACAATTCAGGTACGTCTTGCGGCTCCGGACATCAAACTCGGCACTAACCGGGTCTTCAATAACACCTGGTGCTCTTTGGATAGGAGTGAGCTGGGTCCTTTACTGAATACAGTCTGAAACAGGGAGGGGTTCTCTCCAAGATCCTATTTGTGTCGATGGAACTTCACTTCGTGTTTAACCCCAGGAGTGTGTGATGGGACGGTGTAGAGGGAGTTCCGCTCCGTGTTGGATGCCGGGAGTGTATGATGGGACAGTGTAGAGGGAGCTTCACTCTGTATCTGACCCCGGGAGTGTGTGATGGGACAGTGCCGAGGGAGCTTCACTCTGTGTCTGACCCCAGGAGTGTGTGATGGGACAGTGTAGAGGGAGTTTCACTCCGTGTCTGACCCTGGGAGTGTGTGATGGGACAGTGTAGAGGTAGCTTCACTCTGTGTCTGACCCCGGGAGTGTGTGATGGGACAGTGCTGAGGGAGCTTCACTCTGTGTCTGACCCCAGGAGTGTATGATGGGACAGTGTAGAGGGAGTTTCACTCTGTGTCTGACCCTGGGAGTGTGTGATGGGACAGTGTAGAGGGAGCTTCACTCTGTGTCTGACCCCAGGGGTGTGTGATGGGACAGTGTAGAGGGAGCGCCACCTAGTGTCGGATGCCTGGAGTGTGTGATGGGACAGTGTAGAGGGAGCTTCACTCTGTGTCTGACCCTGATAGTGTGTGATGGGACAGTGTAGAGGGAGCTTCACTCTGTGTTGGATGCCGGGCGTGTGTGATGGGACAGAGTATTAACTAGCTGTCTGCCTCCACAGATGCTGCTCAATCCACTGAGATCCTCCAAGAGTAATATTAAATGTAACATCCCATCTCCTGTACTCAATATTTATCAAGGCCAATATGCCAAAAGCTTTCTTTACGATCCGATTTACCTGTGAAGCCACTTTCAACAAATTATGGACCTGTATTCCTAGATTCCTTTCTACTACCACACTCCTCGGTGCTCTACCATTCACTGTGTGAGATCTACCCTGGTTGGACCTACTGAAGTGCAAAACTTCACACCTGGCTGCAGTAAATTCCATCTGTCATTTTTCAGCCCTTTTTTTTTAGCTGATCCAGATCCCTCTGCAAGCCATGATAGCTTCATCATTGTCCACTGCACCCCCAGTCTTGGTGTCATTTGCAAATTTGTTGATCCAGTTAACCACATTAATATCCAGATCATTGATATAGATGACAAAGAACAACGGACCCAGCACCGATCTCTGTGGCACAGCACTAGTCACAGGTCTCCAGTCAGAGAGGCAACCATCTACTACCACTCTCTGGCTTCTTCCAGCAAGCCAATGTCTAATCCAATTTACTACCTCATCTTGAATGCTGAGTGACTGAAGCTCCTTGACCAACCTCCCACGGGGTCATTATCATATGCCTTGTAAAAGTCCATGTAGGTAACATGCACAGCCTGGCCTACCACGCATGAAGCAATGCTGACTATCTTTAACCAGTCTGTGTTTTTACAAATATTTACATATCTGGTCCCTTAGAATACCTCCCAATAGCTTTCCCCCAGCTGATGTCAGACTCACCGGCTTAGAATTTCCTGATTTATTTTTAGAGCCTTTCTTAAACAGTGGAACAACATTGGCTGTCCTCCAGTCCTCTGGTACCTCTCCTCTCGCTGAGGATGTTTTAAATAGGGCTGCGGCAATTTCTGCACTCGCCTCCCACCAGATCCAAGGGAACACCTTGTCAGGACTGGGATTATCCACTCTGATTTGCTCCAGGGTAGCAAACACCTCCTCCTCTGTCGTCTGTTCGGGATCCATGAAGTTGGTGCTGCTTTGCCTCACTTCAATAGACTGTGTGTCTGTCTCCTGAGTAAATACAGCCAAGAAGGGCCAAAAGGCCTGTTTCTGTGCTGTAATGTTCCACGTTCTATGTCAAAAACAACAATTATTTTAAGATCTCCCACATCTGTTTTGGCTCCACATGTGGATTACCATTCTGATCTTCCAGAGGACCAATTTTGTCCTTGCAATCGTTTTGCTCTTAGTATACCTGTAGAGTCCCTTAAGATTCTACTTCACCCTGTTGGCTAAGGCAACTTCATGCCTTCTTTTAGCCTTCCTGATTTTTTCCTTTAGTTTTCTCTGGCATTTCTTAAACGCCATAAGCACCTCATTTGTTCCTTCCTGCCTCTTCCTGCTATGATCTTTTTTCTCTAAAACAGAATCTCAATATAGGTTTTTTTCTCAATTTGTTATCTTTTCCTTCTGTTCTGACAGATCTGAACTCTGAACTCTCAAAATTTCACTTTTGAAGGCCTCCCCCTTACCAAGGATATTTTTGCCAGGAAAGAGCCTGTTCCAATCCACACTTGCCAAATCATTTCTGATACCATCAAATTTGTCCTTTCTCCAATTCAGAATCTCAACCCAGGACCAGACCTATCTTTTTCCATATTTACATTAAAACTAATGGCATTGTGACCACCAGATGCAAAGTGTTCCCTACACAAACTTCTGTCATCCGCCCCGTCTCATTCTCTGTTAGCAGATCCAGTATGACATACTCTCTTGTTGTGACTTCTATTGCGGAGACTTTCCTGAACACACTTAACAATCTCTATCCCATTTAGTCCTTTCACAGTATGGGAGTCATAGACAATAGGTGGAAAGTTAAAATCACCTACAATGACAACCTTATTTTTCTTGCAACAACCTGTGAACCTACAAATTTGTTCCTCTAAATCCCTTGGACTGTTGGGTGATCTGTAATATGCCCCTGTTAACAAGGTCATACCTTTCCTGTTCCTCAGTTCCACCCATAGCGCCTCACTAGTCGAGTTCTCCAGTCTGTCCTGACGGAGCACTGCTGTGACATTTCCCTGACTTGTATTGCCAGCCTCTCCTCCTTAATCCCTCCTGCTCTGTCACGACTAAAACAATGGTACCTCAGAATACTGAGCTGCCAGTCCTGCCCCCCCCCCCCACAACCAAGTCTCACTGATTGTTACAATATCATAATTCCAGGTGTTGATCCATGCCCTCAGTTCATCTGCCTTTCCTACAGTATTTCTTGCATTGAAATACACACTGCTCAGGACACTAGTCTCACCATGCTCAACCTTTCGATTTCTGACTTTATCTGAGATCTGTCTCCACAACCTCTCCACTGACTGTCCTGGCACTCTGATTCCCATCCCCCCTGCAACTCTTTAAACCACTGCCAACCCCTGCCCCATGCAGCACTAACAATCTTCCTGCCAGGATATTAATCTCCACAGCACGGCTTTGTCAAAGACAGGTCATGCCTTACGGGCCTGATTGAATTTGTTGAGGATGTGACTAAACCCATTGATGAAGGTAGAGCCATAGATGTACTGTAGTGGATTTTAGCAAGGCATTTGATAAGGTGCCCCATGCAAGGCTTATTGAGAAAGTAAGGGGGCATGGGATCCAAGGGGACGTCACTTTGTGGAGCCAGAATTGGCTTGCCCACAGAAGGCAAAGAGTGGTTGTAGATGGATCATATTTGGCATGGAGGTCGGTGACCAGTGGTGTGCCTCAGGGATCTGTTCTGGGACCCCAACTCTTTGTGATTTTTATAAATGACCTGGATGAGAAAGTGGAGGGATGGGTTAGTAAATTTGCTGATGACGCAAAGGTTGGGGGTGTTGTGGATAGTGTGGTGGGCTGTCAGAGGTTATAGCGGGACATTGATAGGATGCAAAACTGGGCTGAGAAGTGGCAGATGGACTTCAAACCAGATAAATGTGAGGTGGTTTATTTTGGTAGGTCAAATATGATGGTGGAGTATAGCATTAATGGTAAGACTCTTGGCAGTGTGGAGGATCAGAGGGATCTTGGGGTCCGAGTCCGCAGGACACTCACAGCTGCTGCGCAGGTTGACTCTGTGATTAAGGTGGCATATGGTGCATTGGCCTTCAGCATTCGTGGGATTGAGTTTAGGAGCCGAGAGGTAATATTGGTCTGACCCCACTTGGAGTACTGTGCTCAGTTCTTTAACGTAGCACCTTTCTCCCTGAACTCACTTTGCAGATCCTCATACCTCCACGTTATTGGTGCCTACATGGACCACAACCACTGGCTGTTCCCCCTCCCACTGAGGACTTGATCTGAGATGTCCCGGACACTGGTACCCAGTGTCAAGTGCCAAGAGGCAACATACCATCCGGGAATCTTGTTCTCGTTCACAGAACCTCCTTTCTGTTCCCCTAACTAACAAATTCCCTATCGCCACAGCTCACTTCTTCTCCCCACCTCCCTTCTAATTCAGAAAGCCAGACTCAGTGCCAGAGATCTGACCACTGTGACTATCCTCTGCAAGGTCATCCCCCACCCCCACCCCCTAAGAGTATCTGAAGGGTTGTGCACCTGTTGTTGAGGGGGATGGCTACAGGGGTACTCTGCTTTATCCCTGTCCCCTTCCTGACTGTCCTGCGCCTTGGGTGTAACTACCTCTCCCTATACCCTCTCTATCACCCCTTCAGCCTCCCAAATGATCCAGAGTTCATCCAGTTCCAGCTCCAACTCTTGACATGGATTGTTAGAAGCAGAATCTAGAGATGCACTTCTTGCAAGTGAAGGTGCCAGGGACACTGGAGGTCTCCGTGCCTTCCCACATCCCACAAGAGGAGCATTCTACTATCCTGTCTGGCATCTTTACATTTGCTCAGTTAGAACGGTAAAGAAAGAAAAGCAATACTTCTGCCCCGACACTCTCGAACCTCCGGCAGACTGCTAGTGCCTTCCACAGAGAAAACAGAGGCAAAACTTGGATGGCTCAGGGACAGGAATGGTTATTTGCTCAGTTAGAACAGTAAAGAAAGAAAAGCAATAAACCGTGGGGGGGGGGGGGCAGGAAATCTACCAACAACTTTTTGCTTTCTGTCACTTAAGCCAGTCCTTGCTGAAGCCTCGAAATCCCCATACTAACTGTCCACTCCACTAATTGCCACTTGGACATTGGCCACTCCAAACACAAGCTGCTGTGAGTCATTGCATTTTATAGTCAATCGGTGAAGATGAGTGAGCTACATCTTCTCATGCTTCTGATGCCCAGTTGACCTCGGTAATCTCCCCAGCCACCTCTTTCAGAACTCTGGGGTGTACACCATCTGTTCAGGTGACTACCTACCTTCAGACCTTTCAGTTTCCTAAACTCCTTCTCCCTAGTAATGGCAACTTCACACTCTTCTGCCCCCTGACACCCTCAAACTTCTGGCAGACTGCTGGTGCCTTCCACAGAAAAAACGGATGCAAAATCTTGCCAAGTTTATTTTTGCCAGAAAACAGCCAGTTCCAATTCACACTTGCCAAATAATTTCTGATCATTTAAGATGTAGAGAAATTACTTTAATCAGAGGGTGGTAAATCTGTGGAATTTGTTGCCACGAGTGGCTGTGGAGGCCAAGTCATTGGGTGTATTTAAGGCAGAGATAGATAGGTTCTTGATTAGCCAGGGCATCAAAGGGTATGGGGAGAAGGCAGGGGAGTGGGGATGACTGGAAGAATTGTATCAGCCCATGATTGAATGGCAGAGCAGACTCGATGGGCCGAATGGTCTACTTCTGCTCCTATGGTCTTATGATACCGTCAAAATTGGCCTTTCTCCAATTCAGAATCTCAACTCAGGACCAGACCTATCTTTTTCCATATTTCCTTTGAAACTAATGGCATTGTGACCACCAGATGCAAAGTGTTTCCCTACACAAACATCTGTCACTTGCCCTGTCTCATTCCCGAATAGCCGATCAAATATTGCACACTTTTGTTCGGACTTCTTGGTACTGTTGAAGGAAACTTCCCTAAGCACATTTGACAAACTCGATCCCATCTAGTTCTTTTACAGTTTGGGTGTCCCAGTCAATATGTGGAAAGTTAAAATTACCTACTATGACAACCTTGAGTTTCTTGCAACAGTCTGTGATCTCTCTACAAAATTGTTCCTCTATATCCCTCATCTATTGGGAGGTCTGTAATACAGGCCCATTAACATGATCGTATTTCTCAAATCCACCCATAATGCCTCACTGGACAAGTTCTGACAGAGCACTACAGTGACATTTTTCCTGACGCCAGCCCGCCTTTAACCCCACCCCAACTTTAACCCCCACCCCGCCTTTAACCCCACCCTTCCTTTAACCCCACCCCGCCTTTAACCCCACCCCTCCTTTAACCCCCACCCCTCCTTTAACCCCACCCCTCCTTTAACCCCCACCCCGCCTTTAACCCCCACCCCTCCTTTAACCCCACCCCACCTTTAACCCCACCCCGCCTTTAACCCCACCCTGCCTTTAACCCCCACTGCTCCTTTAACCCCCACCCCGCCTTTAACCCCCACCCCTCCTTTAACCCCACCCCACCTTTAACCCCACCCTTCCTTTAACCCCACCCCACCTTTAACCCCACCCCTCCTTTAACCCCCACCCCGCCTTTAACCCCCACCCCTCCTTTAACCCCACCCCACCTTTAACCCCACCCCGCCTTTAACCCCACCCTGCCTTTAACCCCCACCCCTCCTTTAACCCCCACCCCGCCTTTAACCCCACCTTGCCTTTAACCCCACCCCTCCTTTAATCCTTCCTGACATAGTAAAAACAAACAACAAAACCCTGGAATATTGAGTTGCCAGTCCTGGCCCTCCTGCAACCAACTCTTACTAATAGCTACAATAACATTATTCCAGGTATACATCCCTGCCCTGAGCCCATCTGCCTTTCCTATGATTCTTCTTGCATTTAAATACATGCATCACAGGATATCAGTCGCACCATGCTCAAACTTCTGATTCCTGACTTTGTCGGAGGTCTTACCAACGTCTGCCTCCACAACCTGTTCTCTCATTCCGGTTCCCATCTCCCTGCAACTCTAGTTTAAAACCCACCTGCAAATGCTCCATAGTAACTGCCTATCCAAGGGACATGGATAGGACAGTCTTATGGGAAATGAGACTGGCTCAGATTGCCACCTTGATCAGGACAGAGAAGTTGGGCCAAATGGCCTTTTTCTGTACTTTGTTTCTCTTACATCGTATGCCCCTCATCTGCTTCCTCCTATCACATACCAAGGTGAGAGGTGGAAAGTTTAAAGAAGATGTGCAAGGCAAGTTTCTTTACATAGAGTGGTGAGTGCCTGGGCTGGTGGTGGAAGCAGATATGATATGCAGAGAATGGAGGGATATGGGTCATGTGCAGACAGTTTAATTCAGTGTGCTGTTTGGCACAGACGGAGTGATCTAAGTGAACTGAATGGAGGGGATATGGATCCTGTGCAGAGTCTAATTCAGTGTAGTGTTTGGCACAAACACCATCAACTAAGTGGCCTTTTCCAGTGCTGTGTTGTTCTATGTTTTATTCAAAGACCATGCATCCACTGGTCAACAGGGAAGGCACCCAATCCTCATAGGATAAATCTGCCTTGTAGTTGGTTTATGTTAGGCAGATGAACTGTTCTGTGTGGAGAGGTACAGTATTCCAGCACCATTGGAAATGGTTCATTGTCTGTTGCTATTCACAGCACTCCCGATTCTGATGGACGGGGAAAGCCAGAAACCGGTAGCCCAGGCAGCAGGGGCAAGGCGGAGCAGGAAGGGGAATGGGAAGGCGTCCAAGAGATGAAAGAATTCCGGTAAGTTGAGAGGGCTGTGGAGAAACTCAACCCCAGGTGAATACCCAGCAGATGTGGTGCTGGGGGAAATGAGAGAGACAGACTCTTCCCTCTCCACATTTACGAATCTCCAGCTGGGGTATACAGTTCAAATTGCTCTCTGACACTGGTATATCCAGCCTCAGCACTGGTGTTGACAGCCTGTTTCATCACATTGTTTCGGGTTCTCTGAACCTTAGTGTGTAGTCTGACCTGCCGGGCAGTTTCCACCAGCTTACCAAGACGTTATATGTTCTGGTTCGCCAAGATTGGACAATTTAAGCGCCAGGCCGCTGGTGAGGGATGAGCTGGTTCAGCTCACTGTTCCATGAGTTTTACTGAACTGAGGCAGTGGCTCTTGGACTGGCTGCAGAGATGAAAAGGACTGCAGCTGTGATAGACGATTCCACAGAGGAATAGAGACACGATAGAGACACCCAGATGGTATGTTGCTTTCCAGGTGCCAGGGTCATAAATATCTCAAATCTGGTCCGTGGCATTCTAAAGTGGGAGGGAGAGCAGCCAGAAGTCTTGGTATATACTGGCACAAATAACCTAGACAGGCAAGGTGAGGAGGTCCTGAAGAGAGAGTTTACGGAGCTAGGTAGCAAACTGAGAAGTGAGAACTCCAGGGTAGAAATCTCTGGATTGCTGCCTGTGCCATGGGGCAGTGAGGGGAACAATGAGATAATCTGGCAAATGAATGTGTGGATGAGGAACTGTTACAGGGGGCAGGAATTCACAGTTATGGATCATTGGGATCTATTCTGGGAAAACTATGACCTATATAAAAGGGACAGGCTGCTCTTGAACCTGACGGAGCAATATACTTGTGGACAGCTTTGTTAGGACTGTTTGGGAGGGTTTAAGCTAATTTGGCAGGAAGATGGGAACCAGAGTAATAGGATAGGATAGCTGGATTACCAACAGAGGAAGTGTGCAGGAGACTGCTAGCAAGGAGAGGCAGATGACGTCGACTCAGACCTGAGAGGCCAGCGTCGGGCATTTTCATGCCTTACAAGGTGCAGTTCGAAAGGCTGTGTGGGGCGACACTCCTCGCACAGACATTATTTTATTTTAAAATAATATTACTTTACAAGGCCGAGTTGCGAGCTCAACATCAGCCCGGTGTGGATGGAGAGCACGCACGGGGGGCAGTCTGTCGCTGGATCGAACTCGGGAACCTCCATTCTCGAGCCCGGTGCTGATCTCACTGCGCCACCAGCCAACAAAGAGGCAGATGATTGAGCAAAATTGCAGTGAATAGGATGAGCTGCAATGTAAAAGGGGGACACAATTGAAAAGGGTGATGTATAGAGACTGAAGTTGTTATATGTGAATGCAAGCAGTATATGGAATAAGGTAGATGAACTTGTAGCACAGTTAGTGATTGGCATATATGACATTGTGGGTATCACTAAATCGTAGCTGAAAAAAGATTATTACTGGGAGCTTAACATCAAAGGATACACATCATCGTATTGAAAGAACGGCCAAGTAGGCAGAGGAGCTGGGGGTGGCTCTGTTGGTTTAAAAAAAAATGAAATCAAATGTGACTCTCAGTTCGACTAGCGGCTTGATCCAGGGGAAGACAGCCCTCGGCCCGAATGAACTTAAGAAATCTTGTTTGGGTGGAGGCTGCATGATATGTTCCCCTGTAACAATTCAGTACCACGCAATAACAAACAGTACACAATATGCAATTAAACAATAGAGTATGTGATTAGTAAAGAAACAAAAAAAAAAGAAAAGGGCCCTTTCTCATGAAACAGTCTAATACGCAACATTGGAGCTCACGGTTCCGTCCACTGGTTCCCCGTCGACCTCCGCCAAGCGTAGCCGACCCGACCCTCGGACCCTCACTTTGAGTCCACTCTATCCGGTGGTCTACCAACTCCCTTCATTCACGTCTTCTCTCCTCACCTCTTCCCGACAAAGGACCACGAAATCCCTGCTCCCACACCCACAAGAAAGAACAACATCCCTCTCATTGGATAGCACACATTCCAAAGCCCCATTATCTCTGGTCATAACCCAAATATTGCTGCTACAGAGAAACCATTTCATTAGCTGTGAACATTACAGCATGTTATACTCTCCCCTGACCCCCACCAAATTCAGTCATGTCCTCATGACATTGAGATAATTCACCAACCCTTCCTGCAAAACACAGAGTCCAATCCAGGTGTAAAAGGCAGTAACATAGCTCCCCAATACGGTAGGGGTCACACTCTGTTCCCCTAGTGCTACGTAGGCCAGCCTAACCGGTGGTCTCACTCGTGCCCACCTGCAACTCGGAGCCCTCTGTTCCGTGACCAAACCCCGCTTCCTCCCCGCAGGGTCCCGCTGCAACCCAGACTGCCCACAGATAGCTCCCCCCCCCCACTTTACCTGTCTCAGTGGGAGAAGGGCCGGAGTCTCTTCCTCAATCACTGGGGAGTTAGCGAAAGGCAGCAAATACCACACATCCAGGTCCTCATCCTCCAAATCAGTATCCCTCTCAGGGGTGGGAGCTGGCCTAACCTTGCCTGTTGGGAGCCCGGTAGTCACCCCGCGTTTCCGCAGACTCCTGTTACGAGGTGTAGGCGCCAAGTCGGGCTCTGGGTCTACCTGCACCTCTTGTCCCAGGGGCAGCAGGTGGTTCCAATGGAGAATTTTGACAGGCCCATTCCCCTCCTCTGGTTTTACCCGGAAAACTGGTAGGTTTGGCATCTGACTCTCCACCACATCGGGTGTGGCTGCCCAGCGGTCAGCCAACTTGTGCTTTCCAGGTAGTCCCAAATTCCTTATGAGGACTCCGTCTCCCGGCAGGAACTGGGAGAACCTCACCATCTGATCATACCTCCTCTTATTCCCTTGATTCTGCTGGGCAGCCACGACCCCAGCCAATTCATAAGCCCTTTTCAACTCACTTCCCATGTCAGACACATACTTCAGATAAGGCTTTGGTGGTAAGTCACCCTCGTCAGTCCCAAAACAAAGGTCAATGGGCAACCTCCTCTCACGCCCAAACATTAGATAATATGGTGAGTACCCAGTCGCTTCATTTCGTGTACAATTATAACTGTGAACCAGAGGCTCAGCAATCTCCTCCCTCGCTTCCCACAGTAGCCTGGGGTACATCTCATCTGGTCCCAGCGACTTATCCAACTTGATGCTTTCCAGAAGCTCCAGCACATCCTCTTTCTTAATATCTACATGCTCAAGCTTTTCAGTCTGCTGCAAGTCATCACTACAATCACCAAGATCCTTTTCCATAGTGAATACTGAAGTAAAGTATTCATTAAGTACCTCTGCTATTTCCTTCGGTTCCATACACACTTTCCCACTGTCACACTTGATAGGTCCTATTCTTTCACGACTTATCCTCTTGCTCTTCACATACTTGTAAAATGCCTTGGGGTTTTCCTTAATCCTGCCTGCCAAGGCCTTCTCATGGCCCCTTCTGGCTCTCCTAATTTCATTCTCAAGCTCCTTCCTATTAGCCTTATAATCTTATAGATCTCTAACATTATCTAGCTCTCTGAACCTTTCGTAAGCTTTTCTTTTCTTCTTGACTAGATTTATTACAGCCTTTGTACACCACGGTTCCTGTACCCTACCATAACTTCCCTGTCTCATTGGAATGTACCTATGCAGAACTCCACACAAATATCCCCTGAACATTTGCCACATTTCTTCCATACTTTTCCCTGAGAACATCTGTTCCCAATTTAAGCTTCCAATTTCCTGCCTAATAGCCTCATAATTCCCCTTACTCCAATTAAACACTTTTCTAACCTGTCTGTTCCTATCCCTCTCCAATGCTATGGTAAAGGACATAGAATTGTGATCACTGTCTCCAAAATGCTCTCCCACTGAGAGACCTGACACCTGACCAGGTTCATTTCCCAATACCAAATCAAGTACAGCCTCTCCTCTTGTAGGCTTATCTACATTATGTGTCAAGAAACCTTCCTGAACACACCTAACAAACTCCACCCCATCTAAACCCCTCACTCTAGGGAGATGCCAATCAATATCTGGGAAATTATAATCTCCCATCATGACAACTCTGTTATTAATACACCTTACCAGGATCTGTCTCCCTATCTGCTCCTCGATGTCCCTGTTACTATTGGGCGTCCTATAAAAAACACCTCGTAAAGTTATTGACCCCCTCCTGTTCCTAACCCCCACCCACAGAGACTCTGTAGACAACCCCTCCATGACTTCCTCCTTTTCTGCAGCCGTGACACCATCTCTGATCAGCAGTGCCATGCCCCCACCTCTTTTGCCTCCCTCCCTGTCCTTTCTGAAACATCTAAAATCTGGCACTTGAAGTAACCATTCATCTCCCTGAGCCATAGAACCATAGAAACTACAGCACAGAAACAGGCCTTTTGGCCCTTCTTAGCTGTGCCGAACCATTTTCTGCCTAGTCCCACTGACCTGCACACGGACCATATCCCTCCGTACACCCATCCATGTATCTGTCCAATTTATTCTTAAATGTTAAAAAAGAACCCGCATTTACCACCTCGCCTGGCAGCTCATTCCATACTCCCACCACTCTCTGTGTGAAGAAGCCCCCCCTAATATTCCCTTTAAACTTTCCCCCCCTCACCCTTAACCCATGTCCTCTGGTTTTTTTCTCCCCTTGCCTCAGTGGAAAAAGCTCTATCTATACCCATCATAATTTTATATACCTCTATCAAATCTCCCCTCATTCTTCTACGCTCCAGGGAATAAAGTCCTAACCTATTCAACCTTTCTCTGTAACTGAGTTTCTCAAGTCCCGGCAACATCCTTGTAAACCTTCTCTGCACTCTTTCAACCTTATTTATATCCTTCCTGTAATTTGGTGACCAAAACTGAACACAATACTCCAGATTCGGCCTCACCAATGCCTTATACAACCTCATCATAACATTCCAGCTCTTATACTCAATACTTCAATTAATAAAGGCCAATGTACCAAAAGCCATCCAAGTTTTGCATCTGTTTTCTCTGTGGAAGGCACTAGCAGTCTGCCGGAGGTTCGAGAGTGTCGGGGCAGAAGTATTACTTTTCTTTCTTTACCATTCTAACTGAGCAAATGTAAAGATGCCAGGCAGGATAGTAGAATGCTCCTCTTGTGGGATGTGGGAAGGCACGGAGACCTCCAGTGTCCCCGGCACCTTCACTTGCAAGAAGTGCATCTCTAGATTCTGCTTCTAACAATCCATGTCAAGAGTTGGAGCTGGAACTGGATGAAATCCAGATCACTTGGGAGACTGAAGGAGTGATAGATAGGATATAGAGAGACTGCCAAAAAGGCCCACCAGCGCCTTTACTTCCTGAGAAAGCTAAAGAAATTTGGCCTGTCCCCTAAAATCCTCGCTAATTTTTATAGATGCACCGTAGAAAGCATTTTTCTAAGGTGCATCACAACCTGGTATGGAAGTTGTCCTGTCCAAGACTGGAAGAAGCTGCAGAAGATCGTGAACACGGCGCAGCACATCACACAAACCAATCTTCTGTCCTTGGACTCAGTTTACACCGCACGCTGTCGGAGCAGTGCTGCCAGGATAATCAAGGACGCGACCCACCCAGCCAACACATTTTTCATCCCTCTTCCCTCCGGGAGAAGGCTCAGGAGCTTGAAGACTCTATGGCCAGATTTGGGAACAGCTTCTTTCCAACTGTGATAAGACTGCTGAACGGATCCTGACCCGGATCTGGGCCGTACCCTCCAAATATCCGGACCCGCCTCTTGGTTTTTTTGCACTGCCTTACTTTCCATTTTTCTATTTTCTATTTATGATTTATAATTTAAATTTTTAATATTTACTAATTTTAACTATTTTTAATATTTTTAATACTTAACAATTGTAATCAAGGGAGTGTGAAGCGCAGAATCAAATATCGCTGTGATGATTGTACGTTCTAGTATCATTTGATACAGAGATAGGATCTATAGACATTTAGAGAATCATGCTCTGATCAAGGACAGTCAGCATGGCTTTGTGAAGGGCAGATTGTGTCTAACAAGCCTGATAGAGTTCTTTGAGGAGGTAACCAGGCATATAGATGAGGGTAGTGCAGTGGATGTGATCTATATGGATTTTAGTTAGGCATTTGACAAGGTTCCACACGGTAGGCTTATTCAGAAAGTTAGAAGGCATGGGATCCAGGGAAGTTTGGCCAGGTGGATTCAGAATTGGCTTGCCTGCAGAAGGCAGAGGGTGGTGGTGGAGGGAGTACATTCAGATTGGAGGATTGTGACTAGTGGTGTCCCACAAGGATCTGTTCTGGGACCTCTACTTTTCGTGATTTTTATTAACGACCTGGATGTGGGGGTAGAAGGGTGGGTTGGCAAGTTTGCAGATGACACAAAGGTTGGTGGTGTTGTGGATAGTGTAGAGGATTGTCAAAGATTGCAGAGAGACATTGATAGGATGCAGAAGTGGGCTGAGAAGTGACAGATGGAGTTCAACCCGGAGAAGTGTGAGGTGGTACACTTTGGAAGGACAAACTCCAAGGCAGAGTACAAAGTAAATGGCAGGATACTTGGTAGTGTGGAGGAGCAGAGGGATCTCGGGGTACATGTCCACAGATCCCTGAAAGTTGCCTCACAGGTGGATAGGGTAGTTAAGAAAGCTTATGGGGTGTTAGCTTTCATAAGTCGAGGGATAGAGTTTAAGAGTCGCGATGTAATGATGCAGCTCTATAAAACTCTGGTTAGGCCACACTTGGAGTACTGTGTCCAGTTCTGGTCACCTCACTATAGGAAGGATGTGGAAGCATTGGAAAGGGTACAGAGGAGATTTACCAGGATGCTGCCTGGTTTAGAAAGTATGCATTATGATCAGAGATTAAGGGAGCTAGGGCTTTACCCTTTGGAGAGAAGGATGATGAGAGGAGACATGATAGAGGTGTACAAGATAATAAGAGGAATAGATAGAGTGGATAGCCAGCGCCTCTTCCCCAGGGCACCACTGCTCAATACAAGAGGACATGGCTTTAAGGTAAGGGGTGGGAAGTTCAAGGGGGATATTAGAGGAAGGTTTTTTACTCAGAGAGTTGTTGGTGTGTGGAATGCACTGCCTGAGTCAGTGGTGGAGGCAGATACACTAGTGAAGTTTAAGAGACTACTAGACAGGTATATGGAGGAATTTAAGGTGGGGTGTTATATGGGAGGCAGGGTTTGAGGGTCGGCACAACATTGTGGGCCGAAGGGCCTGTAGTGTGCTGTACTATTCTATGTTCTATGTTCTATTTGTTTGGCGACAATAAAGTATAAAGTATAAAGTATTTGGTAAAGTAAAGGTAGTTACACCCAAGGCGCAGGACAGTCAGGAAGGGGACAGCAATAAAGCGGCCAGTGCAGAGTACCCCTGTGGCCATCCCCCTCAACAACAGGTGCACAACCCTTCAGATACTCTAAGGGGGTGGGGGTGGGGGATGACCTTGCAGAGGATAGTCACAGTGGTCAGATCTCTGGCACTGAGTCTGGCTTTCTGAGTCAGAAGAGAAGGGGGGAGAACAAGCGAGCTGTGGTGATAGGGAACAACACACATCAAAGTTGCTGGTGAACGCAGCAGGCCAGGCAGCATCTGTAGGAAGAGGCGCAGTCGACGTTTCAGTCCGAGACCCTTCGTCGACTGCACCTCTTCCTACAGATGCTGCCTGGCCTGCTGCGTTCACCAGCAACTTTGATGTGTGTTGCTTGAATTTCCAGCATCTGCAGAATTCCTGTTGTTTGTGGTGATAGGGAATTTGTTAGGGAAACAGAAAGGAGGTTCTGTGAACGATAATAGGATTCCCGGATAGTATGTTGCCTCCTGGCACTTGACACTGGGTACCAGTGCCTGGGACATCTCAGATCAAGTCCTCAGCATTCTTAAGTGGGAGGGGGAGCAGCCAGTGGTTGTGGTCCAGGTAGGTACCAATAACGTGGAGGAATGAGGATCTGCAAAGTGAGTTTAGGGAGTAAGGTGCTAAGTCAAAGGGCAAGACTACCAGGATTGCTATCTGTGACACGTGCTAATGAGGTCAGGAATAGGAAGATTTTACTGTTTAACACGTGGCTAAGGAGCTTGTGGAGGAGAGATGATGTAAGATGTTTGGATCATTGGGCTCCCTTCCAGGAAAGAGGGAACAGTTTGCACCCGAACTGGATGGAGATTAATATCCTGGCAGGAAGATTGTTAGTGCTGCATGGGGCAGGGGTTGGCAGTGGTTTAAAGAGTTGCAGGGGGGATGGGAATCAGAGTGCCAGGACAGTCAGTGGAGAGGTTGTGGAGACAGATCTCAGATAAAGTCAGAAATCGAAAGGTTGAGCATGGTGAGACTAGTGTCCTGAGCAGTGTGTATTTCAATGCAAGAAATACTGTAGGAAAGGCAGATGAACTGAGGGCATGGATCAACACCTGGAATTATGATATTGTAACAATCAGTGAGACTTGGTGGTGGAGGGGGGCGCGCAGGACTGGCAGCTCAGTATTCTGAGGTACCATTGTTTTAGTCGTGACAGAGCAGGAGGGATTAAGGAGGAGAGGTGACGATACAAGTCAGGGAAATGTCACAGCAGTGCTCCGTCCGGACAGACTGGAGAACTCGACTAGTGAGGTGCTATGGGTGGAACTGAGGAACAAGAAAGGTATGACCTGGTTAATGGGGGCATATTACAGATCACCCAACAGTCCAAGGGATTTAGAGGAACAAATTTATAGGTTCACAGGCTGTTGCAAGAAACATAAGGTTGTCATTAGATTATGAGAACACCCAGTCCTCTTTTATTGTCATTTAGAAATGCATACATGCATTAAGAAATGATACAATGTTTCTCCAGAGTGATATCACAGAAAAACGGGACAAACCAAAGACTAACACTGACAGAACCACATAATTGTAACATATAGTTACAGCAGTGTGAAGCAATACCATAATTTGATGAAGAACAAACCATGGGCCCGGTAAATAAAGTCTCAGAAGTCCCCGAGTCAATCGACTCCCGAGTCCCCAATAGCGGCAGCAAAAGGGAGAAACTCCCTGCCATAAACCTCCAGGCACCGTCAACTTGCCGATGCCTTGGAAGCAGCCGACCACAGCCGACACTGAGTCCATCCATCCGAAAACTTCGAGTTTCCGACCAGCCCCTCCGATACAGCCTCCCGAGCGCCACCCTCTGCCGAGCGCCTTCGACCTCGCCTCGGCCGCTGAAACACGCAAAGCCGAGGATTTCGGGGCCTTCTGCTCTGGAGATTCCAGTTACCACACTGTAGCAGTGGCAGTGAAGCGGGCATTTCAGAAGTTTTCCAGATGTTCGTCTGTACTCTCACATCCGTCTCCATCAAATCAGAGTTGTGCACAGTCCCCTACTTGACAGATTACAGACATCATTCACCGGAAAGGCCGGCGCGCTGCCGTCACACCGCCATCTTCTCTCCATTGTGGGTGATTTTAACTTTCCACATATTGACTAGGACTCCCATACTGTGAAAGGACTAAATGGGATAGAGATTGTTAAGTGTGTTCAGGAAAGTTTCCTTAATCAGTACGTGGAAGTCCCAACAAGAGAGTATGTCATACTGGATCTGCTAACAGAGAATGAGACGGGGGAGATGACAGAAGTTTGTGGAGGGGAACACTTTGCATCTGGTGGTCATAATGCCATTGGTTTCAAAGTAAATATGCATAAAGATAGGCGTGGACCAAGGGTTCAGTTTCTAAGCTGGAGAAAAGCCAATTTTGATGATATCAGAAATGATCTGGCAAGTGTGGATTGGAACAGGCTGGTTTCTGGCAGAGGAGAACTTTAGATCTACATTGGATCAGTACATGGAAGTACAATGTTGCAGCTATTACTGAAACTTGGTTGAGAGGGCCTGGAATGGGTGATTCATGTACCAGGTTTTCAAAGAAAAGATAGAAAAGAAAGTAAAAGAGATAGAAACATAGAAAATAGGTGCGGGAGTGGCCATTCGGCCCTTCGAGCCTGCACCGCCATTCAGTATGATCATGGCTGATCATTCAACTCAGAACCCTGTACCTGCTTTCTCTCCATACCCCCTGATCCCTTTAGCCACAAGGGCCATATCTAACTCCCTCTTAAATATAACCAATGAACTGGCCTCAACTGTTTCCTGTGGCAGAGAATTCCACAGATTCACCACTCTCTGTGTGAAGAATTTTTTCCTCATCTCGGTCCTAAAAGGCTTCTCCTTTATCCTTAAACTGTGACCCCTCGTTCTGGACTTCCCCAACATCGGGAACAATCTTTCTGCATCTAGCCTGTCCAATCCTTTTAGGATTTTATACATTTCAATCAGATCCCCCCTCAAGGTGTTGCACTACAAATCAGGGACATGATCACAGTTACACTCGGGAGACATAATGGAGGGGTCAGACACTGAGTCCACTTGGGTAGAAGTCAGGAATAGGAAGGGTGCAATAGCACTGCTGGGGTTGTACTACAGACCCCCTAGTAACCAATGGGACATTGAAGAATAGATACTGTATGTAATCAGATTTAGGAAATGTGTAAAAAATAATGGAATTATTATCATGAGTAATTTCAACTTCCCAAGTATAAACTGGGACCATCTCAGTGCAAGGGGTTTAGATGGGGCAGAATTTGTTAAGTGTATCCAGGAAGGGTTTTTAAAATCAATATGTGGATGGTCCAATGAGAGAATGGGCCATACTGGACCTGGTGTTGCATAATGAGTGTGGCCAGGTGACTGACCTTTCAGTTATGGAACAGTGACCACAATTCCTTATCTTTCAGAAAAGCTATAGATAAGGATGGTATGGTCCTTGTGGGGGAGTTTTAAATTGGAGTAGGGCAAATTATGAGGGCATTGGGCAAGAACTAAGGTGTAAATTGGGAACACCATTTCTCTGCAGGTCCACATCAGACATGAGAAGGGTGTTTAAAGATCAATTGCACAGAGTACAGGAAAGATATGTTCCTGTTAAAAGAAAGGACGGGGATGGAAAGATAAGAGAACCTTGGATGTCCGGAGAGGTGATGAATTTAATCAAGAAGAAAAAGCAAGAGTATGTAAAGCTTCCAAAGTCAGGATCAAACGAAGCACTGAGTATAAAGAATCCAGAAAAGAATGAAAGTAGGGAATTAGGAAAGCCAAGAGAAGCCAGGAAAAGTCCTTGGCAAGTAGAATTAAGGTGAATCCTCAAACACGAGGAAATCTGCAGATGCTGGAATTTCAAATTGCTGTTTTTGTGTGTTGCTAAGGTGAATCCTGTACACCAAAAATAGGAGGATAACTGGGGAGAGGGTGGGTCCACTCAAGATAAAGGGGGGAACATTTGTTTGGGTGCAGAGAATGTGAGTAAGGTACTTAATGAGTAGTTTGCTTCAGTGTTTATCAAGGAAAAGGATATAGAGGACCAAGGAGATCAGTACTCAGTATATAAATATGTAGGAAGGTTAGAGGCCAAACAGGAGCAAGTGTTGGGACTCATAATGAGTATAAAGGTGGATATCTCCAGGGCCTGATGGGATTTACCCCAGCTTATCGAAGGAAGCAAGAGATGAGGTTGCTAGGGCCTTGACTAGTATCTTTGCATTCTCCTTAGCCACAGGTGAGGTTTCGGAGGTCTGGTGAGTGGGTAATATTGTACCTCTATTTAAGCAGGGAACTATGGACCATTGAGCCTCATGTCATTTGTATGAAAATTGCGGGAGAAAATTCTTAGGGAAAGTGTAATGTATGCATCTATTTCTTTTAGACACTCCCCTTAGCACTAATAATGGTGTCGAGGTCTTCATCAACGACAATGGTTGAACAACATATTGCTAACAAAGTTAGGCTACTATGTTCAATGCCAGCTTGTCGCTTTGTTTTCTCACAGAGTTCCTCTAGTGCCGTATCGCATTCCCTCGTCCAACGTGATTGTGAAGGAGAAAAGCAAGCTACCAGTCAAGGTGACGGGGAAGGCCAAGGAGGAAGTGGTAGTGACAGACGCACCATCCTTCACAGATATCGATGAGTATCTGATCTCTGAAGCCTACCACACTGCAGTATCAGCTCTCTCAAATATAGTAAGTGCCTGGTGTTGAACACACCTGCAGGGCCTGTTGCCACCCTGAAGCCGTGTGGCTGCCACATGCTGTTACCTCACTGCTGTGTGCAGGTCAGTGAGTGTTCCTCTTCGAAGATTCTCACCTTTGCTGGAGTCAGACATGCTTGTCCATCCCTTGATATCCTTTGCCCCAAAGCTAATGACCTCCCCCAGAGCTGTGAGTCACACCTTACACAAAGGGTGTGGGTGTTGGAGGTTCATCACCATCCCAGCTCAGGACATCACTGCAGCATAGTGTCCTGGGCCCAGCCATCTTCAACTGTTTCATCAGTGACCTTCCCTCCAGTAGAAGGTCAGTCGAGGGGATGTTCACTGATAATCACACAATGTTCAGCTCCACCCGGGTTCCCTCTGCCTGCGCACAACAAGACCCAACAGCATTCAGACATGGGCTCAGAGTGGCAAGTGGCCTCAGTGAGAGGCAATGATCACAGAACACTAAACACTACAGCACAGCGACCGACCCTTTGGTTCACACGTCAGTGCTTAATAAAATGATGTTAAACTAATCGCATCTGTCTGCACGTGATCCATATTCTCACCCCTACTCTCTCTGCCCTCAGTCTTGCCCCCCACTCTCTTGCCCCGCAATGATTCACCCTCCCCATCTCTTGCCCCCTTCTCTCTGTCCTCTATGTATCAGTTGATAGAGGTGTACAAGATGATAAGAAGCATGTATCGAGTGGACAGCCGGAGACTTTTCCCAGGGTGGAGATGGCTAATACAAGGGGGCATCATTCAAGGGAAAGTATAGGGGATGTCCAAGGCAGTTTTATTTGCACAGAGAGTGGTGGGCACGTGCAACAGGTTGCCAAGGCTGGTGATTGAGGTAGATACATTAGGGACGTTTAAGAGACTCTTAGATACATGGATGAGTTAAAAATGTGGGAGGAAAGGGCTAGATTGATCTTGGCGTAGGTTAAAAGGTCAGCACAACATTGTGGGCTAAAGGGGCTGTACTGTTCAGTTGTGTTTTATCTACTACGTTATCCCCTTGTACCGCCTTGATGTATGTGTGTTTAAAGTGATCCCTATGGATAGCCATTAAGTTTGAATACATGCAACAATAATAATGCAATTATTGCCATGGGAAGTTTAATTATCATTCAACAATACATGAATAAAGCTGAACAAAGCAGTGTTCCTCTGGGGCCAAGGTACCAACAGCACACAGCACAAAGAGCAGATATGGTAATGATTTCAAACAAGCAAATGGTCACAAAGAAAAAAAAATAAAAAAGCCCAAGTCCCTGGGTGGCATGACTGTCCAGCTTGTTCTCCCATTGAGTGGGCACCACAAGGCAGTACCGGGCGAACACCGGGTGGCGGGGTGGGGTGGCGGCGTCCCCCAGTGCTCTTGCGGAGGGAGTTCCAGCACTCAGACCCATGAACACACAGATTACCACAGTGAAAGAGACTATTTGACTCACTGAGTCAGTGCCCGCTCTAACAGTTTACTCTGTCCATCTTGTTTACCCAAGCCATTAAACAGTACAGGGAAATGGTCCTTGTCAAGAGCTCACACTTCAATGTAAAAAACCAGAAATGTACAACATGAGATCAGGCCCCTCAGCCCCCTGTGTCTATACAGAGTGTCAAACACCGATCTTACCCAAACCCATATTACCCTGCCTCCACCTTCCCATAATTGTACCATTCACCCACGCACTGGGGGCACTCTACAGGGGCTGACTAGCCCACCAGACCCGAAGCAGGCACAGAGAGAGTTTCTGGCTGCCTGCAGTATAATGTGGACACGACAGCCGAACTGAGAGGGAAGAATTTGTCATCTACGAGGGGTGATTGATAAGTTCATGGCCTAAGGTGCAAAGAGATGAGTTATTAACTTCAAAGTTGCTGGTGAACGCAGCAGGCCAAGCAGCATCTATAGGAAGAGGCGCAGTCGATGTTTCCAGCCGAGACCCTTCGTCAGGACTAACTGAAGGAAGAGTGAGTAAGGGATTTGAAAGCTGGAGGGGGAGGGGGAGATGCAAAATGATAGGAGAAGACAGGAGGGGGAGGGATAGAGCCGAGAGCTGGACAGGTGATAGGCAAAAGGGGATATGAGAGGATCATGGGACAGGAGGTCCGGGAAGAAAGACAAGGAGGGGGGGTGATATACTGCGTCCGGTGCTCCCGATGTGGCCTTTTATATATTGGTGAGACCCGACGCAGACTGGGAGACTGCTTTGCTGAACATCTACGCTCTGTCCGCCAGAGAAAGCAGGACCTCCCAGTGGCCACACATTTTAATTCCACATCCCATTCCCATTCTGACATGTCTATCCACGGCCTCCTGTACTGTAAAGATGAAGCCACACTCATGTTGGAGGAACAACACCTTATATTCTGTCTGGGTAGCCTCCAACCTGATGGCATGAACATCGACTTCTCTAACTTCCGCTAAGGCCCCACCTCCCCCTCGTACCCCATCTGTTACTCATTTTTATGCACACATTCTTTCTCTCACTCTCCTTTTTCTCCCTCTGTCCCTCTGAATATACCTCGTGCCCATCCTCTGGGTCACCCCCCCCCGTCTTTCTTCCCGGACCTCCTGTCCCATGATCCTCTCGTATCCCCTTTTGCCTATCACCTGTCCAGCTCTCGGCTCTATCCCTCCCCCTCCTGTCTTCTCCTATCATTTTGCATCTCCCCCTCCCCCTCCAGCTTTCAAATCCCTTACTCACTCTTCCTTCAGTTAGTCCTGACGAAGGGTCTCGGCCTGAAACGTCGACTGCACCTCTTCCTATAGATGCTGCTTGGCCTGCTGCGTTCACCAGCAACTTTGATGTGTGTTGCTTGAATTTCCAGCATCTGCAGAATTCCTGTTGTTAGAGCAGAAGGAGACTTGTCGGGAGAGCAAGAGTTAAGTAGCGAAGGAGAGGGTATGAGAGAATGTAGGCAGAGGACAGGAGACAGGAGCCTTGAAGGGGAAAAAGAGAGAGTGAAAAGGCAGATATTAGAAACAGAGGGAGAGATTAGGGAATTACAGCGGAGACTAAATTTCCAAGGGGAGTTTGAGGATTTTGCATGGGCCAAAGCAAATGCTAGCTCAAGGCAGAAAGAAGAACTCCACGAGGAGGCCAAGGGAGATAGAAAACCTCGGAAAGAATCATGTGGCAGCCAGTGAAAACGTGCTCAGAAACAGATGTGGAGTCAGGCGAGGAGGAGAGTCAGGAGATGTGGGAAAGGAAAGGGAGAATGATGCCGTTGTTAGTAAAAGGATTGGGACAAGTACAGTATATTCCTTGGGGATCCCAGGACCTGGAAGGGCTGAAAAACACCCTGCCCAGCCTACATGAGGGTGCAGGGAAGTGGATTAGGACCTTTGAGGAAGAAACCACGGGGCGAATGTTGGCTATGGGAGATTTAAAGGCCTGACGAAGGGTCTCGGCCTGAAACGTCGACTGCGCCTCTTCCTATAGATGCTGCCTGGCCTGCTGTGTTCACCAGCAACTTTGATGTATGTTGCTTGAATTTCCAGCATCTGAAGAATTCCTGTTGTTTGAGTTATTAACTTCAATCTTTCTGCATAATCACTCAAAGAGTTGACCTGCATGTGCATCTACTTCTACCTTAGGCCACAAACTTATCAATCACCCCTGCTGTGGACACTTTCTAGAGGTCCAAGATCCGTATGTTCCACGACCGCTGGACTAAGTGTGTAAATGTAGGAGGGGACTATGTTGAAAAATAAATGTGCTAGGTTTTCTAAAATTGACTCCGTCTACCTTAGGCCACAAACTTATCAATCACCTCCCCCACCCCCGTATGTCAGAATCAAAATCAGAATCAGGTTTATTATCACTGGCATGTGACGTGAGATCTGTTAACTTAGCAGCAGCAGTTCAATGTAATACATAATGTAGAAGGAAAAGTAACAAAATAAAATAATAAATAAATAACAGTATACGTATATTGAATAGAGTAAAAATCATGCAAAGAACAGAAATACTGAATATTAAAAAAGTGAGGTAGTGTCCAAGGGTTCAATGTCCATTTAGGAATCGGATGGCAGAGGGGAAGAAGCTGTTCCTGAATCGCTGAGTGTGTGCCTTCAGGCTTCTGTATCTCCTACCTGTTGGTAACAGTGAGAAAAGGGCATGTCCTGGGTGCTGGAGGTCCTTAATAATGGATACTGCCTTTCTGAGACACCACTCCTTGAAGATGTCCTGGGTACTTTGTGCGCTAGTACCCAAAATGGAGCTGACTAAATTTACAACCCTCTGCAGCTTCTTTCGGTCCTGTGCAATAGTCCCCCTGCCCCATACCAGACAGTGATGCAGCCTGTCAGAATGCTCTCCACGGTACATCTATAGAAGTTTTTGAGTGTATTTGTTGACATACCAAATCTCTTCAAATTCATAATGAAGTACAGTCGCTGTCTTGCCTTCTTTGTAACTGCATTGATATATTGGGACCAGGTTAGATCCACAGAGATCTTGACACCCAGGAACTTGAAACTGCTCACTCTCTCCACTTCTGATCCCTCTAAGAGGATTGGTATGTGTTCCTTTGTCAACGATCTGGATGATAATGTGGTTAACTGGATCAGCAAATTTGCAGATGACACCAAGAGTGGGGGCATAGTGGACAATGAGGAAGGCAAGAAGATTATTGTGGACTTCAGGCATGTCAGGAGCCACACTCACGTCCCCATCTACATCAACGGAGCTGTAGTGGAGCGTGTATCAAGCTTCAAATTCCTTGGTGTCCACATTTCCGATGATCTCACCTGGTCCCTGAACTCCTCCATCCTGATCAAAAAGGTGCAACAGCGCCTTTATTTCCTGTGGGTTGATTCCAGAGACGAGGGGGTTAGACGATGAGGAGAGATTGAATCGCCTGGGACTGTACTCTCTGGAATTCAGAAGAATGAGAGGATATCTCATAGAAACGTATAAAACTATGAAAGGGATAGATAATATAGAGGCAGGAAAATTGTTTCCACTGGTAGGTGAGACTAAAACTAGAGGACATAGCCTCAAGGTTCAGGGGAGTAGATTTAGGATGGAGATGAGGAGGAACTGCTTTTCCTGGAGAGTGGTGAATCTGTGGAATTGTCTGCCCAATGGAGCGATGGAGGCTACCTCAGTAAATATATTTAAGACAGTGTTGGATAGAGTTTTACATAGTCGGGGAATTAAGGGTTATGGGGAAAAGGCAGGTAGGTGGAGATGAGTCCATGGCCAGATCAGCCATGATCTTATTGAATGGCGGAGCAGGCTCAACGGGCCAGATGGCCGACTCCTGCTCCTATATCTTATGTTCTTTATTATGTGTCCCTTGTCCTTTAGGTGTAGATATATAGCCAGATCTTGACCCGAAGTGTTAGTCCTATGTTGGGCCATCCATTTGTGAAGTGGGTGTTTTATCTCTCTGATATACTGATCTGTGCAGTTCTCATTGCACTGGATAGCATATACAATACTGCTCGGTTTATGTTTGGGCGTTGGATGAGTTTCTGTCTGAGTGTTTGAAAAACACAGGAATTTTGTGTTTGTTTGAAATCCTTCTGAATTTCTAGCTACACATGGGATGTCTATGCTTTTCCATATCCTTTGCTTCTTACTTCTGTCTGTTGGGCTGATGTCCCAGCTGGTGTTTGTTGCCGTCTTGATGAAAGCCCAGTCAGGGTAGCTTCAAGGACAAGGGACTCTCCTTTGATGATAACGATGTGCGCATTTTGGACAGGGGGAACAAGTGGTTTGAAAGAGGGGTTAACGGAGACATCTTTGTCAAATTGGGAAACCCATCCCTGAACAGAGGGTGTGGAGTATGACACCAATGGAGTCCTGACATCTCTACCCTGGTGTCTGCACAACAGTTTACACCTTCATTCATGCAAAGGTAAGACTGATGACCCTCTCATAACCTCTATGAATCTTAACAACCCTCATGTGATTGCTGTACCTTTAAACAACTCACCAAATTTATGCCAGAAAACTACCCACCGTCAATCAGAACTGAAGAAGCTTCTCGGATGAGCGGCAAAGCATCTTCCAGACAACACAGCAAGTCCAGTTGCCTTGATTTACTACTGCTTGATATACTGAGAACCTTCGTAGACAAGTCAAGTTGTGAGGCTCAACTTGAAGTATTGTGTGCAGTTCTGATCTCCTATTTACAGGAAAGATAACAATAAAATTGAAAGAATGTAGATAAAATTTACAAGGATGTTGCTGGGACTTGACCTGAGTTTTAAGGAAAGGTTGAATAGGTTTTATTCCCAGGAGAATGAGGGAAGATTTGATAGGGGTATACAAAATTATGAGGGGTATAGATAGGGTAAATGCAAGCAGGCTTTTTCAACTGAGTTTGGGTGAGACTAGAATGAAAGGTCATAGGTTAAGGGTGCAAAGTGAAGTGTTTACGGGGAACATGAGCGGAATTTATTTACTCACGGTGATGAGAGTGTGGAATGAGGTACGTGGATTGGAAGGCTATGGTACAGGTGCAGGTCAATGGGACTAGGCAGTTAAATAGTTTGGCACAAACTAGATGGGCTGAAGGCTCTGTTGCTGTGCTGTAGTGTTCTATGACTCTATGAATGTGTGGGGTGTTGGAGGGCGGACAAGCAGAGTGGTTCCTGCACAAAGCAGGTACATACAGGCCTTGTATGTCCATGGACATGTCCCCTTGGTTCTCACTTCCTCCTGAATTTTGCCACTTAGCCCAAGGTACCCTATCCTCGGTATTAAACAGGCAACACCTGCCTGTGGACCACTTTTGCCCATGCTTTGCTAACACACCCTCATTGTTCCTCTCTGACCCTTATCATCTCACTTTGGTTCAGATCCAAAGGGAAGTGAAACTTAAGGAGGATGAGGAGAAGAAAGAGCAGAAGCTGAAGCAAGACAAAGAGAAAGACCAGCCAAAGTCCTCAGCTGGAAAAGACGGGAAGAAAAAATCTGCAGAGAAGAAGAAAGGCCAGTGTCTTGAAGCTTGGAGCTATGCTGTGCCAGAGCCAGGGAATGGGGCTGGGGCTGGGGAGGGTGTGGGCAGGTGCACAGGTTCTGCCATGGCTTGGGGAGGGTGAGGCTCCCTGTGCAGTGTGGAGTTGGCCTAGTTTCACTCGCCTCTGTGTGTCTGCAGGCCTCCGATCCACCACGCCCGTGTTGTCAGCACTGGTGGAGAACCCGCAGGAAGTCAGCCGAAGGGAGCACATTTACACTGAGTACTTTGGAGCACTGCAGGATGAGGGTGAGTGAGAGCAGGGGTCAAGATGATGTGAGTGGACTGGAGCCTGAGCTCAGTTCAGACCACCCCCTACTCCTCCTGCTCACCACTGCAGCTCCCCCTGACCCACAGTGCAGTCCCCCACCCCGACCCACAGTGCATCTCCACCCCGCTCCGACCCACAGTACATCTCCACCCCCAACCCGCTGTGCAGCCCCACCCCCCCGACCCGCCACTGCAGCCCCAATCCCCCCCGACCCACTATTGCAGCCCCCCCTCAATCTGCCGGTGCAGCCCTCTTCCCCCCAACCCACTGGTGCAGCCTCCAGCAACCCACCAGTGCAGACTTCTCTGACCTCCTCAACCCAGCAGCACAGCCCCGCCAACCCGCCAGAGACCAGTGCAGTCTCCACAGCACCAGTGTAATCCCCAGAGTTCAGCTCCATGCATGTGGCTGTCCCCTCTCCCTGATCCTCGGTCTGATGTCTTTCCAGCGGCTGCAGTTACCACGCATCTTGCTCTGATCAAACTGAAAGCTCTGATGACAATCCAGGATCTGAAGTCCAAGGCAGGTGATCTCTTTACCACCATGGAGGACTGGCTCGGCATCCAGTTCCTGCAGGAGATGAACAGGTAATAACGGGATGTTTCCCCTCTTCCCCACCGCCCCCCGCACCCTGACTCCTCCAGCAGCCTTCCCTCCCTCCCCTCCAGCGGGGGTGTTAGTTCCTTTAAGCCATTAATGGTAGTGCTTGTTCATGAGCCGCTCTGTGGAGCTCTCTCCAAAACTCAGGCCCTCCAGGCCTGTCAACACCCTTGTAAACCTCCTGTGCTCACTTTTCAGCTTAATGGCATTTTTCCTCTACCAGGATGACCAAAACTAAAGACAATATTCCAAATGTCTTGTACAAATGCAACATAACATCCCACCTTCTATAAACGGAAAGCCCTGACATGTGAAGAGCAAGATGCCAAAAGCAGCCTTCACCAGCCTGTCTACCTGTGAAGCCACTTTCGGAGAACCACACTCCAGGCCCCACCAGTCACTGTGCATGTCCCACCCTCATCTGTCTCCCCAGAATGCAACTTCGCTGAATTAAACCCCATTTCTCAGCCTCTTCTCCAGCTTATCAAGATCCCAGTGTAAATCCTCGTAAATATCTTTATGGTATCCACTTTCAGAACTCAGATACCTTCCAGATGAGGACACTTGCCTCACCTCAAACTTTATCAAAATGGCAGAAGTTAGTCTTCAAGCTGAACACTCCATCACTGCCCCCTTCCCACCTCTACCCCTCTAATCATTGCCCCCCCCCAGCTCTCCACTTCCATTCCCACTGTTGACTGGAATTTTCCCTATGATGCCATTGACAAATAGGGGCGAAGAGGAGAGAAGTGTGGAGTGTGGAGCGAGGTGGACATATGTGGAATAACCTTGAAGTGGGAGAGTGAGGTGTCATGATCACAAAATTCTCTGCAGATGCTGGGGTCAAAGCAACACTCACAACATGCTGGAGGAACTCTGCAGGTCAGGCAGCATCCGTGGAAATGATGGGTTGACGTTTCAGGCTGAGACCCTTCGTCAGGACTGAAGGGGGAGGGGGCAGGGGTCCTATAGAGAAGGTGGGGGGAGGGTGGGAAGGAGAAGGCTGGTAGGTTCCAGGTGAAGAACCAGGAAGGGGAAAGATAAAGGGGTGGGGGAGGGAAGCAGGGAGGTGACAGGCAGGAAAGGTGAAGAAGGAATAGGGGAAAACACCATGGGTAGTAGAAGGAGGTGGAACCATGAGGGAGGTGATAGGCAGCTGGGGGAGGGGGCCGAGTGACATAGGGATAGGGGAAAGGAGGGGGAGGGAATTACTGAAAGTTGGAGAATTCTCTGTTCATGCCAAGGGGCTGGAGACTACCCAGATGGTATATGAGGTGTTGCTCCTCCAACTTGAGTTTAGCCTCATCATGGCAGTAGAGGAGGCCATGTAGAAACATAGAAACATAGAAAATAGGTGCAGGAGTAGGCCATTCGGCCCTTCGAGCCTGCATCGCCATTTATTATGATCATGGCTGATCATCCAACTCAGAACCCCACACCAGCCTTCCCTCCATACCCCCTGACCCCCGTAGCCACAAGGGTCATATCTAACTCCCTCTTAAATATAACCAATGAACTGGCCTCAACTGTTTCCTGTGGCAGAGAATTCCACAGATTCACCACTCTCTGTGTGAAGAAGTTTTTCCTAATCTCGGTCCTAAAAGGCTTCCCCTCTATCCTCAAACTGTGGCCCCTCGTTCTGGACTTCCCCAACATCGGGAACAATCTTCCTGCATCTAGCCTGTCCAATCCCTTTAGGATTTTATACGTTTCAATCAGATCCCCCCTCAATCTTCTAAATTCCAACGAGTACAATCCAGTTCATCCAGTCTTTCTTCATATGAAAGTCCTGCCATCCCAGGAATCAATCTGGTGAACCTTCTTTGTACTCCCTCTATGGCAAGGAATGGTATGGACATATCTGAATGGGAATGTGAAGCAGAGTTGAAGTGGGTGGCAACCGGGAGATCCTGCCTGTTGTGGCGGACGGAGTGGAGGTGCTCGACAAAGCGGTCCCCCAATCTGCGTCGAGTTTAACTGATGTAGAAGAGGCCGGACTGGGAGCACCGGATGCAATAGATGACCCCAACGGACTCACAAGTGAAGTGTTGCCTCACCTGGAAGGACTGTTTGGGGCCCTGAATGGTGGTGAGAGAGGAAGTGTAGGGACAAGTGTAGCACTTACGCTTACAGGGATAAGTGCCAAATGGGAGATCCGTGGGGAGGGACGTGTGGACCAGGGAGTAGTGGAGGGAAGAATCCCTGCAGAAAGCGGAGAGGGGTAGAGAGGGGAAGATGTGCTAGGTGGTGGAGTCCTGTTGAAGGTGGTGGAAGTTGCGGAGGATAATGTGCTGGATCCGGAGGCTGGTGGGGTGGTAGATGAGGGCAAGGGGAACTCTGTCCCTGTTGTGTTGGCGGGAGGATGGGGTGAGGGCCGAAGTGTGGAAAATGGAGAAGATGTGGGTGAGGGCATCATTGATGACAGCAGAAGGGAAACCACGATCCTTAAAGAAAGAGGACATTTGAGATGTCCTGGAATGGAAAGCCTCATCCTGGGAGCAGATGCGGCGGAGACGGAGGAACTGGGAAAAGGGAATGGCATTTTTGCATGTGGCGGGGTGGGAAAAGGTATAGTCGAGGAAGTTATGAGAGTCAGTGGGCTTATAGAAGATGTCAGTGGACAGTCTGTCTCCAGAGATGGAGACTGAGACATCGAGAAAGGGGAGAGAAGTGTCTGAGATGGACCAAGTGAACTTGAGGGCTGGGTGGAAGTTGGAAGCAAAGTCGATGAAATTGGCGAGCTCAGCATGGGTGCGGGAAGCAGCACCAATGTAGCCGTCAATGTAGCGAAGGAAAACTTGGGGAGCAGTACCAGTATAGGTTTGGGGCACAGACTGTTCCACATAACCAACGAAGAGGCAGGCATAGCTCAGGCCCATGCGGTGCCCACAGCTACACCCTTGGTCTGAAGAAAGTGGGAAGAGCCAAAAGAGAAGTTATTAAGTGTGAGAACCAGTTCTGCCAACCGGAGGAGGGTGGTGGTGGTGGGGAACTGGTGAGGTCTATTGTCCAGAAAGTAGCGGAGGGTTTTGAGGCCTTCTTGATGGGGAATGGAGGTGTATAAGGATTGGACATCCATAGTAAAAATGAAGCAGTTGGGACCGGGAAACTGGAAGTTATCGAAGAGGTGGAGGGCGTGGGATGTATCCCGGATGTAGGTGGGGAGGGACTGAACTATGGGTGACAAAATGGAGTCCAGGTAGGCAGATACAAGTACGGTGGGGCAAGAGCAGGCAGAAACTATGGGTCTGCCGGGACAGTCAGGCTTGTGGATCTTGGGGAGGAGGTAAAACCGAGCAGTATGGGGTGTGGGAATTATGAGTTTTGTGGCTGAGGATGGAAGGTCTCCGGAGTTGATAAGCACAGTGTTGGTACAGGAGACAATGGTTTGATGTTTTTTGGTGGGGTCCTGTTTCAGAGGAGGTGTCAGAGAGCTGCCGTTTGGCCCCAGTGAGGTAGAGGTCCGTCCACCAGACTACTACAGCACCACCTTTGTCTGCAGTCTATCACCTCCCTCATGGTTCTGCCTCCTTCTACTACCCATTGTGCTTTCCCCTATTCCCTCTTCATCTTTCCTGCCTATCACCTCCCTACTTCCCCTCCCCCACCCCTTTATCTTTCCCCTTACTGGTTTTTCACCTGGAACCTACCAGCCTTCTCCTTCCCACCCTCTCCCCACCTTCTTTATAGGGCCTCTGCCCCTTCCCCCTACAGTCCTGACGAAGGGTTCCGGCCCGAAACGTCAACTGATCGTTTCCACAGATGCTGCCCAACCTGCTGAGTTCCTCCAGCGTGTTGTGCGTGTTGAGGTGTCATGATTCCCATCATGCCCTCTTTTCATTGCTACCATCAAGGAGGTACAGGAGCCTGAAGGCGAACACACAATGTTTCAGACAGTTTCAGGAACAACATGCTTCCCTGCACCAGATTTCTGAATACACATTGAACTCATGAGCACTTCCTCACCTTTTCTATTTACTTTCTCTTTGCACAACTTGGTTAAATTATATATATATATATCTTTTTGTAATTTATAGTTTTTATTATTATGTATTCCAGTGTACTGCTGCTGTAAAACAACAAATTTCACAACATATTCACATGATATTGAACCCAGTTCTTATTCTGAAGGGGTGCTGGTGAGAGAGGGGGGCCGTGGGGGAATGAAGGGTCTGTGTGCATCTCCTGCTACCTCAGTGATGCTGAATGTGTTCTTGCTGTGCGAACTGCCTTGGTGCTGACAGGCTTTCTCCTTCCCCACCCTCCCCGGTGCCTTCGACCAGCATTGCTGCCTTGCTTGCTGTGGGACTGCAACATGTACAAACTGGCACCAAGATCCTGTTCCCACTCGTGCTCGGAAGCCAGGAGTTCTTCATCAACGGGGACCTGAAGCTGATTCCAGACCCCCCTCCACCGCCACACCTGCCCCCCAAGGAGAGGCCAAAGGTCGGCGAGTTCACAGTGCAGCAGCTCCAGGACCTCGTGCAGCATTTCAGCCTGCTGTCACCCACAGGTGAGCTCGCAGAGACAGTGCCTGTTGGGGGGTGGGGGAGCTGGTCCACACACTCAGCACACCTCACCAGTCTTCCTGCGCTTCACAACAGGGGGCAAGCAAGCTGGGAGGGGTCAGATTGGGGTGGAGTTGACACTGGGAGGGATCAGACTGTTGGGATGTGGGGGGTGACAGTTACACAGGAGTCCATGTTACTCTGTAGCTAGCACTCCATTGCTGCCTACCTTTTACGGATTTCTGTTTCTATTTCCTCAGCATTTCTTAAATTAAACAAGAACAGCCTGGTTCAAACTTTACTTTTAAAGCTTTATTATAAAATCACACAAATTGTCAATAAGCAGGCTACTGATTGGAGAAATAAACATTAGAGTGGTTAAGACTTCCTTCTGATCCCATAAATATTTCAATATGCTGTGTAATTCATCGCTCCCCTGGCCATCATAGCTTGGGTAGCCTCTGGTACCTCCTTAGTAGGTGATGCCAACTGTGTCCTCAGCCAGTAGGACCATTACACGCTCAGGCAAGGGAGTGCTGACTCGCCTTCCCGTTCACATTCAACACAGAAACAGATCCTTCGGCCTGACTCATCCGTGCTGACCAAGGTGCCTTGGCCCACATCCCTTCAACTTCCCTGTCTTTCAAACATTGTAATTGTACCCACCTCCACCCACCTCCTCTGGCAGCTCAGCTCATTCCACTTACCCACCCTCTGTCCCTCAAGTCCTCCTGAAATTGTTTCCCCCCTCACCTTAAACATCTGCCTAATAGTTTTAGACTCCCTCTACCCTGTAGAAAAGATCTGTGACCATTGACCTTGCCTCTGTCCATCAAGATTATATAAACAAGAGAAATAGGCAGACGTCGGAAATCCAAGCAACACACGCAAAATGCTGGAGGAACTCAGCAGGCCTGGCAGCATCTATGGAAAAGCCTATGAGATGGTTTCTTTTAAAGCAGTTTGTTATTGAGCCTACTAGGGGATCAGCTGTACTGGATTGGGTATTATGTAATGAACATGAGGCGATTAAGGTAAAAGAACCCTTAGGAGGAAGTGATCACAATATGATCGAATTCAACTTGAAATTTGATAAGGAAAAATTGAAGTCTGATGTAGCAGTATTTCAGTGGGGTAATGGAAATTACAGTGGTATGAGAGGAGTTGGCTGAAGTAAGTTGGAAGGAGCTGCATTTGGAATACATCATTCTCTGAAGAATGAGGAAGGTGCAGGATAGATGTACTCCAAAAACAAATAAATACTCAAATGGCAAAATAGTACAATCCTGGCTGACAAGGGAAGTCAAATCTTATGTAATAGTAAAAGAGAGGACATACAACAAAGCAGAAATTGGTGGGAAGACAGAGGATTGGGAAGCTTTTAGAACCCTACAGAAAGCAACAGAAAGAATCATTAGCATGGAAAAGGTGAAATATGAAAGCAAGCTTGCAAACAATATCAAAATGGATAGTAAAGGTTTTTTCAAGTATGTAAAAATAAAAGAAATGAGAGTGGATATAGGATCGCTAGAAAGTGAGGCTTGAGAAATAATAATGGGGGACAAGGAGATGGCAGATGAACTGAGTGAGTATTTTGAATCAGTCTTCACTGTGGAAGACACTAGCAGTGTGCCAGATGTTGAAGGGTGGAAGGGAGGAAGGGAGGAGAAGTGGGTGTAGTTACAATTACAAGGGAGAAGGTGCTCAAAAAACTGAAAGACCCAAGGATACAGACCTAAGTCACCCGGACCAGAGGAACTGCACCCTAGGGTTCTGAAAGAGGTAGCAGTAGAGATTGTGGAGGCATTAGTAATGATCTTTCAAAAATCATTGTACTCTGGCATGGTGACAGAGGACAGGAAAATTTCAAATGTCACTCCACTCTTTAAGAAAGGAGGAAGGCAGCAGAAAGGAAATTATAGACCAGTTAGCCTGACCTCAGTGGTTGGGAAGACGTTGGAGTCGATTGTTAAGGATGAGGTAATGGAGTACTTGGTGATACAGGACAAGATAGTACAAAGTCAGCATGGTTTCCTTCAGGGAAAATCCTGCCTGATGAACCTGTTGGAATTCTTTAAGGAGATTACACATAGGATAGATAGAGGAAATGCAGTGGATGTTGTATATTTGGACTTCCAGGAACGCCTTTGACAAGGTACCACACGAGGCTGCTTACCAAGTTAAGAGCCCATGGCATTACTGGAAAGTTACTAACATGGTTAGAGCATTGGCTGATTGGTAGGATGCAGCGAGCGGGAATAAAAGGATCTTTTTCTGCTTGGCTGCCAGTGACTAGTGGTGTTCTCCAGGAATCAGTGTTGGGACCGCTTCTTTTTATGCTGTATGTCAATGATTTAGATGATGGAATAAATGGCTTTGTTGCCAAGTTTACAGATGATAGATTGATAGAGGGGCAGGTAGTGTTGAGGAAACAGGAAGGCTGCAGACAGATTTAAACAGATTAGGAGAATGGGCAAGAGAAGGGAAATGAAATACAATGTTGGAAAATGGATGGTCATGCACTTTGGTAGTAGAAATAAATATGCAGACTATTTTCTAAATGGGGAGAAAATCCAAAAATTTGAGATGCAAAGGAAATTGGGAGTCCTTGTGCAAAACATTCTAAAAGTTAACTTGCAGGTAGAGTCAGTGGTGAGGAAGGCAAATGCAATGTTAGCATTCATTTCAAGAGGTCTAGAATACAAGAGCAGGGATGTGATATCGACGCTTTATAAGGCACTGGTGAGGCCTCACCTTGAGAATTGTGAACAGTTTTTGGCTCCTCACCTGAAAAGAGATGTGCTGACATTGGAGAGGGTTCAGAAGAGGTTCACAAGGATGAATCCGAGAATGGAAGGGTTATCATATGAGGAATGTTTGATGGTTCTGGGTCTGTACTCATTAGAATTTAGGAGGGATCTTATTGAAACCTTTTGAATGTTAAAAGGCCTAGACAGAGTAGATGTGGAAAGGATGTTTCCCATGGTGTGGGAGTCTGGGACAAGAGGGCACAGCCTCAGGATAGAGGGACGTCCATTTAAAACAGAGATGAGGAGAAATTTCTTTAGCCGGGGGTGGTGAATTTGTGGAATTTATTACCAGAGGCAGCTGTGGAGGCCAGGTCTTTGGGTGTATTTAAGGCAGAGTTTGATCATTTCTTGATTGGACATGGCATCAAAGACTATGGGAAGGCGGCTGGGGAGTGGGGCTGAGGAGGGGGATCAGCTATGATTGAATGGCAGAGCAGACTCAGAGGGCTAAATGGCCTAATTTTGTTCCTATTTCTTACGATCTTATGGTGTAAAAGAGTACAGTCAACATATCCTGCTGAACGGTCTCGGCCCGAAATGTTGGCTGTACTCTTTTCCATCGATGCTGCCTGGCCTGCTGAATTCCCCCAATATTTTGTGTGTGTTGCTAAGATTTTATAAACCTCTGTAAGATCACCCCTCATCCTTCCAACATGGAGAAAAGAGACACAGCCTATCCAGGTTCTCCTTATGATTCAAGCCCTGTGGTCCTGGTGACATCCTGTGAATCTTGGGTCCACTCTTTCCAGGTTAATAGCACCCTTCCTATAGCTGGGTGACCAGAATTGCTCACAATGCTCCAAATGATGATGACCTCAATGCATTCTATGCTCGCTTCGACCATCAAAACATGGAGGAACTCCCACAGCCCCCAGTTGTCCTGTGATTTCAGTCTCTGTGGCTGGCATTTGAACTGCCTTCAGGAGGGTGAACCCGCCCAGATGGGGTAGCTGGTCAAGTGCTAGAGACCTGTGTTGATAAACTGGCTGAAGTGTTCACTGAGATCTTTAACATCTCACCATGGTAGTCTGAGGTGCCCACCTGCTTCAAGGAGGCTTCAATTATATCAGTGCCCGGGAAGAACGTGGTGACCTGCCTCGTTGACTATCATCCACTGTGATGAAGTGTTTTCAGAGGCTGGTGATGAAACTTATCAGCGCTGTCCGAGAAGCAACTTGGATCCGTTCCAATTGGAGCAACTGGTCCACAGCAGGTACCATCTCACTGGCTCTTCACTCAACCCTGGAACATCTGGGCAGCAAAGATGCATACATTAGGATGCTCATTATTGACCACAGCTCAGCATTCAATACCATCATCCCCTCAAAACTAATCAATTCGCTTCACACCTTGGCTTCAATACCACCTTATGTAAAAGGATCCTCAATTTCCTCACCTGCAGACCCCAGTCAACAGCATCTCCATCAGCACGGGCAGGTGCACCATAAGGCTGTGTGCTTAGCCCCCTACTCTACTCACTTTATACTTACGAATGTGTGGCTAAGCACAACTCCAATGTCATGTTCAAGTTTGCTGAGCAGACCATTGTCACAGGCTGAAGCAAAGGTGGTGAAAAATCAGCAAAAGAAGGGAGATTGTAAACCTGGCTGAGCATTGTCACAACAACATCTTACTCAAAGGAGCTGATTATTGACCTCAGGAGGAGGAATGCAGAGGTCCATGGGCCATTCCTCTTTGGAGGATCAGAGATGGAGAGGGTCAGCAACTTTAAATTCCTCAGTGTTATTGTTTCAGAGGACCTGCCCTGGGCCTGGTGTGAAGAAAGCACGGCAGCATCTCTACTTCCTTAGATTCAGTATGGCATCTAAAACTTTGACAAACCTCTATAGGTGTGTAGTGGAGAGTAGATTGACTGGCTGCATCTCAGCCTGGTATGGAAATATCAATGCCCTTGAACAGAAAATCCTGCAATAAGTAGTGGATACAGACCAGTCCATCATGGGTAAAGCTCTCCCCACCACTGAGCACATCTACGTGAAGTGCTGTTGCAGGAAAACAGCATTCATCATCAGAGACCCCCACCACGCAGGCCATGCTCTCTTCTCACTGCTGCCATCAGGGGGAAGGTACAGAAGCCTCAGGACCCACACCACCTGGTTCAGGAACAATCATTACACTTCAACCATCAGGCTCTTGAACCAAAGGGGCAAACTTCACTTGCCCCATCATTGAAATGTTCCCAGAACCTATGGACTTTCAAGAACTCTTCATCTCATGTTCTTGTTATTTATTGCTTATTTATTTATTATTATTATTACTTCTTTCTCTTTGTCTTTGTAAAGTTAGTTATCTTTCATTCTTGTGGTATTTCATTGATTCTGTTATGGATCGTGTTGTATCTTTATATAATGTGCTTCAGTGTCCAACTCACCACCAGGTTTGATGTCGCCCGCATATTGTTGTCAAGACCATCAGCGGAACCAGCCATATAAACTCCATGGCTACAGGAGTAGCTCGGGCTAGGTACCCTGTGATCAGTCATTCCATTAACCTGAACAATTGTCCACTTACATTTTGCAGGTTTTATGACAAGAAGAGGATTTATCGAAACCTTACAGGACCTGATTTCGCAGGATCTTGGATCAGATAATCTTCCTGAGCCGTGGTGCTCTCTCACTTACCCGCAGGTGTGTGAACTGTCTGTGTTTCACAAGGAAACTGAGAGAGATCTGGTTCCATATGAAACCAGGTGGAAGTCTGAATAAAACTAAACCAAAGGAATGAGGTGTAAACCAGCTAAGGGATAGGTTTGGAAACTACATTACAAGGTACATCGATGACAAACGTTTAAAGAATGAATGTATAATTGACAGATAATATGTATTCTTTTAAAGTAAACATTTAATAGGAGAAGTAGTCCATCGGGGAACTGGTTACATGGAGGTAAACACTGACAATTCTGGCCATTCAGGCAGATCTGAGGCCTGAGTGTTAAGAGAGGTTCAAAATTCACAACAGTGCAAGGAGTTGCTACAAGGATACGCTGTTGTGAGAGTGGGACAGTCAGAAACATAGGTAAGGACAAATACTCAGATTGGCTGAAGCTAACAAGAGGGAGATTCCACTAATCTGACATAGAAGACCATAATACATAGGAGAAGAATTAGACCATTTGGCCCATTGACTCTGCTCTGCCATTCCATCACAGCTGATTCTCCTGCCTTCTCCCAGTAACCTTTGACACTCTGATTAATCAAGAACCTATCAACCTCCACCTTAAATATACTTGATGATCTGGCCTGCACTGCCATCTGAGACAATGAATTCCAGAGTCACCACCTTCTGGCAACAGAAATTTTTACTAATTTCTGTTCTAAATGGACATCCCTCAATCTGAGGCTGCACCCTCTGGTTCTTGACTCCTCCTCTAAAGGAAACATCCCCTCAAAATCCACTTTATCCAGATCTTTCAATATTCGATAGGTTGCAATGAGATCCCCCTTCATTCTTCTAAACTCCAGCAAGTACAGATCCAGAGCCATCAAATGCTCCTCATATGTTAAACCTTTCAATCCTGGGATCATTCTCGTAAACTTCCTCAGGTCTTTCTCCAATGCCAGGACACCTTTTCATAGATAAGGGACCCACAACTGCTCACAATACTCCCTGCCTGACCAATGCCTGATAAAGCCTTAGAATGACATCCTTGCTTTTGTGATTGAGTTCTCTTAAAACAAATGCTAACTTTGTACTTGCCTTCCTTACCAACAGCTCAACCTGCAAATTAACCCTCAGGGAATTCCAAGTCCCTCTGTCTCTCTGGTTTTTAAATTTTCCCCTCCTTTAGAAAAGATACTGGCATGGATAGCAGAATGGCTGACAGGCAGGAGGCAGCGAGTGGGAATAAAGGGGGCCTTTTCTGGCTGACTGCCAGTGACTAGTGGTGTTCCTCAGGGGTCGGTATTGGGACCGCTACTTCTCACATTGTTTCTCAATTATTTAAATAGTGGAATTGATGGCTTTGCGGCAATGTTTGTGGATGATAGGAAGATAGGTGGAGGAGTAGGTAGTGTTGAGGAAGCAATGCAATTGCAGCAGGACTTAGACAAATTGGAAGCACGGGCAAAAAAGTGGCAGATGGAATACAGTGTTGGGAAATGTACGATAATGCATTTTAGTAAAGGGAACAATAGCGCAGACTAATATCTAAAGGGGGAGAAGGCTCAAGCATCAGAGGTGCAGAGGGACTTAGCAATCCTCGTGCAAGACTCCCAGAAGGTTAATTTACAGGCTGAGTCTGTGGTAAAGAAGGGAAATGCAACAGAACAATAGAACATTACAGCACAGAAACAGGCCTTTTGCACCTTCTTGGCTGTGCCAAACCATTTTCTGCCTAGTCCCACTGACCTGCACCTGGACCATATCCCTCCATACACCTCCCATCCATGTACCTGTCCAATTTATTCTTAAATGTTAAAAGTGAGCCGGCATTTACCACCTCATCTGGCAGCTCATTCCATACTCCCACCACTCTCTGTGTGAAGAAGCCCCCCCTAATGTTCCCTTTAAACTTTTCCCCCTTCACCCTTAACCCATGTCCTCTGGGTTTTTTTCTCCCCTTGCCTCAGTGGAAAAAGCCTGCTTGCATTCACTCTATCTATACCCATCATAATTTTATATACCTCTATCAAATCTCCCCTCATTCTTCTACGCTCCAGGGAATAAAGTCCTAACCTATTCAACCTTTCTCTGTAACTGAGTTTTTCAAGTCCCGGCAACATCCTTGTAAACCTTCTCTGCACTCTTTCAACCTTATTTATATCCTTCCTGTAATTTGTTGACCAAAACTGTACACAATGCTCTAAATTCGGCCTCACCAATGCCTTATACAACCTCACCATAACATTCCAACTCTTATACTCAATACTTTGATTTATAAAGGCCAATGTACCAAAAGCTCTCTTTACGACCCTATCTACCTGTGATGCCACTTTCAGGGAATTTTGTATCTGTATTCCCAGATCCCTCTGTTCTACTGCACTCCTCAGTGCCCTACCATTTACCTTGTATATTCTACCTTGGTTTGTTCTTCCAAAGTGCAATACCTCACACTTGTCTGTATTAAACTCCATCTGCTATTTTTCAGCCCATTTTTCCAGCTGGTCCAAGTCCCTCTGCAAGCTTTCAAAACCTTCCTCACTGTCCACTACACCTCCAATCTTTGTATCATCAGCAAATTTGCTGATCCAATTTACCACATTGTCATCTAGATCATTGATATAAATGACAAATAACAATGGACCCAGCACTGATCCCTGTGGCACACCAATAGTCACAGGCCTCCACTCAGAGAAGCAATCCTCCACTACCACTCTCTGGCTTCTTCCATTGAGCCAATGTCTAATCCAATTTACTACCTCTCCATGTATACCTAGCGACTGAATCTTCCTAACTAACCTCCCATGTGGGACCTTGTCAAAGGCCTTACTGAAGTCCATGTAGACAATATCCACTGCCTTCCCTTCATCCACTTTCCTGGTAACCTCCTCGAAAAACTCTTAACAGATTTGTTAAACATGATCTACCACGCACAAAGCCATGTTGACTCTCCCTAATAAGTCCCTGTCTGTCCAAATACTTGGTAGATTCTGTCTCTTAGTACTCCTTCCAATAATTTACCTACTACCGACGTCAAACTTACTGGCCTATAATTTCCTGGATTACTTTCAGAGCCTTTTTTAAACAACAGAACAACATGAACCATTCTCCAATCCTCCGGCACCTCACCCGTAGATACCGACATTTTAAATATATCTGCAGGGCCCCTACAATTTCAACACTAGTCTCCTTCAAGGTCCAGGGGAATACCCTGTCAGGTTCTGGGGATTTATCTACTCTGATTTGCCTCAAGATAGCAAGCACCTCCTCCTCCTCAATCTGTATAGGTTCCATGACCTCACTTGTTTGCCTTATTTCCATTGACTCCATGCCAGTTTCCTTAGTAAATACAGACACAAAAACCCATTTAATATCTCCCCCATTTCTTTTGATTCCATACATAGCCGACCCCTCTGATCTTCAAGAGGACCAATTTTATCCCTTATTATCTTTTTGCTCTTAATATACCTGTAGAAGCTCTTTGGATTATCCTTCACCTTGACTGCCAAAGCAACCTCATGTCTTCTTTTAGCCCTCCTGATTTCTTTCTTAAGTATTTTTTTGCACTTTTTATACTCCTCAAGCACCTTATTTGCTCTGTTTCCTATACATGTCATACATCTCTCTCTTCTTCTTTACCAGAGTTCCAATATCCCTTGAGAACCAAGGTTCCTTATTTTTATTCACTTTGACTTTTATTCTGACAGGAACACACAAACTCTGCACTCTCAAAATTTCTCCTTTGAAGGCCTCTCACTTACCAATCGCATCCTTGCCGGAGAACAACCTGTCCCAATCCACGCTTTTTAGATCCTTTCTCATTTCTTCAAATTTGGTCTTTTTCCAGTTTAGAACCTCAACCTGAGGACCAGATCTATCTTTATCCATGATCAAGTTGAAACTAATGGTGTTATAAGCACTGGAATCAAAGTGTTCCCCTGCATACACTTCTGTCACCTGTCTCGTTTACTCGTTTCCTAAAAGGAGATCTAATATTGCATCCTCTCCAGTTGGTACCTCTAAATATTGATTTAGAAAACTTTCCTGAACACATTTTACAAACTCTAACCCATCTAGACCTTTAACAGTATGGGAGTCCCAATCAATATGTGGAAAATTAAAATCCCCTATTATCACAACTTTATGTTTCCTGCAGTTGTCTGCTATCTCTCTGCAGATTTGCTCTTCCAATTCTCGCTGACTATTGGGTGGTCTATAATACAACCCCATTAATGTGGTCGTACCTTTCTGGTTTCTCAGCTCCACCCATATGGCCTCGGTAGACAAGCCCTCTAATCCGTCCTGCCTGAGCACTGCTGTAACATTTTCCCTGACAAGCAATGCCACCCCATCCTTCATCCCTCTGCCTCGATCACATCTGAAACATCGGAACCCTGGAACATTAAGCTGCCAGTCCTGTCCCTCTTGAGTGTGGCGCTTGGCCAAGTGGTTAGGGCGTTGGACTAGCAATTTGAAGGTCGTGGGTTCGAGCCTCAGCCAAGGCAGCATGTGTGTCCTTGAGCAAGGCACTTAACACAAAGCTCCAGTCTACCCAGCTGAGAATGGGTACTGGCAAAAATGCTGGGGGTTAACCTGGCGTCCTAACCGGGGGGCGGGGGGGAGTCTCATACTCTCAGTCGCTTCACGCCACGGAAACTGGAAACTGGCATAAGCACCGGCCTGATGGGCCACAAGGCTCGTAACAGACTTTAATCTTAATAAAAATCCTGCCCCTCCTGTAGCCAAGTTTCACTAATGGCTATAATGTCGTAATTCCATGTGTCAATCCAGGTCCTCAGCTCGTCAGCCTTCTTCACAATACTCCTTGCATTGAAACAGACACACCTCAGAAGATTATTACCACCACACACCACACCTTCCATTTGTGACTTTGCATGAACTTTTAACATCATTTATTTTCACCCCCGTTCCACTATCTGCTCTGGCACTCTGATTCCCATCCCCCTGCAAATCTAGTCTAAACCCTCCCCAATAGCACTAACAAACCTCCCTGCAAGGATATTGGTCCCTTGTAGATCAGGTGTACCCCGACTCTCTTGTACAGGTCCCACCTGCCCCAGAAGAGGTCCCAATGATCCTTAAATCTGAAATCTTGCCCCCTACACCAGTTCCTCAGCCACGTGTTCATCCACCAGAGCATCCTATTCTTACCCTCACTGGCACGTGGCACAGGTAGCAATCCTGAGATTACCACCCTCGAGGTCCTGCTTCCTAACTTCCTACCAAGCTCTCTATGCTCACTCCTCAGGACCTCCTCACTCTTTCTTCCTACGTCATTGGTACCGATGTGTACAACGACATCTGGCTGATCACCCTCCCACTTCAGAACGCTGTGCATGAGATCAGACATCCCTGACCCTGGCACCCGGGAGGCAACAAACCATCCGGGAGTCTTTGTCACGACCGCAGAACCTCCTTTATGTACTTCTAACTATCGAGTCCCCTATCACTACCGCTCTCCTCTTCTTCCACCCTCCCTTCTGCACTGCAGAACCAGACTCAGTGCCAGAGATCCGGCTGCTGCAGCTTATCCCGGGTAAGTCATCCTCCCCCCAACAGTATCCAATGCTGTATACTTGTTGTTGAGGGGAATGGCCACAGGGGAACCCTGCTCTGCCTGCCCTTTCCTCTTCCCTCGCCTGACAGTGACCCAATTTCCTGTCCTCTGCTCCTTTGGCGTAACTACCTCCCTGTAGCTACGATCTATAATCTCCTCATTCTCCCCAATGATCTGAAATTGGTCCTGTGGAAGGTCAGAATGGTAACTCATGCATGGAGCCAAAGTTTATTTAGGCAAAGGATGGGGTGAATTTGTGGAATTTGTTGCCACATGCAGCTTTGGAGGTCAGGTTGTTGGGTGTATTTAAGGTAGAGATTGATAGGTTCTTGATTGGACATGGCATCAAAGGTTATGGGGAGAAGACTGGGGCTGAGGAGGAGATAGTGAAAAACGGATCAGCCATGATTGAGTGGCAGAGCAGACTCGATGGGCCAGATGGCCTAATCCTGCTTCTATGTCTTCTAGTCTTACGGAGATGGTGGAGATCTTAAAATGCATTTTTTTTGCATCTGTATTTACTCAGGAGATGGACACAGCGTCCATAGAAGTCAGGCAAGAAGGCATCAACTTCATGGACTCTATACAGATTGCAGAGGAGGAGATGTTGGCTATCCTGAGGCAGATTAGGGTGGATAACTCCCCCATGGCCTGACAAGGTGTTCCCTTGAAGCCTATGGGAGGCAAGTGTAGAAATTGTTGGGGCCCTGGCAGAGATATTTAAATCATCTTTTGCGACAGGTGAGGTGGCTGAGGATTGGAGGATAGCCAATGTTGTTATGCTGCTTAAGAAAGGCTCTTAAAAATAATCCAGGAAATTATAGGCTGGTGAGCCTGACATCAGTAGTGGGAGGTTCTGTGAACTTGTGTCACAGATGCAGATTGGCATGAATGATGCTGTAGGCATCCCTGAATCATGGCTGAAAGAAGATTATAGCTGGGATACACACTGTAGCGAAAGGACAGGCAGGAACGCAGAGGGATTGATGTTGTTCTATTTGTAAAAAAAAAAGAAATCAAATCACTAGAAAGAGTTGACATAGAGTCAGAAGTTGTTGAGTGATTGTGGAAAGAGCTAAGGAAATGCAAGGGTAAGGAGACCATGATGGACTCCCAAACAGTAATAAGGATGTGGTCTACAAATTGCAATGAGAGATAGAAAATGCATACCAGATAGGCAATGTTTCAGTAGTCATGGGGGATTTCACGAGATGGCTTTTCAGAGCAGCTCATGGTTGAGCCCACTGGGAGATCAAGTATTCTGGTTTGGGTGTTGTGCAGTGAATTGGAGTTGATTAGAGAGAGTAAGGTAAAAGACGCTTTGGGGAAAGTCATCGAATTCACCCTGAAATCTGAGACAGTGAAGTTAAAGACAGTTGTATCAATATTACAGTGGAGTGAAGGGAATTACAGAGGCATAGAGAGGAATTGGCCAGAGTTGATTGGAAAAGAACACTGGCAGGGTTGACAACAGAGCAGCAATGGCTGGAGTTTCTGGGGGCAATTTGAAAGGCAGAAGATATATACGTCCCAAAGGGGAAGAAGTTTTCTAAAGGTAATATTATACTAGTATGGCTAACAAGAGAAGTCAAAGCCAACATAAAAGCCTAGGAGGGCATATAATAGAGCAAAAATTAGTGGAAAGTTAGAGGACTGGGAAACTTTTAAAAACCTACAGAAGACAGCGAAAAGAAGGTAATTGAGAAAGTAAATATGGAATATGAAAGTAAGCTAGCCAATAATATTAAGGAGGACAACAAAAGTTTCTTCAGATACACAAAGTGTAAAAGAGAAGCAAGGGTGGATATCGGACTGCTGGAAAAGCAATGCTTGAGAGGTAGTAAGGGGGACAAGGAAATGGCGGACAAACTGAATAAGTGTTTTGCATCAGTCTTCACTGTGGAAGACATGAGCAGTATAGAGAAGTTCCAGGTGCCAGCAGTCATGAAGTGTGTGAAGTTACCGTTACTAAGGAGAAGGATTTTGGGAAACTAGAAGTTCAGAAGGTAGATTAGTCATCTGCACCAGATGGCGTACACCCCAGGGTTCTGAAAGTCAAGGCTGAAGAGATCATGGAGGCATTATTATCGATCTTTCAAGAATCACTAGATTGTGGGATGGTTCCAGAAGACTGGAAAATTGCAAATATCACTCCACTCTTCAAGAAAGGAGAGAGGCAAAAGAAAGGAAATTATAGGCCAGTTAGTCTGACCGTAGTGGTTGGGAAAGTGTTGGAGTCGATTGTTAAGGATGAAGTCTCGGGGTACTCGGAAGCACATGATAAAATAGGCCATAGTCAGCATGGTTTCCTCAAGGGAACATCTTGCCTGACAAATCTGTTGGAATTCTGTGAAGAAATAACAAGCAGGCTAGACAAAGGAGAATTGGTTGATGTTGTGTACTTGAACTTTCAGAATGCCTTTATCAAGCTGCCACACATGAGGCTGCTTAACAAGCTACAAGCCTGTGGTATTACAGGAAAGACTAGCATGTATAAAGCAGTGGCTGATTGGCAGGAGGCAAAGAATGGGAATAAAGGGAGCCCTTTCTAGTTAGCTGTGAAAGACTATGACGTTCCACAGGGGTTTGTGTTGGGACCGATTATATTTATGTTATTTGTCAATTATACAAAGATAGGTGGGGGGCAAACAAGAGAAAATCTGCAGGTGCTGGAAATCCCAGCATCACCAAATGCTGGAGGAACTCAGCAGGCCAGACAGTATCTATGGAAAAAACACAGTCGACATTCCGGGACAAAACCCTTTGGCAGGACTGGAGAAAAAAAAGCTGAGGAATAGGTTTGAGAAGTGGGGAGCTGGGGGGAGGTGAAAGAAACACCAGGCAATAGGTAAAACTTGGAGAAAGAGGGATGAAACAAAGAGCTAGGAAGTTGATTGGTGAAAGAGACAGAAGAAAGAAAAAGGAGGGGGGAGGAGCACCAGAGGGAGGTGACGGGTGGGCAAGGAGATAACATGAGAGTGAAAAGAGGTTGAGAAATAGTGAAAGGGGGGCATTACTGGAAGTTTGAACATCGATTTCTCAAACTTCTATTTTCTAAATGGAGAGAAAATACAAAAATATGAGGCATAAAGAGATTTGGGAGTCCTTGTGTTAGCATTCATTTTGAGAGGACTAGAATATAAAATCAAGGATGTAATGTTAAGATTTTAGAAAGCACTGTTGAGGCTTCACTTGGAGTACTGTGACCAGTTTTGGGCTGCTTATCTTCGAAAGGATGTGCTGAAACTGGAGAGGGTTCAAAGGAGGTTCACAAAAATGATTCCACAATTGAATGGCTTGTCATCTGAAGAGCATTTGATGTCTCTGGGCTTGTATTGACTGGAATTCAGAAGAATGAGGGGTGACCTCATCCAAACCTATCAGATGGTGATAGGCTTTGATAGAGTGGATGTGGAGAGAATGTTTCCTATGGTGGGAGAGTCTAAGATCAGAGGACACAGCCTCAGAAGAGAGAACCATCTTTTTTAGAAAGAAGATGAGGAAGAATTTCTTCAGCCAGAGAGTGGTGAATCTTTGGAATTCTTTTCCACAGGCAGTTGTGGACACCAGGTCTTTAAAGCAAAGGTTGATAGATTCTTGGTTGGTCATATCATCAAGGGATACAGGGAAATGGCAGGACATTGGGGCAGAAAGGAAAATTGCTTCAGCCATGATGAAATGTTAAAGAAAACTGAATGGATCAAATGGCTAATTCTGTTCCTATATCTTATGGTCTTCTGGTCTTTGCTTGCCTTGTTTTCCTTGACAGAAGATGATGCAGCAAGCCTCCTGAACAGTGGAGGGCTGTAGTCTAGAGTAACTGGGCCACGAGAGTATCTGATCCTGGGGTTTTGATGGAGTTCTCTGGAGATGGTCGATTCACTGGGTTTCCTGTCCACAGAATTTTAAACTGGCTGGCCAATTGTCAGCATGGTCTTGCTAGGCCAAAGGGCCTGTTCCCGTTGATGTATCTCTCCCTGCTTCTACAGTTCCCACAGTTGGGAGGGTAGTCAATATAAGCCCATTGTGTAAGAAAGAGGGCAAAGAAACACCAATATTGGAGGCCACCAGTACTGTCTCCACAATATCCATGAGCAGGCTCTGGGAACCATCGACAGTGACCTCTCCCATTCCTTGGCCCCGGTTACACACAGCATTGACCAGGTCATCTTGTCTGTCTGACATCCAGACTTGGACAAGATACTCCTCTCCAAGTTTCATCATAGCAAAGGCAAGGATATAGGCCAGAGGGTAAAATTCAAGGATATACGCAAAGTTTCCTTGAAAATGCTACCTTGCCAGGGACTTCTGGAATCTCAACCCATTTCTGTTTGGAGTGGAGAAAGAAGACTGGAGTCTGTGTATGGGGCACAGCAGGACTGCATCAACAACAAAAGGATGTATCGCTTACGCACCACACACAACTCACCCAGCACAGACCCCACTCCACACACATCGACTTCATCAACCGTCTAGCAACTGTTGAACTAGAGTAGAGAAAGTAATCTCCACCCACACCGTGTCACAGACGTTAATCCAAATCCCTCACACTGACCCTCAATTACCCCTCTCCTCCACTCATACCATGTCACTGACACTAACTCAGCTCCCTCACACTGTCCCTCTGTGACCCCTCTCCTCCACCCACACTGTCACTGACACTAATCCAAATCTCTCACACTGTCCCTCAGTGACCCTTCTCCCCCAGGTGCTGTGACACTGACTGTATTCCCACTGATGTTAATCCAGCCCCTTCATGCCATTCTTCTCCCCCAGTGCCCTGACTCTAATTCCAGACATTTCCACCTCACACTTTTTTTGCTTCTGCCTTTGCAGTTGGTGGAGATTTCGCGGGTGTTGGCTCCTGACTCAGACTTCCTCGACTGGCGACAATTTGTCCTTTCGATTGCTCAGCCATGGCCCTATCCCTCCCTGAGGGACCTGTTGGACACAAAGATACGGTTTCAAGCTGTGGATCAGGCTGATAGTGGTTACGTTACAAAAGAACAATATGATCAGGTATAGTGACCTCAAACCCCAACTCTAGTCCATGTCCCATGCCTGTCCCCAACATCTTCCAGACTCCTCAGTAACAGCAAGACATTGACTTCTAGAAGTGGGGTGGACAACCTCCTCCTGTATGTATGAATGATATTCAGCTGGGGAAAGTTGAGAGTTTCAAGTATCCAGGTCTAGTTGACACCAATTTGTCCTGGTCCAGCCACATTGTGACACTACGGTCAACAAAACACATCAGCAACTCTACTTCCTCAGAAGGCTAAGGAAACTTGGCATGACCCAATAATTCTCAACAACTTTTTGCAGTTTCACCATAGATCTCTGTCTTGGAGGCCAATGTCAGAACATATTTCAAGAGGGTTAACCCTTGTAAGACAGCAGGCCCCTGTGGTGTACCTGGTAGGTCTCTAAAAACCTGTGTTAACCGACTGGTAGGTGTGTCCAAAGACATTCTCAATCCCTCATTGCTACAGTCTGAAGTTCCGACCTGCTTCAAAAGGGCAACAAGAGCAGGGTGAGCTGCCTTAATGACTATCTCCCAGTAACACTCACATCTACGGTGATGAAGTGCTTTGAGAGGTTGGTTATGGCTAGAATCATCTCCTGTCTCAGCAAGGGCTGCAATTTGCCTATCACCACAATGGGTCTACAGCAGATACAATCTCACTGACTCTTCACACGGCCTTGGCTCACCTAGTTCTTACGTCAGGCTGCTGTACATTGACTACAGCTCAGCGTTGAACACAATCATTCCTACAGTTCTGATTAAAAAGCTCCAAAAGCTGGACCTCTGTTTCTCCATCCGCAACTGGATCCTCGACTTCCTCACCAAAAGACCACCGTGTCTGCGAATCAGAAATAACATCTCCACCTTGCTGATAATCAACACTAGGGCACCTCAAGGATATGTTTAACCCACTGTTGTACTCTCTCTACACTGTTGACTGTGTGGCTAGGCATAGCTCAAATGCCATCTATAACTTTGCTGATGGTACAACTACTGCTGGCAGAATTTCGAATGGTGATAAAAAGATGTATAGGAACAAGATAAATCAGCTGGTAGAGTGGTGTCATAACAACTTTGCGCTTTATTAATCCCGGGGGAAATTGGTTTTCGTTACAGTTTGCACCATAAATAATTAAATAGTAATAAAACCATAAATAGTTAAATAGTAATATGTAAATTATGCCAGGAAATAAATCCAGGACCAGCCTATTGGCTCAGGGTGTCTGACCCTCCAAGGGAGGAGTTGTAAAGTTTGATGGCCACAGGCAGGAATGACTTCCTATGACGCTCTGTGTTGCATCTCGGTGGAATGAGTCTCTGGCTGAATGTACTCCTGTGCCCACCCAGTCCATTATGTAGTGGATGGGAGACATTGTCCAAGATGGCATGCAACTTAGACAGCATCCTCTTTTCAGACACCACCGCCAGAGAGTCCAGTTCCATCCCCACAACATCACTGGCCTTACGAATGAGTTTGTTGATTCTGTTGGTGTCTGCTACGCTCAGCCTGCTGCCCCAGCACACAACAGCAAACGTGATCGCACTGGCCACCACAGACTCATAGAACATCCTCAGCATTGTCCGGCAGATGTTAAAGGACCTCAGTCTCCTCAGGAAATAGAGACGGCTCTGACCCTTCTTGTAGACAGCCTCAGTGTTCTTTGACCAGTCCAGTTTATTGTCAATTCGTATCCCCAGGTATTTGTAATCCTCCACCATGTCCACACTGACCCCCTGGATGGAAACAGGGGTTAGTAAGACCAAAGAATTGATTGTGGACTTCTGAAAGGGTAAAATGAGGACACGCACACCAGTACTCATCGAGAGATCAGAAGTAGAAAGGGTGAGCAGTTTCAAGTTCGTGGATGTGAACATCTCTGAAGATGTATCCTGGGCCCAACATATCGATTCAGTTACAAAACAGGCACGACAGTAGTCACATTTCATTCAGAGTTTGAGGAGATTTGGTTTGTCACCAAAGAGATTCACAAACTTCTACAGATTTGCTGTGGAGAGCATTCTAACCGGCTGCAGCACCATAAGGGCACAGCACAAAATCAAAATAAGCTGCATAAAGTTACGAACTCAGCTCTTTCATGGGGCACTAACCTCCCCAGCATCCAAGACATCTTAAAGGAGCAATGCCTCAAAAAGGGGGCATCCATCAGTAAGGACCCCCATGACACAGGACATGTCCTCTTCTTATTACTGCCATCAGGAAGGAGGTACAGGAGCCTGAAGGCACACAATCAACAACTGAGAAACAGCTTCTTTCCTTCTACTGTCCGATTTCTGAATGGAGATTGAACCCATGAATACAACCCACTGCTTTTTTCCCTCTCTTAAGCACTATTTAACTTGTATATAGTAATTTATTTTTTTCATTATGTATTGCAATGCCCTTCTGCCAAATAACAACAAATTTCACAACGTGTGCCGGTGATATTAAAGCGGATTCTGAAAGCAGTCTATTCTGATGCATCACAGCTCGATGAGGCCACTGCTGGGCCCAAAACTGGAGAAACTGCGGGAAGTTGTGAATGTAGCTCAGTCTGACACACAGATCAGCCTCCCTGCCAAGGGCTCTGTCTACACTGTCTCAGTAAAGCAGCCAGCAGAATTAACCATCCCTCCCACCCCGGACATTTTCTCCTCCCCCCCCTTCAGACACAAAAGTTTGAAAAAATGTACCACCAGGCTCAAGGACAGCTTCCACCACACTGTTATAATGCCTAGTACGATAAAATGATTGTTGATCTCACAGTTTACCCTGTTGTGACCTTGCACCTTATTCACTGCCTGCACTGCACTTTCTCTGTAATCTTTCTTTTTCCTTTGCACCACCATGATGTACTTGTGCGTGGAATGATGTGTATGAGCGACAAATGTTTTTCACTGTATCACTGAACATGTGACAATAATTAACTCATTACCAGTTACCCAGCCCTGGGACATTAACATCTCTCAGACACAAACCTGGGCACCATCATCCTGGAGGCCCTTTCCCCTCGACCCCAGAACTGGACTTCATCCTAAGGCTCACTGCCTTCCCTTCCTTTCCAGTCCTGAAGAAAGAAGGGTCTCAGTCTAAAATGTTGACTGTGTACTCTTTTCCATAGATGCTGCCTGACCTGCTGAGTTCCTCCAGCATTTTGTGTGTGTGGCTTCCTAACCCTCATAGGTCCAACCTTGGATCCAGAACAGAACGATCGTTGTCCAGCCTTGATTTGTAAGCCCCTCTGCAACCATCCAGCACCATCACGTCTTTCCTGCACATCCCTGTTAACTCCCCTCAGCTGGCTAATAGAGGCAAGTCTCCTATGTGTGACCGTAATTACCTGCCACCCTGAAGACCCCTAATCCTGGTCAGCTGCCCCAGGGATCAGTGGGTGTGAGGTCCCTGTTCGCTGTCTGAACATTTACTGTGTATTTTCTTGTCTCGTTTTCTCTCCCCAAAAGCACCAGCTCTCTCTTCCCCAGAGTGAGTGCCTTTTGCTCCTGTTGTGACTATATAATATTTCATTTAGAGCTGGCCTTCCTGAAGAATGACCTCAGAATCTCTTCCCCAGCCGCTGCCTGGCCTGCCGAGTACTTCCTGCACTTTCTCTTTTTATTCCACGTTTGCACCAGCAGCAGGTTTTAGCATCTTTGAGCAGTACAGCACAGGTACAGGTCCTTTGGCCCAGCTGATCCATGCAGTCTATGGTGCCCACCCAGCAGGTCCCAATTTCCCTCCAAGCCCACTCCTCCCCTAATATTACAGTACTACCTCAACCACTATTGAGTTTCAATAAGTCAGAGTATCTCTCCTGTGTGGTGCACCTCTCTCTCCCCATACACCTCCCACTGCCCATCTCTCTGTCCGTCTCTGTCTCCCTCACTCTGTGTGTGTGTGTGTGTGTGTGTCCTCCTCTGTCCCCTCTCTCCGTTCACTCTCTCTGTTTGGTGTCCACAGGTGGAGCTGTGGTTCACAGGTCATGCTGATCAACAAGACCCTGAGGATCCATTGGAGCCAATTCCCTTCAACAGACTTGCACAGTTGAAGGAGGTACTGAGCTCCCTCTCTATCCATCATCAGCTCTCCTTCCCCACATGACACCTAGTTCTACCACCACCAACCCCCCCCCCCACCCACCATTCCAGGGAAACTGAGAGAAAACTTGGGTAAAGAGTTGGCTGTAACTTATCACATCAGAACAGAGAGTTTTGTAGAGCTGATGTCTCAGGCACCCACATCCCTGAGCGCTCTTGGGCCCCTGACACCTGAGGTCCCTGGCTGATGTTCCCTAGGGTAAATGATCTGAGAGAAACCTACAAAATCCCCACACACTGGATCCAGGCAGATCACGTGGTCAGGTGAGAAGCTGGGCTCGTAGTAACAAAATATGGGACTGAGGTGAAGAGAGCAAAGAGCCCTGGCTTGCTTATGACGTAGACGGCTCGAATGCCACATCCATAGCCAACCCCGACCAGCAGAGGGCCACAATCAATGAGTGGGAGAAGAATATACAAGACATGGTTAGTAAGTTTGCAGATGGCACTAAAATACTGTATATGGGGTCACATGGATCTCAATCAGCTGGGGAAGTGGGCCAAGGAATGGCAAATGGAGTTTAGTTAAGCTGAGTGTGAGGTGTTACACTTTGGGAAGACAACTGAGGCAGGACATTTAGTGAACAGCAGGTCCCTGGGGAGTGTTGTTGAACAGAGACACTTTGAACTACATGTTCATGGTTCCCTGACAGTGGATTCATAAGTAGACAGGGTGCTGAAGAAGGCTTTCGGCGAAGGGTCTCGGCCCAAAACGTCGTCTGTACCTCTTCCTATAGATGCTGCCTGGCAAAGGGTCTCGGCCCAAAACGTCGTCTGTACCTCTTCCTATTGATGCTGCCTGGCCTGCGTTCACCAGCAACTTTGATGTGTGTTGCTTTTGGCATGCTGGCCTTCATCTGTCAGGGCATTGAATTCAGAAATCGTGATGTTATGTGTCAGTTGTACAAGACATTGAGGAGGCCACACTTGGCATTTTTGTGTTCAGTTCTGATCACAAAAACGCCATGAAGCTTGTACGATTCAGAGGAGATTTACAAAGATGTTGCCAGGACTCGCTAGACTAATTTATAGAGAGAGATGTTGGGAGTGTACGAGAATGAGGAGTGATCTGACAGAGGTGTATAAAATCATAAGGGGCAGAGATGAGGTGAATGTGCACGGTCTTTTTCCCTGGGTTGGGGAATCAAGATCTATCGGTGTAGTTTCAGGGTGAGAGGAGAGATCTAATAGGAACCAGAGGAGCAAATTTTTACCAGAGGCTGGCCAGTACATGGAGTGAGTCTCCAGAAGAAGTGTTTGAAGCAGGTATATTAATAATTAAAAGGTAATTCTCAAAAGGGATTTTTCTGAAAGTAGAAAACGGGCTAGTTTAGTGGGAATTATGGTGAGCCGAAGGGCTTGTTTCTGTGCTATGTTGCATCTCCAGAACCCACCACACTGACCAGTCACATGCTCTCAGCCCAGGACCTCTGTGTGCCCACCCTGATCCTGTCTCCTAACGCCAAGGGGCTCCCGCACTCTCCCACACACCATTCATGCTGTGATCTCTGCATCTCCTGGCTTTCCCCATTCTCAAAACTCCCTCTTTCCCAGGTTTTCTTTGGCCTGTTTGTGGAGGACGGCCCCTCCGAGCCCCGACTGGACTACAACAACACCCTGCTGTATTTTAGCCGGCACCAGGACCCAGCCCAGGGCCTGCACCGGGCTCTCAGCATCACCGTGGGCAGTGCACTCCCCTGGGCTCCCCTCTCCAGCCCTCAGAAGGTGAGGGGTGTGGGGGTGGGGTACCGTGGGAGGTGGGAAGGGAGTTTGTAGAGTGAGGGGAGGGCAGTGTGTGGGATGTGAAGAAGCAGTGACACGAGAGGTTATGGGAGAGCAAGAGTGACTGGTGGGGATAGGGGAGGCATTGTGGGGCATGAGGGATGGGGAGGGTTTCTGGAGCAGGGGGTTGTGGGGATGAAGGGGAGGGTGGTGTGAGAGAGGGCTTGCAGGTCGGAGAGGGATTGTGGGATGATGGGGTGAGAGAAGGGAGTGCAGGTTGGGGAGGGGGTGATAGAAGGGTTGAGTATGGGGTGGAGAGGATAGGGGAGGGGACCATAGAACACTACAACACAGAAAACAGGCCATTTGGCCCTTCTAGTCTGTGCCGAAACATTATTCCGCTAGTCCCATTGACCTACATCCAGTCCATAACCCTCCAGACCTCTCCCATCCATGCACCTATCCAGTTTATTCTTAAAACTTAAGAGTGAGCCTGCATTTACCCCGTCAGATGGCAGCTCGTTCCACACTCCCACCACTCTCTGAGTGAAGTTCCCCCTAAACCTTTCCCCTTTCACCCTAAAGCCATGTCCTCTCGTATTTATCTCTCCTAATCTAAGTGGTAAGAGCCTACTCGCATTTACTCTGTCTATACCCCTCATAATTTTGTAAACCTCTGTCAAATCTCCCCTCATTCTTCTCCGCTCCAAGGAATAAAGTCCTAACCTGTTCAATCTTTCCCTGTAACTCAACTCCTGAAGACCCGGCAACATCCTAGTAAACCTTCTCTGCACTCCTTCAATCTTACGATATCCTTCCCATAGTTAGGTGACCAGAAATGTACACAGCACTCCAAATTTGGCTTTACCAATGTCTGATACAACCTCCCCATAACATCCCAACTCCTATACTCAATACTTTGATTTATGAATGCCAGGATGCCAAAAGTCTTCTTTACAACCCTGTCTACATGTGATGCCACTTTCAGGGAATTATGTATCTGAACTCCCAGATCTCTTTGCTCCTCCACACTCCTCAGTGCCCTACCATTTACTGTGTATGTCCTACCTTGATTTGTCCTTCCAAAATGCAACACCTCACACTTGTCTGCATTAAATTCCACCTGCCAATTTCTGGCCCATTTTTCCAGTTGGCTCAGATCTCTCTGCAAGCTTTGAAAGCCTTCCTCGCTGTCCACAACACCTCCAGTCTTAGTGTCATCAGCAAACTTGCTGATCCAATTTACCACATTATCATCCAGATCATTGATATAGACAACAAACAACAATGATCCCAGCACAGATCCCTGAGGCACACCGCTAGTCACAGGCCTCCAGTCTGATAAGCAATCATCCACTACCACTCTCTGTCTCTCCCACACAGCCAATTTCGAATCCAGTTTACAACCTCTCCATGGATACCTAGTGTCTGAATCTTCTGAGCTAATCTCCCATGTGGGACCTTGTCAAAGGCCTTACTAAAGTCCATGTGGACAACATCCACAGTCTTTCCTTCATCTACATTCTTGGTAACCTCCTCGAAAAACTCTACAAGATCCGTTAAACACGATCTACCACGCACAAAGCCATGCTGACTACCCTTAATCAGCCCTTGGCTGTCCAAATACTTGTATATCCGATCTCTCAGAACACCTTCCAATAATTTACCTACTACTGATGTCAGGCTCACCGGCCTGTAATTACCTGGTTTACTTTTGGAGCTTTTTTAAACAACGGAACAACATGAGCTACCCTCCAATCCTCCGGCACCATACCCGTGGCTAAGGACATTTTAAATATTTCTGCCAGGGCCCCTGCAATTTCTGCAGTAGTCTGTCTCAAGGTCTGAGGAAATATCATGTCAGGCCCGGGGGATTTATCTACCTTTATTCGCTGTAAGGCAGCAAGCACCTCCTCCTCTTTAATCTCTATATGTTCCATGACACTACTGCTTGTTTCCCTTCCTTCCATATACACTATGCCAGTTTCCTGAGTAAATACTGATGCAAAAAAAATTGTTTAAGATCTCCTCCATCTCGTGAGACTGCACACATAGACAACCACTCTGATCTTCTAGGGGACCAATTTTGTCCCTTACTATCCTTTTACTCTTAATATACTTGTAGAAACCCTTCGGGTTTACCTACACATTATCTGCCAAAGCAACCTCATGTCTTCTTTTTGCCTTCTTGATTTTCTTACATTTTCTATACTCTTCAAGAACCTCATTTGTTCCTTGTTGCCTAATACCTGCTATACACGTCTCTTTTTTTCTTAACCAGATCACCAATATTCCTTGAAAACCAAGGTTCCCTACACCTGTTAACTTTGCCTTTAATCCTGGCAGGAACATGCAAACTCTGCACTCTAAAAATTTTGCCTTTGAATGTTGATGCACCATCAATAACTCCAAAAGACTGGAAGTAGAGTAAATACTGAAAGGCTTTTACTAGCAGTAAAATGTGACCTCCAGCATGCTGAGTGTCTGCCCCTGGACTGAGGGAGGAGCAATGGCACAATCGCCTTTATTCAGGGGTCTGTGGGAGGAGCCACAGGGGCAGTCAGCAGAGGGGCGTGTCCAGACAGCTAACCCAGTTACAACATATATATATATATAGTTTACCACAAATGCCTTCCACATACTGAACACATCCTTGCCAGAAAACAACTTATCCCAATCCACTTTTCCTAGATCCTTTCTCATTTCCACAAAATTGGCCTTTCTCCAATTTAGAACCTCAGCTCGAGGACCAGACCTATCCTTATCCACAATTAACTTGAAACTAATGACATTATGGTCACTGGACCCAAAATGTTCGCCTACACATACTTCTGTCACCTGACCTGTCTGGCTCCCTAACAGGAAATCAAGTATTGCATCCTCTCTCGTTGGTACATCTATATATTGATTTAGAAAACTTTCCTGAACACATTTGACAAACTCCACGCCATCTAACCCTTTCACTGTCTGGGAGTCCCAGTCAATATGTGGAAAGTTAAAATCCCCTACTTATTAAAACTTACTGTTTCTTACATCGGTCTGCTATCTCTCTACAGATTTGCTCCTCTAATTCTCTCTGACAATTGGGCGGTCTATAATACAACCCTATTAGTGCAGTCACACCTTTTCCGTTCCTCAGCTCCACCCATATGGCCTCTGTAGACAAGCCCTCCAGGCTGTCCTGTCTACGCACAGCTGTGATATTCTCCCTGACTAGTAATGCCACCCCTCCCCCTCTGTCACGTCTGAATCAACGGAACCCCTGAACATTAAGCTGCCAGTTCTGCCCCTCCTGCAACCAAGTCTCACTAATAGCAATAATGTTGTAATCCCATGTGTCAATCCATGCCCTCAGCTCATCTGCCTTACCTACAATACTCCTTGCATTGAAATAGGTGCACCTGAGAACATTTCTATCACGTATAAACCTTTGATTTCTGTCTATACATGCAGTCCTCGCATGACCTTTATCCTCCTCCACCTCACTATCTGCTCTAACACTCTGGTTCCCCTCCCCCTGCAAATCTAGTTTAAACCCCCTGGAGCAGCACTAGCAAACCTACCTGCAAGGATGTTAGTCCCCCTCCAGTTCAGGTGCAAACCATCCTTTTGGAACAGGTCCCACCTTCCCTGGAACAAAGCCCAATTGTCCAGAAACATGAAGCCCTCCCTCCTGCACCATCTCCTTAGCCACGTATTTAGCTGCATTATCTTCCAATTTCTAGCCTCACTAGCACGTGGCACGGGTAGCAATGCTGAGATTGCAACCCTGGAGGTCCTGTCCTTCAACTTTGCACCTAACTCCCTAAACTCTCTTTGCAGGACCTCCTCCTCCTTCCTATCCATGTCATTGGTCCCTACATGGACCATGACATCTGGCTGCTCACCCTCCCTCCTGAGAATACCGAGAATTTGACCTGAGATATCGCGGACCTTGGCACCAGGGAGGCAACAGACCATCCGGGATTCTCGATCTCTCCCACAGAACCTTTTATCTGTCCCCCTAACTATCGAATCCCCTATCACTACTGCTCTCCTCTTTTCCCCCTTTCCTTTCTGAGCTGAGGGTCCAGTCTCGGTGCCAAAGACGCAACCACTACAACTTATCCTGGTAGGTCGTCCCCACCAACAGTATCCAAAACAGTATACTTATTGTTGATGGGAACGGCCACAGGGGTGCTCTGCTCATTCTGTCTATTCCCCTTCCCTCTCCTGACAGTCACCCAGCTACCTGCCTCCTGACTTTTAGGGGTGACTATCTCCCTGAAACTCCTGTCTGTTTCTGCCTCTGCCTGATGAATGATCCAAAGTTCATCCAGCTCCAGCTCCAGTTCCCTAACTCGGTTTGTCAGGAGCTGCAGCTGGATGCACCTTTTACAGGTGTAGTCATCAGGGACATTTGTGCTGTCCCTGACTTCCCACATACTGCAAACGGAGCACTCGACTGCCCTAACTGCTGACTCCATTACCAACTCCTAAGTTAATTAAATTAATTAAAGGAACTTACCCGCCCTTACCTCACTGGGAGCAGGCTCGTCCTCAGCATCTGCTCGCCGAAGCCTCTCGAACCAAAGCCTCAAAGCTCCACTCCTACCCTGAGCCACTCACACACTGGCCGCTCCTCTTCAGTTACCCCTCCTTTTATTTTCCCTGTCAATTACTCACTCCCTCTAATCAACACTCTGTTTAACCCTTTGGTTGCCCTCCACGCTCCTTTTTAAAGCACACTCATCTGAGCAACTTCCCAGCACTCAGTGCTCTCCCGAGCCTCTCGCTCCTCCTCCTGCAACCCTTCCTCAATCACACTGTGTGCGTGACGGAGTGGTGACTCCCTCGGTCTGCCTTTGTGTTGCAGTCAGAACAGTACGTTCCTCAGCACGTCCCGGGTGGGCCCCCAGCACCAGGACCGGTGGAGAAGGTGCCTCTGTCAGCTCTATTCCAAATCATGACGCACGGAGTGGCTGGGATTGGAGAAACCCATCGGCAGTGGAGCCTGGAGGCAGGCCGGCACCGGCAATGCCAGGTTTGACATCAGCAATCACCCAGGGAGGGTGTTCGTTCGCACAGCGTGGCTGTACCTTCTATCACTGGAACAGTGAGGTTGAGAGCTGGACTAGTAGAGGTTTATTATGGTAGAAGAAGCACAGATTGGATATTCAGTCAGAGACTTTTCCCCAAAGTTGAAATGTCTAACACCAGAGGACAGATATTTAAGGTGGGGGGGGGGGCAAGTTCAAATGAGATGTGTGGGGCAGGGTTTTCTTACACAGAGTGTGGTGCCTGGAATACGCAACCAGGAGTGGTGGTGGGTCAGACATATTAGAGGTATTTAAGATATATGAAAATGCAAGGAATAGAGGGAGGTGGACTACGTGCAGGCAAATAGGATTCAGATAGGACAGGCTTTGTGCTTAGCACAGACCTCATGTTCCTGTGCTGTACTATTCTGCGTCTGGTGACACACAGAAGCTGAGCACACTGGGTGAAGAGAAGATTTAAGACAGCTTACCAGGCGGTTGGATTGTCTGGTGGAGCTGTGAGACTGTGGTGTGTGGTTTGGAGAGAGCTGTACCTGCAGAGGGTGCTGCAGGTCCGGGACTCCCTGCTGGCAATGCAGAAGCCCTTCTCAGTACGACAGCACTGCCATGTGTATCTGAAGAGCTGTTATCTGCTGAACTGATGTAGGCCTAGAAGGTCAGCTCTTCCCCTCCACAGACGGTGCCTGCCCGGCTCAGTTCCTCCAGCATTTTGTGTTGATGAAGGTAGAGCGGTGAATGTTGTCTGTGTGGATTTGAATAAGATGTTTGATAAGGCTGCTCATAAAAGGCTCATCTAGAAGATTAAGATGCATAGGATCCATGGTTAATTGGCTGTTAGAATTCAGAATTGCCTTGCCCATAGAAGAAAAGATGATCTTGGTCAAAGGGACTTAGTGGAGTTCTGCAGAGATTGGAACTGGGACCTCTGCTGTTAGTGATGTATATAAATGAATTGGATGAAAGTATGGATGGTTAGTAAGTTTTCAGATGACAACGATTGGTGGAGTTGTGGATACTGCAGTGGGATATCGATCATTTGCAGATATGGGCAGAGAAATGGCAGATGGAATTTAACTTGGCCAAATGTGAGGTGTTATTCCTTGGTACTGTATGTCAAATGCAAGGAGACAGTACACTGTTAATGGCAAGACCTTTCACGGTGTTGATGTGCAGAGAGATCTTGGCTCCAAGTTCATAACTCCATGAAAGTGGCACTGCAAGTTGATAGGACAGTCAAGAAAGCATATGGCATGCCTGCCTTTATTACTCGAGGCATTAAGCTCAATGGTCAGGAAGTTATGCTACAGCTTGTAAAACTGCAGTCACGCCCCATCTGGGGTACTGCAGTTACTTCTGCTCATCCCATTATACAGAAGATGTGAAGGCATTGCGGGAAGTGCTGAAGATGTTTACGAGAACATTGCCTGGATTAAAGAGTCTGTACTATGGCAAAGGTTGGGCTGCTTGTGTTGTTTCCCCAGGACTGAAATGTGGAATAGCAGAGGGCACGTATTTAAAGTGAGAGGGGTAAGTTCAGAGCAGATGGAAGATGTGGTAGGGAAGTGTTACATTGATTTTAGAGTAGGTTAGATGATAGACACAACATTGTGGGCTGAGGGGCCTGTACTGTGCTGTAATGTTCTGTGCTACATGAAGCAAGTTTTTTATAACACAATGAGTGGTGCCAGGGATGGTAACGGTACGACGGCGGCTCAAAGACAGCAACATGAACGTGCAGGGAATTTGGGGGGGCGGGGGTAGAACATTCTGGAGGCAAAAGGGATTGGTTTAATTAGTTTGGCCGAGCATGGTGAACAGAAAGTTGCTGTGCTACAGAGCCAGGGTCCAAAGGAAGGCTCACATAGTAACTGTGGTACAGTGTCTGAGAACACAGCACGCCAGGCAGAGGGAGACCAGCCTACCGTAGCTCAGTGCTTTCTCGTTTCTCAGATAAAGTATTTGAGCTAAAGCATTGACTTTGTCTGTGTCTCCACAGTGGCTGCCCATCCTGCTGAGTCCTATTTTTGCTGTGCACCGTCAGCTGCAGTGTGTGTCGGAGGAAGTGGGTTACGTGCGAGGTTGGGCAGACATCATGATGTACAAAGTGCTCACTATCTTTCCTGCTTTTGCAGCTTTTCACCCAAGTTTACAAGGAGCTGGGATCAAAGGAGCTTGAACCAGTTCCATTCGATGTTTTGCTGAAACATCCTGTCATTATGGACCTCATCACCAAAACAACACGATTCAGCCAGTCTGTGAGTGTTGTTTTGCCAATCCGCCGCTGTGTACCCCTCTCTCACACACACAGACACTCCATCCCCTCCTCTCCCTAGCCTCTCACATTCTCGCTTTGAACAGACTGACAGTAATACAGTCTTAAGCAATTTCTTTTCTCTCCATCACTGTGTCTGCTTTTTCCTATTGTAATCCTGTTCCACCAGCCCCCCTCACCGCTTCCATTGTCCCCTGTCCTCCACGGCAGGTCCTTGGTAGCGGGAGTGGAAAGGTCACCCCATCGTCACCGGCGGGAACGGAGAGTTTCCCATCACCGGTGGGAGCGGAGAGTTTCCCGTCCTCACCGGTGGGAGCGGAGAGTTTCCCGTCGTCACCAGTGGGAGCGGAGAGTTTCCCTTGTTGTCACTAGTGGGAGAGGAGAGTTTCCCATTGTCACTGCTCTCTGGGGAGATGTTTCTTTTGGATACTCTGTTGGGTTTGTTGTTGGCGAAGTCTCTGACACTGATAGCCCCTGGTTGTACTGTTCCCCACCAGTGGGACCTTCTCTATATCTGTACTATTCACCCCTTGTGAAAAGAGGACTAGTATGTTCCACCATTGCTTGTAGATCTACAACAAAGCCTGTCTGGCCCATTGAATCAATGCTGGCTTCTCGAAGAGCAATCCTATGAGCCGCATTGCTCACTCTTTCCCTGAACCCTCATACTTACACTTGCCACTCCCCTGAAAGCAACATGCCCCACGTCACAGTGAAACAGTTTCTCTCACAACTCTGCTGTGTTCTCCACCATCTCTTCCCTGGTCTTCCCCTATCTCCACTACCTCCTCTAGTTAGGCCAATCAGGATCTCGTCTACCTCCCAACAAATCCTTTCTCAAACCGGTGCTTCTGAGGAACAGAAAACAGTAAAGTATAGTTCAGGCCTTTCAGCCCGTGTTTTGTGCTGGCCTTTTAACCTGCTCCAAGATCAATATCACCCTTTCCTCCCACATAGCCCTCTGTTTTTCTATCATCCAAAGTTCAAAGTAAATTTATTATCAAAGTACATATATGTCATCATGTACAACCCTGAGATTCAATTTCTTGTGGATATACTACACAAATGTATAGAATAATAACTATAACAGAATCAAAGACCGCCCAACTACAATGCAGAAGATTACAAACTGTGCAAATGCAAAATGAAGAAATAATAATATAAGTAATTCAAAGTTCAAATAAGTGATAAATATCGAGAACGTGATATGAAGAGTCCTTGAAAGTGAATCTGTGGTTTGTGGGAACATTTCAATGATGGTATGATGTGAAGTGGAGTGAGGTTATCCCCTGTTGTTTAAGATTCTGATGACTGAGGGGTAATAACTGTTCCTGAACCTGGTGGTGAGAGCCCTCAGGCTCCTGTACCTCCTTCTAGATGGCAGTAGCAAGGAGAGAACATGTCCTGTGTATTGGGGCCCCCGATGATGGATGCTTCTTCCCTAGACAGGAGTTCATGTACATATGCTCAATGGTTGGGAGGGCTTTATTCATGATTGATGGTAAACCACAGCCTCTGTAGAATTTTTCTTTCCATACCAGGCTACGATGCAGCCAGTCAATCTACTCTCCACTGCGCATCTATTGAAGTTTGCCGTGTGCCTATCTGAGAGTCTCTTAAATGCCCCAAATGTATTTGCCACCCCGGCTCCATATTTCACACACACTCCACTCTCTATGTAACATTAAAAAAATTACCTCTGACATCCCACCCTCCTGTGATTTTCCTCCATTGAATTGAAAATTCTCCCCCCGTTAGCCATTTCCACCCTGGGAAAATTCTCTGCCTGTCCACTAACTCACCGCTTCTCCAGTCCATACCAGAGCTGGAGCTCCTCATCCCTGGAACTGCCCCTGCACCCTGTTCCTTGCGTCCTTGAAGTGTGGTGACCAGTTATGGCTGAGGGCTTTCTGCAGCTTCCATGTAACCGTTGTGTTGTACACTCAACAAACCTGCACACAGTACACGTGTACAACAGGATCCTCTGCACCACACTCCCTTCCAAAATTAGCCACATGTCCTGTATTCCTGCTCAGTGGGTCAACGTCATAGAATCACAGAGCCTCACGGTACACGTGTACAACAGGATCCTCTGCGTCACATAGAATCACAGAGCGTCACGGTAACATAGAAACATAGAAAACAGGTGCAGGAGTAGGCCATTCGGCCCTTCGAGCCTGCACCGCCATTTATTATGATCATGGCTGATCATCCAACTCAGAACCCTGCACCAGCCTTCCCTCCATACCCCCTGACCCCCGTAGCCACAATAGCCATATCTAACTCCCTCTTAAATATAGCCGATGAACTGGCCTCAACTGTTTCCTGTGGCAGAGAATTCCACAGATTCACCACTCTCTGTGTGAAGAAGTTTTTCCTAATCTCGGTCCTAAAAGGCTTCCCCCTTATCCTCAAACTGTGACCCCTCCTTCTGGACTTCCCCAACATCGGGAACAATCTTCCTGCATGTAGCCTGTCCATTCCCTTTAGGATTTTATACGTTTCAATCAGATCCCCCCTCAATCTTCTAAATTCCAATGAGTACAAGCCCAGTTCATCCAGTCTTTCTTCATATGAAAGTCCTGCCCTCCCAGGAATCAATCTGGTGAACCTTCTTTGTACTCCCTCTATGGCAAGGATGTCTTTCCTCAGATTAGGGGACCAAAACTGCACACAATACACCAGGTGTGGTCTCACCAAGGCCTTGTACAACTGCAGTAGTACGTCCCTGCTCCTGTACTCGAATCCTCTCGCTATAAATGCCAGCATACCATTCGCCTTTTTCACCGCCTGCTGTACCTGCATGCCCACTTTCAATGACTGGTGTATAATGACACCCAGGTCTCGTTGCACCACCCCTTTTCCTAATCAGCCACCATTCAGATAGTAATCTGTTTTCCTATTTTTGCCACCAAAGTGGATAACTTCACATTTATCCACATTAAATTGCATCTGCCATGAATTTGCCCACTCACCCAACCTATCCAAGTCACCCTGCATCCTCTTAGCATCCTCCTCACAGCTAACACTGCCGCCCAGCTTCATGTCATCCGCACACTTGGAGATGCTGCATTTAATTCCCTCATCCAAGTCATTAATATATATTGTAAACAACTGGGGTCCCAGCGCTGAGCTTTGCGGTACCCCACTAGTCACTGCCTGCCATTCTGAAAAGGTCCCATTTATTCCCACTCTTTGCTTCCTGTCTGCTAACCAATTCTCTATCCACATCAATACCTTACCCCCAATACCGTGTGCTTTAAGTTTGCACACTAATCTCCTGTGTGGGACCTTGTCAAAAGCCTTTTGAAAATCCAAATATACCACATCCACTGGTTCTCCCCTATCCACTCTACTAGTTACATCCTCAAAAAATTCTGAGAGATTCGTCAGACATGATTTTCCTTTCACAAATCCATGATGACTTTGTCCGATGATTTCACCGCTTTCCAAATGTGCTGTTATCACATCCTTGATAACTGACTCCAGCAGTTTCCCCACCACCGACGTTAGACTAACCGGTCTATAATTCCCCGGTTTCTCTCTCCCTCATTTTTTAAAAAGTGGGGTTACATTAGCCACCCTCCAATCCTCAGGAACTAGTCCAGAATCTAACGAGTTTTGAAAAATTATCACTAATGCATCCACTATTTCTTGGGCTACTTCCTTAAGCACTCTGGGACGCAGACCATCTGGCCCTGGGGATTTATCTGCCTTTAATCCCTTCAATTTACCCAACACCACTTCCCTACTAACATGTATTTCGCTCTGTTCCTCCATCTCACTGGACCCTCTGTCCTCTACTATTTCTGGAAGATTATTTATGTCCTCCTTAGTGAAGACAGAACCAAAGTAATTATTCAATTGGTCTGCCGTGTCCTTGCTCCCCATAATCAATTCACCTGTTTCTGTCTGTAGGGGACCTACATTTGTCTTTACCAGTCTTTTCCTTTTTACATATCTATAAAAGCTTTTACAGTCAGTTTTTATGTTCCCTGCCAGTTTTCTCTCATAATCTTTTTTCCCTCATAATCTTTTTTCCCTTTCCTAATTAAGCCCTTTGTCCTCCTCTGCTGAACTCTGAATTTCTCCCAGTCCTCAGATGAGCCACTTTTTCTGGCTAATTTGTACGCTTCTTCTTTGGAATTGATACTATCCCTAATTTCCCTTGTCAGCCACGGGTGCACTACCTTCCTTGATTTATTCTTTTGCCAAACTGGGATGAACAATTGTTGTAGTTCATCCATGCAATCCTTAAATGCTTGCCATTGCATATCCACCGTCAATCCTTTAAGTGTCATTTGCCAGTCTATCTTAGCTAATTCACATCTCATACCTTCAAAGTTACCCCTCTTTAAGTTCAGAACCTTTGTTTCTGAATTAACTATGTCACTCTCCATCTTAATGAAGAATTCCACCATATTATGGTCCACTCTTACCCAAGGGGCCTCTCATGACAAGATTGCTAATTAACCCTCCCTCATTGCTCAAAACCCAGTCTAGAATAGCCTGCTCTCCAGTTGGTTCCTCGACATGTTGGTTCAAAAAACCATCCCGCATACATTCCAAGAAATCCTCTTCCTCAGCACCTTTACCAATTTGGTTCACCCAATCTACATGTAGATTGAAGTCACCCATTATAACTGCTGTTCCTTTATTGCACACATTTCTAATTTCCTCTTTAATACCATCTCCGACCTCACTACTACTGTTAGGTGGCCTGTACACAACTCCCACCAGCGTTATCTGCCCCTTAGTGTTATGCAGCTCTACCCATGTCGATTCCACATCCTCTTGGCAAATGTTCTTCCTTTCTATTGCGTTAATCTCATCTTTAACCAGCAACGCCACCCCACCTCCTTTTCTTTCATGTCTATCCCTCCTGAATATTGAATATCCCTGAACGTTGAGCTCCCATCCTTGGTCACCCTGGAGCCATGTCTCTGTGATCCCAACTATATCATAATCATTAATAACAATCTGCACTTTCAATTCATCCACCTTGTTACAAATGCTCCTTGCATTGACACACAAAGCCTTCAGGCACTCTTTTACAACTCTCTTAGCCCTTATACAATTATGTTGAAAAGTGGCCCTTTTTGATGCTTGCCCTGGTACACGTGTACAACAGGATCCTCTGCGTCACATAGAATCACAGAGCGTCATGGTACACGTGTACAACAGGATCCTCTGCACCACAGTGCAGAAAGAGATCCTTTGCCCCATCTGCCTACATCCAAACTACATCCTTGCTTACCTCTCTCACACGTCTTGGCCAAATGCTCTCTGCCACCTGTCTGCCCACTCCACAGTTCATCTGTTGTCTTTTACACTCCTGTTGGTTGTTACACTCGCGACTGGGAGAATGACCTTAGCATTGGGACGAAGAATTTCTTACTCTTGTATTCCATCATCTCTGTGTGCTCCCCCCTCTGCCCCTCCACCTCTCTTTTCAGCATCCCCATTGCCTTATCCGTGTCCTCATAACCTAACGACTCCCCTCCGCTCTGTCTCTGCAAGCTCTCACACTCACACACCCGTCCACAACTACGGCCATGGTAGTGTTCAGAGTTCAATTCCGGTGTCCTCTGTAAGCATGTTTGTACATTCCTTCCCATGTGCTCAGGGGTTTCCCCCGGGTGCTCCAGTTTCCTCCCACAGTCCAGAGTCTAGTGGGTTAATCAGTCCTGTGATTAGGCTAGGGGTAAATTGGAGAGTTGCTGTTGCTGAGGCTGGAAGGGGCTGTTCCACACTTGTATTTCTAAATAAAATACATCCTGACACCCACTGCATTCCCTCCAGATCACTCCCTCCATTCCTGGCACTCCGAAAAATCCTTGTCACTCTCTTACTCCTAACCTCTGCATCACTCCCCTACCAATCACTTGCTCTAGTCCTGCCTCCCCCCTTGAACCCCATCCAGGGGGTCAGTGTGGACATGCTGGAGGATTACAAATACCTGGGGATACGAATTGACAATAAACTAGACTGGTCTAAGAACACTGAGGCTGTCTACAAGAAGGGTCAGAGCCGTCTCTATTTCCTGAGGAGACTGAGGTCCTTTAACATCTGCCAGATGATGCTGAGGATGTTCTACGACTCTGTGGTGGCCAGTGCTATCATGTTTGCTGTTGTGTGCTGGGGCAGCAGGCTGAGGGTAGCAGACACCAACAGAATCAACAAACTTATTCGTAAGGCCAGTGATGTTGTGGGGATGAAACTGGACTCTCTGACGGTGGTGTCTGAAAAGAGAATGCTGTCTAAGTTGCATGCCATCTTGGTCAATGTCGCCCATCAGCTACATAATGTACTGGTTGGGCACAGGAGTACATTCAGCCAGAGGCTCATCTCACTGAGATGCAGCAGAGAGCGTCACAGGAAGTTATTCCTGCCTGTGGCCATCAAACTTTACAACTCTTCCCTTGGAGGGTCAGACACCCTGAGCCGATAGGCTGGTCCTGGACTTATTTCATAATTTACTGGCATAATTTACATATTACTATTTAACTATTTATGGTTTTATTACTATTTAATTATTTATGGTGCAACTGTAATGAAAACCGATTTCCCCCGGGATCAATAATGTATGACTATGACTATCACTCTCTACCCTCACTGACCATGTCTGTTTGCTGTACAGGATGTCCATGCCGTGATACAGAGGCAATTCCTGGACGGTGAGGCTGTTGCCAGCAGCTCTCCTGAACCTTCGAGCAGCCCAGCTGATGAGCCAGGCCAGGCCCAGAGCCGGTTGAAAATGTCCAGGCTGTGAAGCTCGCACACTAATAAATTCACAGATACATTGCTGTCTCATTCCTCGGTTGTAGCTCTTGACTGATACAGGGATACAAGATAATGAATTTCTGACATTTGTGGTGTAGTCAGGTGGGCCTCTAGATGTTGAGTTTGCCCAGTGACTGCTTTTATCCGCCGGCCCCTTTCCCTCACGATGAGCCAAGGACTCTGGACTCCCTGAGACTTGCTCCAAGTGCTTTATAACAGAGGGCCCTGGAGTCCCAATCACAGGCTCCAACAGCCACTTCCCACTGAACCCCACTTAGTACTGGATCATTCAGCCTCTAGAGACTGCCCCACCATTCCACCAGCCTTGTTTCAACTCACAAACAAGGGATTCTGCAGATGTTAAAATTCTGGGGCAAAACATGCGAAAAGATGGAGGACCTCAGCAGGCCAGGCAGCATCTATGGAGGGGAATAAATAGTCAATGTTTAATGCCAAGACTCTACTTCAGACGGGTCCCTTCAACTCCATGGATGCTGCCTGACGATGAGCCTTTGTTCTGTGTTGCTTGTAGAGACTCAACAAGGGGAGATCTCCACTTGCCCCACCTGCCCCCGATCACACCACTCCCCTCAGCCTCCAACTGCACCGATAAGCAGACTCTGATTGTCTGAGACAGATCAGCTGTGTGGCCTGCAGGGGCAGCTCCCCCCGCACTTGTGAGTGATACCTACCCCACTGGGTGCAGAAACACAGAGACAAGGGAACTGGATTGTTGAGGATGCTGCCATTAGAGACGGTCCAGACGAGATTCACAGCACTGATTCTGGAAATGAAAGGGTTAACATATGAGGAGTGTTTTGATGACTCCGGGCCTGTACTTGCTGGAGATTAGAATAATGCGGGGGGTGGGGGGAGATCTCATTGTAACCTATTGAATATTGGAAGGCCTAAATGCATGTGTATATGTATAATTATGTGGTTTTGTCAGTTTTTTCAGTCTTGGTTTGTCCTGTTTTTGTGATATCACACCGGAGGAAATATTGTATCATTTCTTAATGCATGCATTACTAAATGACAATAAAAGGGGACTACGTGTCATAATCTAAATAGAGTGGACATGGAGAGGATGTTTCCTATAGTGGGAGGGTCTCGGGACCACAGGCCACAGCATCAGAACAGAGGAATGTCTATTTAGAACAGAGAAGAGGAGAAACGTCTTCAGCCAGAGGGTGGTGAATCTATGGAATTCGTTGCCACAGATGGCTGTGCCGGCCAAGTTATTGAGTATATTTAAAACAAAGGTTGATAGGTTCTTGATTAGTCAGAGTGTCAAAGGTTATGTGGAGAAGCTGGAGAACGGAGTTGAGAGGGATAATAGATCAGCCATGGAGTAGGCTCATTGGAGTGAATGGCCTCATTCTGTTCCTGTGTCATGTGGTCTGGAGATGTCACATAGCCCCACTGGTTGATGTGACCGGTGTGATCCCATACCTCACAGACTGCCATCCCAGGGACCACTGCCTCCCTGTTTGGCAGCACTTGCCACCGAAGGCCTGTATACCCGCACACCCGCACTGAACCTTGTACTTCTCAGGATTTGCTCATTGTTGCTGCCTCTCCTGAAGTTGTCCACAAGCAGTCCCCGCATTCACCAGACCCTTACCATTAGCACCCACCACCATCAATAAACTTGTCTTTCCTCCCCACCCTGAGGACAGAATGATGCCACCGGGTCTTTGGGAAAGGTAACTGTGTTCAACAATGTTCTTCAAGTTCTTCAAAAATATAAATGACATTGAAAGAGTACAGACAAAATTTACAAGGATGTTGCCAGGACTTGAGGACCTGGGTTACAGAGAAAGGTTGAATAGATTAGAAATTTATTCCCTGGAGAATTGAAGAATGAGGGGAGATTTAATAAAGATATACGAAATTATGGAAGGGATAGACAGGATATATGCAAGCAGGTTTTTCCACAAGACATTGGACCAGAATTAGGCCTTTTGACCCACAGAGTCTGCTCCACTGTTTGATCATGGTCGATCCATTTCCGTCTCAAAACCATTCTCCTCGTAACCTTTCACATCCTGACTTATCAAGAATCCATCGACTTCTGCCTTAGGTACACTCAATAACCTCCACAGTGCCTCCACAGCCACTTGTGGCAACAAACTCCACATAATCAACACCATCTGGCTAAAGAAATTCCTCCTCATCTGCATTCTAAATGGACATCCCTCTATTCCCTGGTTGTGCTGTCTGGTCCTAGACTTCCCCACTATAGGAAACATCTTCTCCACATCCACTCTATCTTAGCCTTTCAACATTCAATGGGATTCTTCTGAATTCCAGCACGTACATGCCCAGAACCACCAAACGCTCCTCATATGACAAGACTTTCAATCCCAGATTCATTTTTATGAACCTCTTTTGAACCCTTTCCAATGTCAGGACATCTTTTCTTAGATAAGGAGCCCAAAACTGCTCACAATACTACAAGTGAGGCCTCGATAGTGCCTTATATAAGGCCTCATTGTTACATCCTCAGAATCAGGTTTATTAATCACCGGCATGTGTCGTGTACTTAGCAGCAGCAGTTCAATGCGATACATAATATAGGAGAAGAAAAATAAAATGATAATAATAATAAGTAAATCAATTACAGTATACATATATGAATAGATTTAAAATCATGCAAAAAAAACAGAAATAATATATATTAAAAAGGGGAGGTAGTGTCCAAAGATTCAATGTCCATTTAGGAATCGGATGGCAGAGGGGAAGAAGCTGTTCCTGAATTGCTGAGTGTGTGCCTTCAGGCTTCTGTACCTCCTACCTGATGGTAACAGTGAGAAAAGGGCATGCCCTGGGTGCTGGAGGTCCTTAAAAAAAAGGATCAGCCATGATTGAAAGGCGGAGCAGACTCCACGGGCCAGATGGCCTAATTCTGCTCCTATACCTTATGGTCTTAATAATGGACGCTGCCTTTCTGAGACACTGCTCCTTGAAGATGTCCTGGGTATTTTGTAGGCTAGTACCCAAGATGGAGCTGACTAAATTTTCAACCTTCTGCAGCTTCTTTTGGTCCTGTGCAGTAACACCCCTCCCCCCCCCCACCACCACCACCATACCAGAGAGTGATGCAGCCTGTCAGAATGCTCCTCACGTTACGTCTGTTACCATCAGGTAGGAGGTACAGAAGCCTGAAGGCACACACTCAGAGATTCAGGAACAGGTTCATCCCCTCTGCCATCCGATTTCTAAATGAACATTGAATCTTTGGACACTACCTCACTTTTTTTAAATATATGCTATTTCTGTTTTTGCACATTTTTAAAATCTATTCAATATACGTAATTGAGGAAAAGAGGAGTAAAAAATTCACGGTACTGCTTAACTGAGTTGCTGTAGGTCAGGGAGAATATGGGTAAAGGGAAACAGTTCCCCTTGAGGAAACAGATGCCTCTGTGAACCTGCTTTGGACGTTAATGCTTAAAGGTACTGCACAAACGGGCAACCAGCAGTCTGTTTTGAAGGATGTTTACATGGCACATAAAAAGACACCGATGGCAGGATAATAAGTGCTTGCCCAAAGTACTGTCATTAACTGTAAGACATGTAGAAAAACACTATGACAACACTGAAGCATGTCAAGACAAAGTACAAAGTTGTTTACAAAAGTGTTTAGTATTTGTTATCTTGCAAATAAGCTATTTGATTTCATGTGTTCTTAGTTATCTTTCCTGAGATGTAAATTTGGTTAGACTTTTTCCTCTGCACAGTTGAAGTTATTGTTACAGTTGTGTCTTGGTTTGGGAAAAAAAGAATTCCACTTGAGAACACCAAGTAAACTCTGGGGCAGATTTTGAAAAAAATATATATACATAATTGATTTACTTGTTTATTTATTATTTTTTTTCCTCCCCTAGATTATGTAGTGCATTGAACTGCTGCTGCTAAGTTAACAAATTTCACGTCCCATGCCAGTGATAATAAACCTGATTCTGATCTGTACAAGTCCTTCTGCAGCCTCAATGCTACCTGCTCCTCCACCTGTCTTTGTATCATGCACAACCTTGGTCACAAAGCCATCAATTCTGTGGTTCATCCAAATCATTGACATATAAAACAAATTGGTCCCAACACCAACCCCTGTGGAACACAACTCGTCACCAGCTGCCAATCTGAAAAGGCTCCTTTTATTTTCACTCTTTGCCTCCTGTCAATCAGCCAATGCTCTATCCATGTTAGTATCTTTCCCGTAATACCATGGATTCTTATCTTGCTAAGCAATCTCATGTGTAGCACCATGTCAAAGGTCTTTTGAAAATCCAAGTACACCACAGCTACCAATTCTCCTTTGTCTATCCCACTTGCTATTTTCTCAAAAAAAATTCAGCATATTTGGAAGGTAAGATTTCTCATGGTGACTTTGGCCCATTTTATCATGTGTCTCCAAGTACTCTGAAACATCATCCTTAACAATCGACTCCAACATCTCCCCAACCACTGAGGTTAGTCTAACTGATCTCTAATTTCCTGTCTTCTGCATTCCTCCCTTTTTAAAGAGCGGAGTGGCATTTGCAAGTTTCCAGTCCTTAGGAACCATGCCAGAATCTAGTGACTCTTGAAAGGTCATTACTAATGCCTGCACAATCTCTTCAGCTACCCCTTTCAGGACATTAGGGTATAGTACATCTGGCTTGGATGACTTAGACAGTGAAGACTGATGCAAAATACTCATTCAGTTTGTCTGACATTTCCTTCTCCCTCATGACTACCTTTCCATGTCATTGTCCAGAAGTATGATATCTACTCTTCTCCTCTTTATATATCTGAAAAATCTGTTAGTTATCCTCTTTACTTTCATATTTAATCTTTTTGCTCATTATGGCTATTTTTGTTACCTTCTGTTGGTTTTTAAAAGTTCCTGATCCTCTGACTTCCCACTGTCTTTGTTGTTTTTATATGCCCTCTCTTTTGCTTTAATGTTGGATTTATGATGTATCTATCGTGCACCTTCCAAATTGCTCCCAGAAACTCCATCCATTACTACTCTGCTGTCATCACTGCTAATGTCCCCTTCCAATCAACTTTGGCCAGCTCCTCTTTCATGCCTCTGTAATTCCATGTACTTCACTGTAATACTGATACATCTGACTTTATCTTCTCCTTCTCAAAGTACAGGATGAATTCTATCATATTATGATCACTGTCTCCTAAGCGTTCCTTTACCTTAAGCTCCCTAATCAAATCTGGTTCATCACACAACACCCAATCCAGAATAGCTGATCCCCGAATGGACTAAACCACAAGCTGCTCTAAAAGGCCATTTTATAGCCATTCCACAAATTCTGTCTCTCGGAATCCAAAATCAGCACCAACCTGATTTTCCCAATCTACCTGCATATTGAAATTGCCCATGACAATCGCAACATTGCCTTTCTGACATGCATTTTCTATCTCTCATTGTAATTTCTAGCCCACCTCCTGGCTACTTTTCAGAGGCTATATATAACTCTCATCAGGGTCTTTTTATCCTTGCAGTTCTTTAACTATACCCACAATGGTTCTACACCTTCCAATCCTATGTCACCTCTTTCTAAGGATTTGATTTCATTTTTTACCAACAGAGCCATTCCCCCTTGCTACCTACCTGCCTGTCTTTTTGATGCAATGTGTATCCTTGGATGTTAAGCTCACAACTATAATCTTCTTTCAGCCACAGCTCAGTGATACCCACAATGTCATACCTGCCAACCTCTAACTGTGCTACAAGATCATCTACCTTATTTCGTATACTGCGTGCATTCAATATAACATCTGTGGTCTTGTATTCATCACCCCCTTTGATTTTGACCCCCAGTTACACTGCAGCTCATTCCACTGACTGCAACTTTGCCCTGTCATCTGCCTGTCCTTCCCGACAGTCTCTGCTTGTATACCAACTGCCCCATCCTCAGCCCTATCACTCTGGTTCCCATCCCCTTGCCAGATTAGTTTAAACCCTCTCCAAACCTGACCACAAGAATATCAGTGCCTCTTGGGTTCAGCTGTAACCTGTCCCTTTTGTACAGATCGTACCTTCCCCAGAAGATCCAGAAAACTGAAACCCTGACCCCTGCGCCAGTTCCTCAGCCATGCGTTCATCTGCCAAATCATTCTCGTCTCACCCTCACTGGCGGGTGGCACAAGCAGATTACTATCCTGGAGATCCTGCTTTTCAACTTTCTACCTAATTCCCTAAATTCTCCCTTCAGGACCTGCCTCCTCAATTTTCCTCCCTATGTCATATGTCTATGTACCAAGACTTCTGGCTGCCCACCCTCCTCCTTTAGAGTGCTATGGACCCAATCCAAGATGCCTTTCCCCTGATAAGTGTCGCCCACCCGCCCCTGCAACATTATCCAAAGCGATATACTTATTATCGAGGGGAACAGCCACAGGGTACTCTCCACTGCCTGCCTATTCCCTTTCCCTATCCTGACAGTAACCCAGGTACCTGCCTCCTGCAATTTAAGGGTGACTACCTTGCTTTAGCTCCTAGTTATCACCTCCTCATACTCCCATATTGTCACGGTCCCGATCCCGATTATTAATTCCCTATCTTGCTCCTAATTTCTTTTGATTGTGCCACGGTTCCGACCATTAATTTCCGCATTTGCTTCCAATTCTCTCTGATGATGACACACTTGGTTTCCATCAAGACCTGCAGCATAAGAACCCCGGCGTTACAACCATAAGTCACCAGATCATTGGTTTTGCCTGTGTGGTAATTAACGTTTCCCGGCCGCTTTGAACCGTGTGTTCTAGGTTCTGCTCCAGTTTCAGGGTTTACTTATGAAACCCAGTCTCTCCGTGTCAAGGCTCCGTGCCTGTGGCCTGCACTTGGGTTCGCTTCATTCGCTCATTGCAACACACATGAGCCAAAGGTCATTGAGCTTTCCCCTGAGAATGGCTGAGATCAGAGTGAGAGGTCATAGGTTAATGGTGAAACTTGAAATATTTAATGGGACCACTCAAAGGATGGTGAGAGTGTGGAATGAGCTTCCAGCAGAAGTGGTGGGTTGTTTCTTCAGATATAAAGTGTAAAAGAGAGGCAAGAGTGGATATCAGACCACTGGAAAATGATGCTGGAGAGGTTGTAATGGGGGACAAGGAATTGGCAGATGAACTGGCATTTTGCATCAGTCTTCACTGTGCAACACACTAGCAGTATAGTGCAAGTTCCAGGTGTCAGGGGTCTTGAAGTGGGTGAAGTTACCATAACTAGAGAGAAGGTTCTTGGGAAACTGAAAGGCCTGAAGGTAGATAAGTCACCTGGATCTGAGGATATACACCCCAGAGATCTGAAAGAGGTGGCTGAAGAGATCATGGAGGCATTGGAAATGATCTTTCAAGAAGACTAGAAAATTACATATGCCCACTACACTCTTCAAGAAGGGAGAGAGCAGAAGAAAGTAAACTTTAAGCCAGCTAGTCTGACCTCAGTGGTTGGGAAGATGTTAGAGTTGATTATTAAGGATGAGGTCTCAAGGTGCTTGGATACACATGATAAAATAGGCCATAGTCAGCATGATTTCCTCAAGGGAAAGTCTTGCCTGACAAATCTTTTGGAATTCTTTGAAGAAGTAACAAGCAGCATAAAGAAAGGAGAATAGGTGGATGTTGTGTACTTGGATTTTCAGAAGGCCTTTGACAAGATGCGAGCCCATGGTATTATAGCATTGATAAAGCAGTGGCTGGCTGGCAGGAGGCAAAGAGTGGGAATAAAAGCAGCCTTTTCTGGTAGATTGCCAGTGACTAGTGGTGTTCCACAGCAGTGTGTGTGGGACTGATTCTTTTGACATTATAAGTCAATGATTTGAATGATGAAATTGATGGCTTTGTTTCAAAGTTTGCAGACAATATGAAGATAAGTGTATACGCAGGTAGTTTTGAGGAAGTAGAGAGGCCACAGAAGGACTTAGACAGACTCAGATCATGGGAAAGAAGTGACAGCTGGAATACTGTGTTGAGAAGTGTATGGTCATGCGTTTGGGTAGAAGGAATGAACGGGTTGACTATTTTCTAAATAGAGAGAAAATACAAAAATCTGAAGCACAAAGGGACTTGGGAGTCCCTGTGAAGAATTCCCTAAAGCTTAATTTGTAGATTGAGTCAGTGGTGAGGAAGGAAAATATAATGACAGCATTCATTTCAAGAGAACTAGAATATAAAAGCAAGGATGTAATGTTGAGACTTTATAAAGCACTGGTGAGGCCTCACGTGGAGAACTGTGAGCAGGATGGAGCCCCTCATCTTAGAAAGGATGCACCGAAACAGGAAAGAGTTCAAAGGAGATTCCTGAAAATGATTCCAGGATTGAATGGCTTGTCACAGGAAGAACGTTTGATGGCTCTGGGCCAGAATTCACTAGATACCCGCCCCCCTCTCACACCCCTACCCCCACTCTCCTCTCACCGTCTCCCTTTCTCTCCCTCTCCCACTCTCTCCCCTTTCCTCTCCTCCTTCCCCTCTCCCTTCCCTCCCTCTCTCCCTCCCCTCACTCTCTCCATCCCCCCTCTCTCCCTCCCCCTCTCCCTTCCCCTCTCTCCCTCCCCCTCTCCCTCCCCCTCTCTCCCTCCCCCTCTCTCCCTCTTTCTCTCTCCCCCTCTCTCCCCCTCTCTCTCTCCCCCTCTCTCCCTCCCCTCTCTCTCCCTCTCTCTCTCTCCCCCTCTCTCCCCCTCTCTCTCTCCCCCTCTCCCCCCCCCTCTCTCTTACTGTGTGAGAGCTAACAGTCTGGGTTGTTTGTGTCGAGCTGTGGTTAACTTTCCCCAGTTTCGAGCAGCTTGTAGCTGGAGCTGTGTACGAGGCAACAGACGAAACACAGGTGGAACCCTTAGAGGTAAACAAGAGGTTGTCTCAGCCTCCACCCCCAGTGGCCAGCGCAATCCCACCGCCCTGTGGTTGGTTCTGTGCAACAGTATCAGCTGTTGGTCCAGCGGGCGGGAGGCGGGCAGGCAGAGAGAACAAGGATAGGCTGCACAACGATAGTGTAGGAGAGACAAGAATGAGAGCAGAGTGAGAGTGTGTGTGTGAGAGAGAGAGAGAGAGAGTGGGACTGTCTGTGCATTACTCTTGTGTTTGAGAATGCTGCTCATAAATTAATCCTTTCATTCCAGGGATACTTGTTGTGGGCCCTTCCATTGCAAGGTAGATCTGACAATGCCTGTCAAAGCCTCAGCATTGCATCGTGCTTTCATATTCTACTTCTGAAACGAATGCCAACATTGCATTTGCCTTTCTCACCACCGATTCAATACTTCAGGCAATTATGCACGAGGACTCCCAAGTCTCTTTGTACCTCTTGATTTCTGAATTTTCTCCCATTTAGAAAATAATATGTACCTTATATGTGTGGGGCAGTGGGATTAGTTTGGCGATTGTCAATGGGGAGAGTGCGGGGCAGTGGGTTTAGTTTGGGGTTTTATACAGGGCAGTGGGAGGAGAGTGGGGACTGTGCTTTGAGCACTGAAGACCCACAAAGTGCTCCCCCATTCTGTGTTTGCTTTGTCCGGTGTAGAGGAGACTACTCTGCCAACACCAAATGCAGTACACTGGGTTGGAGCCGGAGCAAGTGAACTGGTGACTGTTTGGATCCCTGAATGGTGGGAAGGGAAGAGGTGAAAGGACAGGTGTTGTACCTATTGCAGTTGCCAAGCAGAGGGTTAAAAAAACAGGCTGCGATCGGCGCCTTCTTCCCCCTTCCTTTCCAGTCCTGACGAAGGGTCTCGGCCCCAAAAGCCTACTATTTATGCCCCTCCAGAGATACTGCCTGACCTGATGAGCTCCTCCAGTATTTTGTGTGTGCAGAGTTTGGCAGGGATTGTGGACTGAACCAGGGAGTCGGGATGGGAGCTGAAGTCAGGGGAGGGAAAGAGACCCCCGTTAGTGGTGGAGGTGAGGTTCTGAGAGCCGGTGTGGGTTAGTTGTTGGCTCCGTGTGGATGTACGAACGGGGTCTGTGCTCTCTGAATCCGTCTGATTTATCGCCTCAACCCTGTCGCTTTCCGGAGCTGCCCTGTTACGTGAGGAGCAGGTTCTGGGGGAGGGTGGGGGGGGTCTCCCCCCGCTCAACCCGTGAGTCCTCGCTGACTGGAGAAGCCCGGCCGGCGGCAGCCCGCCAAACGGGAGCGGGGACCGGGAGCCGGGAGCCGGGAGCGCCCCGGGGACGTTCGCCAGATAGAGAGAACTCCCCCCCCCCCCGGTAAAAAGAACCTTCACCGCAATGGCAAAGGAAAAAAATGCAGATATTGGATACGACCATAGATCGGGAGAGATATTGGAATTGTTAGAAAGGGCTTGAGGGATTGAACAGATATTTCGCAGGAGACGCAGTAAATGGGGGGGGGGGAGCGGGAGGGGTGCTGTGGAGGGAGCACCCCAGGGTGCCCTGCATCCGCGGCTGCAACATGGGCTCTTGGAACTGGTGAGGACAGGGAAATGAGTCCGATACCTCCCGCCTCTGAAAGTCCGAGAAGGCGAGCATATTGCGGGTCTAAACGGGGACGGGGAGGGGGTGGGTGATGGCGTTCACCGGCAAAGTCTCGATATGAGGCAGAGGCAGCCTGGGTTTCGGAGGCGGGGAGCTGCCGGGAGCAGATTTACTGAGGAAGTCGTGAGACGCACAGAGCGGCTCCACACACCGGGGGCAATGAGGTTGCAACTGGAGATCGGAGGGTAATCCCTGAATGTATTCTTCTCCCTACCCACTCCTCCTACCTCTACTCCCTCCTCCGCACACCCCCACCTTCCCCCTCAAACACTCCGCCGAACTTTCACAGGTCCCATTTCGCCCCCCCACACACCAGCCCACCCTTCCCTCACTCGCCAACTCCCCCCCCCCCCAGCCCCTCGTCCCACGCTGACGACAGGAAGCCGGCAGTGGCTGAGGTTTGAGCGGAGGCCGTGTGTGTGCTGAGTAAACACGCAGATCGTCACCCTGACCTACATTCTGCTCCGAGTTGTCCCCCACGGCTGCTCCTGGTGCCGAGAGTCAGAATGTTGACACGAGTGTACTTCACCACCTGTTACAGTCAGAGTGAGATAGCACAGAAACAGACCATTCGGCCCAACCGGCTTATGACAACCCAGTTTCTCACCTTTGCCCCACATCCCTCTAAACGCCTCATGCCCAGGTACCTGCCCAAGAATCTTTTACATGTTGTTATTGTACCTGGCCCAACCACTTCCTCTGGCAGCTTGTGCCATAAAACACAGGAGCAGAATTAGGCCATTCAGCCTATCAAATGGCGGATATTTAACTTGTTGATGGTGACCAGAAAGGTGAACCATCTATGGTGAAGGAACTGCCAAATGACAGATGAAACATTAGACCATAAGACCATAAGATATAGGAGCAGAAGTAGGCCATTCGGCCCATCGAGTCTGCTCTGCCATTCAATCACGGGCTGATCCAATTCTTCCAGTCATTCCCACTCCACTGCCTTCTCCCCATACCCTTTGATGCCCTGGCTAATCAAGAACCGATCTATCTCTGCCTTAAATACACCCAATGACTTGGCCTCCACAGCTGCTCGTGGCAACAAATTCCATAGATTTACCACCCACTGACTAAAGTAATTTCTCTGCATCCCAGTTCTAAATGGAGTTGAGAGGGAGAAGAGATTTCAGAAAGAACTGGTAATTCTCATAATAAACAGCAAGAGACTGAACAGATACATGAGAAGAAAGAGAATCCCTTTGGTTAAATATCTGCTGTTTGACCTTTGGTCTTGCGAGCTGTGCAGTCACACAACTCCGCTACATCTAGATAGCCCAGTTTTTTTACAGAGTGCTGGGTGTGTGGAACACGCTGCCAGGGGTAGAGGAAGAAGCACATGCACTAGCGATATATAATAAGCACATCAATAAGAAAAATGAAGCTAGTGTACATGGTCCATTCAGAATGTGATGGTGCAGAAGGAGAAGGTGCTTCTGAAACATTGAGTGTGTGCCTTCAGGCTCCTGCAGCTCCTGTAGTTCCTGTCTGACGAAGATGGCATGTCCCGGCTGTGAGGATTGGTAATGATGGATTGAGGCATTGCCTTTTGAAGCTGTTCTGGATGCTGGGGAGACTATGCCCATGACGGAGTTGGCTGAGTTTCCAGGATAGCTCAGGTGGGTGAGGCTGGGCAGTTAATCACAGGACAGCAGATTGATTAAACTGACACTTTGCATCGGTGCGCAGAATGGTGAAGACTGCAAACACCCCAGAGATTTCTGACAGGTTAGTTTCAAATAACATGGAAGAATGTGTAACAAGGTTCAAAGTGAATTAATTATCAAAGTGCATATATGTGACCATACATAAACCTCAAATCCATTTTCATGTGGGCATTCACAGTAAATAGCAAGAAATACAATAGAATCAATGAAACACAAGACAAACAACTAACATGCAAAAGATAAACAATGCAAATACAAAAAGTATTAAATAAATAAGCATAAAATATTGAGAACATGAGTTGAAGATTGCTTGAAAGTGAGTCAATAGGTTGTGGGAACAGTTCAATGTTGAGGTGAGTGAAGTTATCTCCTCTGGTTCAAGAAGGGGAAGGTACTGGGAAAATTAATGTGATTGAAGGCAGACAAGTCACCAGGTCCCAGTCGTCTCCACCCAAGGATACACAGAGGCTGCAGAAAGAGTGGGGCCATTGGGTGAAATATTTCAAAACTAGGAAGGTAGTGGTAGATTGTAAAGTGTAGCTCCATTACTGACAAAGGCAGGGAAGGGGAAAATGGGAAATGATGCTGGTGGAACATCTGCAGCTGGAAAGATGCTGGAGGAAGAACTAACTTGTCATTTCAAGAGGATTCATGTAACCAAACTAAATCATGTTTAGTTTCAGGCAAATCGTATTTAACAAATTTGTAGGAGTTCTTCAGCCATCACAAGGAGGGTGTAGAGAGATTAACAGAGACTACACATGTAGTTGTTATGTATATGGATATCCAGGTGGCATTGGATAAAGTGCCATCTAAAGTAATAGTGTGCAGAGTGCTCTCATTCCAGGGATATGTGTCAGCAAGGACTCAATACTGGGTATATCACACACGAGAGAGGTTTGGAATAAATGGATCTTCTGCAGGCTGAGAAGACCTCATTGATGGAGAACCCCAAGGATCTGATCTGAGCCCGCAACAATTTTCAATGTTGATCATAGTCATAGTCATAGTCATAGTCATACTTTATTGATCCCGGGGGAAATTGGTTTTCGTTACAGTTGCACCATAAATAATAAATAGTGATAGTAATATTACTATTAGTAAATAATAAATAGTAATAGTCATAGAAATAATAAATAGTAATAGAAAATGGCAATAAATAGTTAAATAGTAATATGTAAATTATGCCAGTAAATTATGAAATAAGTCCAGGACCGGCCTATTGGCTCAGGGTGTCTGACCCTCCAAGGGAGGAGTTGTAAAGTTTGATGGCCACAGGCAGGAATGACTTCCTATGACGCTCTGTGCTGCATCTCGGAGGAATGATTCTCTGGCTGAATGTACTCCTGTGCCCACCCAGTACATTATGTAGTGGATGAGAGACATTGTCCAAGATGGCATGCAATTTAGACAGCAACCTCTTTTCAGACACCACCGTGAGAGAGTCCAGTTCCATCCCCACAACATCACTGGCCTTACGAATGAGTTTGTTGATTCCGTTGGTGTCTGCTATGTGGTTGGGAGTAGAAGAGAAGTATCCAAGTTGGGAGGTCAGGTTGCAAAGGCTCCGTAACTGGATGCAGATACGTCAGGTAAGTGGATGGAACTTGACAAATGGAGGTTCGTGCAGGAAAGTTCAAGGTCACTCACTTCAATAAGAGGAATCAAAAGGCAGATTATTAACTAATTGGAGATAAACCGTTGATGAGTGAGATACAAAGGGACTGAGGTGTTTCTGTAAATGAATTGCAAGAAAAGATAGCAGCAGGGACAGCAAGTGGATTGGAAGGAAAATAGTATCTTGGTATTTATGGCAAGAGGTTGGAGTTCAGAAATAGAAGAGCTTAGTGCAATGAAACCAAATTAATGTATACAGACTTATAATTGTATAGGCTGTTAATGAGGTCAGAACCAAGAAGATGGTTGCATCACTTAAGGAAAGATATGCCAGCCAGAATGGAGTCAAGAGGAGATTCATCTGGCTAGTGCTGGGCTGAGAGAGTTGCCTTCACAGGAGTAGTTAGATCTATTGTGTGCTACTTGGAGTTTTGAAGAATAGGATATGTCTCAATGAAACAGGGAATGTTCTGTGGGGTTGTGACTGGAGCAAGAGCCTCAATGAGGAGAAAGAGGAGGCTGAAGGAACAGCTTCCCTCTGCCATAATATTTCTGAGTGGTCCATGAACCTATCAACATCACCTCTTCTGTGAAGCCATCCACCTTGTCCATGAACCCATCAAAACCAATTTGTCCATGAATCTATCAACTCGATCTTGTCCATTAACTTATTGACACTAACCTTTCCATAAATTTGTGAACACCACTTTGTCAAGGAACCTGTACAACATACCTTATCCATGAACCAATCAATTGTACCTTCTCCATGAACCTGTACAACATCACCTTGTTCATGAACATATCAACACAACGTTGTCAATGAACCAATCAACACCACCTTGTCAATGAATATGTCCAACTCTATCTTGTCCATTAACCTATCAATTCAACTTGTCTATTAGGTTATTGACTCTAACCTGTCCATGAATTTATGAACACCACTTTATCTATGAACCTTTTCATGTTTAAGTATTTTTTATTAATTATTATTGAAAATCAATCAAAAAACATTAAAGTAATCAAGTCAACATATAACCATATAACAATTGTAGCATGGAAACAGGCTACCTTGGCCCTTCTAGTCTGTGCCGAACTCTTACTCTCACCTAGTCCCACCGACCTGCACTCAGCCCATAACCTTCCATTCCCCTCCTGTCCATATAGCTATCCAATTTAACGTTAAATGACAACATCAAACCTGTCTCAACCACTTCTGCTGGAAGCTCGTTCCACACAGCTACCACTCTCTGAGTAAAGAAGTTCCCCCTCATGTTACCCCTAAACTTTTGCCCTTTAACTATCAACTCATGTCCTCTTGTTTGAATCTCCCCCTCCCATGGAAAAAGCCTATCCATGTCAACTCTATCTAACCCCCTCATAATTTTAAATACCTCTATCAAGTCCCCCCTCAACCTTCTACGCTCCAAAGAATAAAGACCCAACTTGTTCAACCTTTCTCTGTAACTTAGGTGCTGAAACCCGGGTAGCATTCTAGTAAATCTCCTCTGTACTCTCTCTATTTTGTTAACATCGTTTCTATAATTCGGTGACCAGAACTGTACACAATACTCCAAATTTGGCCTTACCAATGCCTTGTACAATTTCAACATTACATCCCAACTCCTATACTCAATGCTTTGATTTATAAAGGCCAGCATACCAAAAGCTTTCTTCACCACCCTATCCACATGAGATTCCACCTTCAGGGAACTATGCACCATTATTCCTAGATCCCTCTGTTCTACTGCATTCTTCAATGCCCTACCATTTACCATGTATGTCCTATTTTGATTAGTCCTACCAAAATGTAGCACCTCACATTTTTCAGCATTAAACTCCATCCACCATCTTTCAGCCCACTCTTCTAACTGGCCTAAATCTCTCTGAAAGCTTTGAAAACCTACTTCATTATCCACAACTCCACCTATCTTAGTATCACCTGCATACTTACTAATCCAATTCACCATCCCATCATCCAGATCATTAATAAATATGACAAACAAGATTGGACTCAGTACAGATCCCTGAGGCACACCACTAGTCACCGGCCTCCAATCTGACAAACAGTTATCCACCACTACTCTTTGGCGTCTCCCATCCAGCCACTGCTGAATCCATTTTACTACTTCAATATTAATACCTAACGATTGAACCTTCCTAACTAACCTTCCCTGTGGAACTTTGTCAAAGGCCTTACTGAAGTCCTTATAGACAACATCCACCGCTTTACCCTCGTCAACTTTCCCAGTAACCTCTTCAAAAAATTCAATAAGATTTGTCAAACATGGCCTTCCACACACAAATCCATGTTGACTGTTCCTAATCAGACCCTGTCTATCCAGATAATTATATATACTATCTCTAAGAATACTTTCCATCAATGTACCCAGCACTGACATCAAACTCACAGGCCAATAATTGCTGGAGATCCAACACTGTCCCCTCTCTAGTTGGCACCTCTATGTATTGCTGCAAAAGACTATCTTGCACACATTTTACAAACTCCAAGTCATCCAGTCCTTTTACAGAATGGGTTTCCCAGTCTATGTGCGGAAAATTAAAATCTCCCACTATCACAACCTTGTGCTTACTACAAATATCTGCTATCTCCTTACAAATTTGCTCCTCCAATTCTCGCTCCCCATTAGGTGGTCTATAATACACCCCTATAAACGTTACTACACCTTTCCCATTCCTCAATTCCACCCAAATAGCCTCCCTAGATGAGTCCTCTAATCTATCCTGCCAAAGCTCCACTGTAATATTTTCTCTGACAAGCAATGCAACACCTCCCCCTCTTACCCCTCCAATTCTATTACACCTGAAGGAACGAAATCCAGGAATATTTAGTTGCCAATCACACCCCTCCTGCAACCATGTTTCACTAATAGCTACAACATCATATTTCCAGGCCCCTTGGGTAAGAGTGACCATAATATGGTGGAATTCTTCATTAAGATGGAGAGTGACATAGTTAATTCAGAAACAAAGGTTCTGAACTTAAAGAGGGGTAACTTTGAAGGTATGAGACGTGAATTAGCTAAGATAGACTGGCAAATGACACTTAAAGGATTGACGGTGGATATGCAATGGCAAGCATTTAAAGATCGCATGGATGAACTACAACAATTGTTCATCCCAGTTTGGCAAAAGAATAAATCAAGGAAGGTAGTGCACCCGTGGCTGACAAGAGAAATTAGGGATAGTATCAATTCCAAAGAAGAAGCATACAAATTAGCCAGAAAAAGTGGCTCACCTGAGGACTGGGAGAAATTCAGAGTTCAGCAGAGGAGGACAAAGGGCTTAATTAGGAAAGGGAAAAAAGATTATGAGAGAAAACTGGCAGGGAACATAAAAACTGACTGTAAAAGCTTTTATAGATATGTAAAAAGGAAAAGACTGGTAAAGACAAATGCAGGTCCCCTACAGACAGAAACAGGTGAATTGATTATGGGGAGCAAGGACATGGCAGACCAATTGAATAATTACTTTGGTTCTGTCTTCACTAAGGAGGACATAAATAATCTTCCAGAAATAGTAGGGACAGAGGGTCCAGTGAGATGGAGGAACTGAGTGAAATACATGTAGTAGGGAAGTGGTGTTAGGTAAATTGAAGGGATTAAAGGCAGATAAATCCCCAGGGCCAGATGGTCTGCATCCTAGAGTGCTTAAGGAAGTAGCCCAAGAAATAGTGGATGCATTAGTGATAATTTTTCAAAACTCGTTAGATTCTGGACTAGTTCCTGAGGATTGGAGGGTGGCTAATGTAACCCAACTTTTTAAAAAAGGAGGGAGAGAGAAACCGGGGAATTATAGACCGGTTAGCCTAACGTCGGTGGTGGGGAAACTGCTGGAGTCAGTTATCAAGGATGTGATAACAGCACATTTGGAAAGCGGTGAAATGATCGGACAAAGTCAGCATGGATTTCTGAAAGGAAAATCATGTCTGACAAATCTCATAGAATTTTTTGAGGATGTAACGAGTAGAGTGGATAGGGGAGAACCAGTGGATGTGGTATATTTGGATTTTCAAAACGCTTTTGACAAGGTCCCACACAGGAGATTAGTGTGCAAACTTAAAGCACACGGTATTGGGAGTAAGGTATTGGTGTGGGTGGAGAATTGGTTGGCAGACAGGAAGCAAAGAGTGGGAATAAACGGGACCTTTTCAGAATGGCAGGCAGTGACTAGTGGGGTACCGCAAGGCTCAGTGCTGGGACCCCAGTTGTTTACAATATATATTAATGACTTGGATGAGGGAATTAAATGCAGCATCTCCAAGTTTGCGGATGACACGAAGCTGGGCGGCAGTATTAGCTGTGAGGAGGATGCTAAGAGGATGCAGGGTGACTTGGATAGGTTGGGTGAGTGGGCAAATTCATGGCAGATGCAATTTAATGTGGATAAATGTGAAGTTATCCACTTTGGTGGCAAAAATAGGAAAACCGATTATTATCTGAATGGTGGCCGATTAGGAAAAGGGGAGGTGCAACGAGACCTGGGTGTCATTGTACACCAGTCATTGAAAGTGGGCATGCAGGTACAGCAGGTGGTGAAAAAGGCGAATGGTATGCTGGCATTTATAGTGAGAGGATTCGAGTACAGGAGCAGGGAGGTACTACTGCAGTTGTACAAGGCCTTGGTGAGACCACACCTGGAGTATTGTGTGCAGTTTTGGTCCCCTAATCTGAGGAAAGACATCCTTGCCATAGAGGGAGTACGAAGAAGGTTCACCAGATTGATTCCTGGGATGGCAGGACTTTCATATGAAGAAAGACTAGATGAACTAGGCTTGTACTCATTGGAATTTAGAAGATTGAGGGGGGATCTGATTGAAACGTATAAAATCCTAAAGGGATTGGACAGGCTAGATGCAGGAAGATTGTTCATGATGTTGGGGAAGTCCAGAACGAGGGGTCACAGTTTGAGGATAAGGGGGAAGCCTTTTAGGACTGAGATTAGGAAAAACTTCTTCACACAGAGAGTGGTGAATCTGTGGAATTCTCTGCCACAGGAAACAGTTGAGGCCAGTTCATTGGCTATATTTAAGAGGGAGTTAGATATAGCCCTTGTGGCTATGGGGATCGGGGGTATGGAGGGAAGGCTGGTGCAGGGTTCTGGGTTGGGTGATCAGCCATGATCATGATAAATGGCGGTGCAGGCTCGAAGGGCCGAATGGCCTACTCCTGCACCTATTTTCTATGTTTCTATGTATCAATCCATGCTCTAAGCTCATCCACCTTTCTTACAATGCTCCTAGCATTAAAATAGATGCATTTAAGAAACTCTCCACCTCTTACTCTCTGTTTATCTCTAATGGTGCAAACAACTTTGTTATCTTTTTCTTCCTTCTTCCCTACATCTTCGGTCTGAGTACTCTTGATCTCTGTCCCCTGCCTATCCTCCCTCACACACTGTCTACTCGCTTTCTCTATTTGTGAACTAACCTCCTCTCTCCCAGTCTCTTCAATTTGATTCCCACCCCCCCAACCATTCTAGTTTAAACTAGTTTAACATGTCAATATGTACAATGAGAATTAAATTATCAAATAACTGATTAACAAAGCTGAACAATATATCAATAATATTAAGAAAAAATAAAAATCTGTCAACACCACCTTGTCTATGAACTGATCAACACCACCTTGTCCATGAACCAATCAACTGTTCCTGGTCAATGAACTTACCAACTCTAACTTGTCCATGATGTATTGACATTAACCTGTCCCTGAACCTGTCCAGCACCACTTTATCCAGGAACCTACCAATACCACCTTGTCCATGAAACTATCAACATCTTCTTATCCAGAAACCTATCAATACCACCTTGTCCATGAAACTATCAACACCACCTTGTCCATGAAACTATCAACAACTTCTTATCCAGAAACCTATCAACACCACCTTGTCCATGAAACTATCAACACCACCTTGTCCATGAAACTATCAACACCACCTTGTCCATGAAACTATCAACAACTTCTTATCCAGAAACCTATCAACACCACCTTGTCCATGAAACTATCAACACCACCTTGTCCATGAAACTATCAACAACTTCTTATCCAGAAACCTATCAACACCACCTTGTCCATGAAACTATCACCACCTTGTCCATGAAACTATCAACACCACCTTGTTCATGAAACTATCAGCACCACCTAATCCAGAAACCTATCAACACCACCTTGTCCATGAAACTATCAATATCTTCTTGTCCATGAACTTATTAACATGACCTTGTCCATGAACCTGTCCAGCACCACTTCGTCCATGAGTGTGACCTCTTTGTGGCAGTAGAGGAGACCATGGACTGATATGACGGAATGGGATGTAGAATTGAAATGTGTGGCACAATGATGAGACCAAATGTAGACTAGGAAAAGGACTTAAACTCAGTCCACCAGAAACAGCAGGGTCTCTCGATGACGACCCATTTCAACTTTCCCTTGTACATCAACACCACCTTGACATTTGTTATTTTGTATATTTATTTATTTTTGTAATTTATGGTAACTTTGCCTGTTGACAGGTTCATGGACAGGTTAGCATCAATAAGTTCATCAACAAGGTAGAGTTTATGGGTTCATGGAAAAGGTGATGTTGATAGGTTCATGGACCAAGTAGCATCAATAGATCTAACTATGTTAACTACTCCTGTGAAGACAACTCTCTCAGCCAGCACTTGCCAGATGAATCTCCTCTTGACTACATCCTGGCTGGTACATCTTTCCTTATTTCTTCAGTGGTTTGATCGGGGCACGACTGCGCAAGCACGTGGACATCAGCCAGTGAGAACAGCAGAAGAGTTTAAAAGAGGACATCTTATAGAGCGGGTGTCAGAGTAGGGGGGCTTTGGCTCAACGGGGCTTCAGTGTTAACAGGTCGAGGCGAGGTAGGTTATCTGTGTAGATTACAGACAGGAAGTATGAGTGTGAGGCCAGTTTTCTGTGCTCAGTGTCAGATGTGGGAGATCCAGGAGACTCCCAGCCTCCTGGACGGCCACACCTGCACCAGGTGCATCAAGCTGCAGCTCCTTAGGGATCTAGAGATGCAGCTCGATGACCTTCGTCTGGTCAGGGAGAATAAGGAGGTGATGGAGAGGAGCTATAGGCAGGTAGTCACACTGGGGCCTCGGGAGTCAGATAAGTGGATAACAGTCAGGAGAGGGAAGGGCAGAAATCAGAGGCCAGAGAACATGCCTGTGGCTCTACCCCTTGACAATAAATATTCCTGTTTGAGTACTGTTGGGGGGACAGCCTACCTGGGAGAAGCAACAGTGGCCGCGCCTCTGGCACAGAGTCTGGCCCTGTGGCTCAGAAGGGTAGGGAAAGGAAGAGGATGGCAGCAGTGATAGGGGACTCTATAGTTAGGGGGTCAGACAGGTGATTCTGTGGACTCAGGAAAGAAGCACAGATGGTAGTTTGCATATCAAGGTGGTGTTGACAGGTTCATGGACAAGGTGGTGTTGATAGTTTCAAGGACAAGTCCATGATATCCTGAAGTGGGAAGGAGAACAGCCAGAGGTCGTGGTACATATTGGTACCAGTGACATAGGTAGGAAAAGGGAGGAGGTTCTGAAAACAGACTACATGGATGGAAATTGAGAAGCAGGACCTCAAAGTAGTAATCTCAGGATTACTGCCTGTGCCACGTGACAGTGAGTATAGGAATAGAATGAGGTGGAGGATAAATGTGTGGCTGAGGGATTGCAGCAGGGGGCAGCGATTCAGATTTCTGGATCATTGGGACCTATTTTGGGGCCGGTGTGACCTGTACAAAAAGGACGGGTTGCACTTGAAACCCAGGGGGACCAATATCCTGGCGGGGAGGTTTGCCAAGGCTATCGGGGAGAGTTTAAACTAGGATTGCTGGGGGGTGGGAACCAAACTGAAGAGATGGAGGAAGAGGTGGTTAGCTCACAAATACAGAAAGCTTGGAGACAGTGTGAGAGGGCAGGTGATGGAGAAGGGACGCATTCAGACCGATGATTTGAGATGTGTCTATTTTAATGCGAGGAGTATTATGAACAAAGTGGATGAGCTTAGAGCATGAATCAGTACTTGGAGCTATGATGTTGTGGCCATTACAGAGACTTGGATGGCTCAGGGGTAGGAATGGTTACTTCGAGTGCCAGGCTTTAGATGTTTCAGAAAGGACAGGGAGGGGGGCAAAAGAGGTGGGGGTGTGGCACTGTTGATCAGAGATAATGTCACGGCTGCAGAAAAGGAGGAAGTCATGGAGGGATTGTCTACGGAGTCTCTGTGGGTGGAGGTTAGGAACAGGAAGTGGTCAATAACTCTACTGGGTGTTTTTATAGACCACCCAATAGTAACAGGGATATCGAGGAGCAGATAAGGAGACAGATTCTGGAAAGGTGTAATAATAACAGGGTTGTCATAGTGGGAAATTTTAATTTCCCAAATATCGATTGGCATGTCCCTGGAGCGAGGGGTTTAGATGGGGTGGAGTTTGTTAGGTGTGTTCAGGAAGGTTTCTTGACACAATATGTAGATAAGCCTACAAGAGGAGAGACTGTACTTGATGTGGTATTGGGAAATGAACCTGGTCAGGTGTCAGATCTCTCAGTGGGAGAGCATTTTGGAGACAGTGATCACAATTCTATCTCCTTTACCATAGCACTGGAGAGGGATAGGAACAGACAAGTAGGGGAAAGCTTTAATTGGAGTAAGGGGAAATATGAGGCTATCAGGCAGGAACTTGGAAACATAAATTGGACACAGATGTTCTCAGGGAAATGTACAGAAGAAATGTGGCAAATGTTCAGGGAATACTTGCGTGATGTTCTACATTGTTCCATTCCAATGAGACCTGGAAAGATTGGTAGGGTACAGGAACCGTGGTGTACAAGGCTGTTGTAAATCTCGTCAAGAAGAAAAGGAGAGCTTATGAAAGGTTCAAAGAGCTAGGTAATGATAGAGAGTCAGAAGATTATAAGGCTAGCAGGAAGGAGCTCAAGAAAGAAATTAGGAGAGCCAGAAGGGGCCATCAGAAGGCCTTTGTGGACAAGATTAAGGAAAACCCCAAGGCATTCTACAAGTATGTGAACAGCAAGAGTTTAAGATGGGAGAGAATAGGACCAATCAAGTGTGACAGTGGAAAAGTGTGTATGAAACCGGAGGAGACAGCGGAGTTTCTTAATGAGTACTTTTCACTACGGAAAAGGATCTTGGCGATTGTATGGATGACTTGCAGCAGACTGAAAAACTTGAGCATGTAGATATTAACAAAGAGGATGTGCTGGAGCTTTTGGAAAGCATCAAGTTGGATAAGTCACCAGGACCGGATGGGATGTACCCCAGGCTACTATGGCAGGTGAGAGAGGAGATTGCTGAGCCTCTGGCAATGATCTTTGCGTCATCAATGGGGACGGGAGAGGTTCTGGAGGATTGGAGGGTTGTGGATGTTGTTCCATTATTCAAGAAAGGGAGCTGAGATAGCCCAGGAAAATATAGACCAGTGAGTCTTACTTCAGTGGTTGGTAAGTTGATGGAGAAGATCCCGAGAGGCAGAATTTATGAACATTTGGAGAGGCATAATATGATTAGGAATAGTCAGCATGGCTTTGTGAAAGGCAGGTCGTGCCTCACGAGCCTGACTGAATTTTTTGAGGATGTGGACTAAACACATTAATGATGGTAGACCAGTAGATGTAGTATATATGGATTTCAGCAAGGCATTTGACAAGGTACCCCATGCAAGGCTTATTGAGAAAGTAAGGAGGCATGGGATCCAGGGGGACATTGTTTTGTGGATCCAGAACTGACTTGCCTACAGAAGGCAAAGAGTGGTTGTAGATGGGTCATATTCTGCATGGAGGTCAGTCACCAGTGGTGTGCCTCAGGGATCTGTTCTGGGACCCTTACTCTTCGTGAGTTTTATCAATGATCTGGTTGAGGAAGTGGAGGGATGGGTTAGTAAATTTACTGATGATATAAAGTTTGGAGGTGGTGTGGATAGTATGGAGGGCTGTCAGAGGTTATAGCGAGTCATTGATAGGGTGCAAAACTGGGCTGAGAAATGACAGATGGAGTTCAACCCAGATAAGTCTGAGGTGGTTCATTTTGGAAGATCAACTATAAAGAAAAAATATAGTATTAATGGTAAGACTCTTGGCAGTGTGGAGGATCAGAGGGATCTTGGGGTCTGAGTCCATAGGACACTCAAGGCTGACTCTGTGGTTAAGAAAGCATACGGTGTATTGGCCTTTATCAATCGTGGGATTGAGTTTAGGAGCCGAGAGGTAATGTTGCAGCTATATAGGACCCTGGTCAGACCCCACTTGGAGTAGTGTGCTCAGTTCTGGTCACCTCACTGCAGGAAGGATGTGGAAACCATAGTTTTCACAGAGGAGATTTTGTGAAAACAAAGAAAGTAAGAATGACTGGACTATTCCATTGCAAGTGAACCAAAACATTGTCTTGTTTAAATTGGATACTGGAGCACAAGTAAATGTTCTTGCAGAATCTGAGTTTAATGCATTAAAGCCAAGACCAAAGTTACATCAGACAAATATAAAAGTGACTGGGTATTCAGGTGCAGATATTCCAGTTAGAGGAACAAGCGTGGCAAAAGTATCACACAAAAGTATGGTGCACACGCTTTCATTTGTGGTCGTGCCTAAGAATGCACAATCAATATTGAGTTTATCCGCCTGTGAGAGACTGAATTTGGTGAAAAGAGTCTTAGTCCTGGACAGTGACACAGAGTCAGAATACAGTGACCTGATAAAAGAGTATAAGGACTTGTTCAAAGGGCTTGGTTGTCTTCCAGGAGACCACACGATTAAAATTGACAACACAATGCCACCCGTAGTACATCCATGTGGAAAAGTACCTTTTGCATTACGTCATCAACTGAAAACAGAGCTTGACAGAATGGAATGGCTAGGACTCATAAAAAAATTGATGAACTGACTGAATGGGTCAATCCGCTTGTCATTGTTGACAAGAAAAATGGAAAACTGAGGATTTGCTTAGATCCGAGAGAATTGAATCGAGCCATTAAAAGAGAGCACCTCAAATTGCCCACTCATGAAGAAATTATGTCACAGTTTGCTAATGCAAAGTACTCTAGTAAATTAGATGCATCCTCTGGATTCTGGCAACTTAAACTAGATGAACCGAGTTCAAGGTTGTGTGCATTTAACACTCCTTTTGCCAGATACCATTTTCTACAGCTTCCATTTGGAATTGCATCAGCTCCTGAAGTGTACCATAAAACCATTCACATGCTATATGAGCACACTGAGGGCGTGGATACCTCCATGGATGATATTATTGTTTGGGGATCATCTAAACAAGAGCATGACGCCAGACTTAGACAAGTCTTTGAGGCAACACGCAAGGCAAACCTGAAGTTGAATAAAGACAAATGTCGGCTAGGAATGACTGAACTTACCTTTGTGGGTGATATCGGTGACTTGATGAAAGAGTAAGAGAGAACAGAATTTTATTCCAACGTGCAAAAGTAAAAGAAGTCATAAAGGAAGCTCCCAGACCCATCCCCTTGTTACCAGCAGCTGACAAAGCATTGCCACCAAATCGAAACTTGCCAGTACAGTACGATACTGATCTGATGCCAAAGAGTGACAAGAATCAGGATCCAATTGATGAAGTGAAAGCACAAGTGAAGGAATTGAGAAGTTTTATTGAAATGAAGTCTCAGCATAAAAAAGAGATAACACAGTTAATGAATGAATTGTGATTTCTTCTCAAGGACCTTAAGAAAGAGGAACTTCTGAGTTTCAGTTAACTGATGCAGACCAGACAAAAGATGGAAATAGCAACGAAACACCAGAACTGTGGGAACCACTTCGAAGGTCTACTCGTGTTCGTAAACCCCCAGAGAGACTGATAGAGACATGTTAAGTTATGCATTGGTTTTGATTAAAGTTGCTAATTGTTTTTCTTTTTAAGGAAAGGAAGATGTGGGTGATATCATCAGCAAAGAGGGTCTGCGTCCTGATCCATTGAAAGTTTTTGCTATTGAGAACATGCCAAGACCGCAATGTAAAAAGGATGTTCAAAGGTCTATGGGAATGGTCAACTACATGGGAAAATTCATACCCAATCTTTCGGAACAGATTGCTCCATTGAAGCAGCTAACAGAAAAGAAAAATGAATGGAGCTAGAATCATGAACAGGAGGAGGCATGGCAAAATCTCAAGAAAGTGCTCACCAAAGAACCTGTGTTGAAATTCTGTGATGCTGAGAGACCCATTGAAATCTCATGTGATGCATGTGAAGTAGGCGTAGGGGCAGTATTACTCCAAAAACATGATCAGGAATGGCTACCAGTGCCATATGCACCTCGTTCATTATCTGATCCAGAAACAAGGTATGCCCAAATTGAAAAAGAATTGCTCAGCATTATGTTTGCTTGTGAGGGATTTCATCAGTTTGTGTCAGGGCAATCTACTGATGTTGAAACTGACCATAAGCCTCTGACTGCATTGTTCAATAAACCTTTAAGTGACTGTCATTTGCGAATTCAGCGAATGATGATCAAATTGCAAAGATATGTATTGAATATGTCATACACACCTGGAAAATTCATGTACACGGCTGACACACTTTCCAGAGCTGTGGAACCAACAACAAAAGACAGTCACAGGAACGTTAGTGATGTTCAGGTATTTATTGATATGGTCATAGAAACTGTACCTGTTGCTCCCAGAAAGTTGGAACTGCTGCATCTTGAGACAGAGAAGGACAAAGTTCTCAGTCAGGTAATACAAGTGGTGATGGATGGATGACCAGATAATAGGCATGACTGTACCTCCGTAGTACAAGAATATTGGAACCACAGATCAGAACTGTCTGTTGTGGATGAGACATTGTACAAAGGTAACAGAATTGTGATTCCTAAAAGTCTCCAAAAAGAAATGCTTGGGAAAATTCATGAAGGCCACCTAGGTATTGAAAAATGTAAGAGAAGGGCACAGGAAGTGATGTTTTGGCCCAGGATGAATCAAGAAATTGCAGAATTGGTATCTTCTTGTCAAGTATGCTGGAAGAATAATTCGTTTCGCTGACGCGGGAGAAGCAAAGATTAGCAAAAAAAAAGTGCGCAAACTTTTTCATTGCTTGCTAACAGCTTTAAAAATGGAAGTTTTGCAACCCCCATCAATGCTTCAGCTGACTGGTAACGTAGAAGAAAACTGGAAAAGATTTAAACAGCGGTTTGAGATTTATTTATCGGCGATCGGAGCAGAAAATAAAATGGAAAAAACGAAATCAGCGATCCTACTTCATGTGATAGGGGATGACACAACTGAGGTATATAACCATTTTACTTTTGAAAATGGAGATAATTTGAATCTAAAAGTGATAATAGGCAAATTTGATGCATTTTGTATACTGAAGCGCAATGTGACATATGAACAGTACAATTTTTTTCAAATGTCGGCAGAGACCTGGTCAAACGATTGATCAATTTGTTACGGAGTTGAGAAACCACAGTAAAAAATGCGAGTTTGCAGAAGCTTACAGGCTCTCTCATGAAAGACAGAATTGTTTGTGGCATTTGGGATAATGGTCTGAGAGAAAGATTGTTAGAACAAGATTTGAATTTGGAAAAAGCTGTGGCACTCTGCAAAGCTTCTGAGACTGTGACATCGCAGGCTAATGAATTTTCATTAAAAACTACAACGTAGATGCTGTGAAGAAGCGCGAAGAGATTAGAAAAAATAATGAAACAACGATGAAACCGACAGCCAGCAAGACGTCATCTGAGAGAAAAAAATTATGTGATTGCTGTGGACGGAAGAACCGACCTAGCTTCATTTTTCTTATTATTGACGTGCTTATCAAATAACCCTAATATATCTGCTTCTTCCTCTACCCCTGGCAGTGTGTTCCACACACCCAGCACTCTGTGTAAAAAACTGGGCTATCTAGATGTAGCGGAGTTGTGTGGGAGTGCAAGGACTGCACAGCTAGCAAGACCAACGGTCATCCAGCAGATATTTAACCAAAGAGATTCTCTTTCTTCTCATGTATCTGTTCAGTTTCTTGCTGTTTGTTATGAGAGTTACCAGTTCTTTCTGAAATCTCTTCTCCCCCTTGTTGAATGTTTCATCCATCACTGGTCTTTGATTTAGCAGGTTCACCTTTCTGGTCACCATCAACAAGTTAATATCTCCCATTTGATGGGCTGAATGGCCTAATTCTGCTCCTGAGTTTTATGGAACAAGCTGCCAGAGGAAGTGGTTGGGCCAGGTACAATAACAACATGTAAAAGATTCTTGGACAGGTACCTGGGCATGAGGTGTTTAGAGGGATGTGGGCCAAAGTTAGAAAATGGGTTGGCATGAAACCGTTGGGCTGAAGGGTCTGTTTCTATGCTATCTCACTCTGACTATAACAAGTGGTGAGCAACACCTTGCAGGCTACAATTGTGTCACCATTCTCACCCTCGGCACCAGGAGCAGCCGTGGGAGACAACTCGGAGCAGAATGTAGGTCAGGGTGACGATCTGCGTATTTACTCAGCACACACACGGCCTTCACTCAAACCTCAGCCACTGCGAGTCATAGGGGACAGACCCTGCTCTCACGTCCACATGGCGACTGAGAGGCGGCAACAGCAGCAGTCCCTCACTGGCTCTCATCATCTTACCTCTCGCACTGCGACACCCCTTCCACCATTACTGCCCCTCCCACAGCACCACACTCCCTCAGTACTACCCCTCGTAGAGCACGACCCTCCCTCAGTAACGCCCCACCCACAGTGTGACCATCCCTCAGTAACGCCCCTCCCACAGTGTGACCCTCCCTCAGTACCACCCCTCCCACAGTGTGACCCTCCCTCAGTAACGCTCCTCCCACAATGTGACCCTCCCTCAGTACCACCCCTCCCACAGTGTGGCCATCCCTCAGTAACGCCCCACCCACAGTGTGACCATCCCTCAGTAACGCCCCTCCCACAGTGTGACCCTCCCTCAGTACCACCCCTCCCACAGTGTGACCCTCCCTCAGTAACGCTCCTCCCACAATGTGACCCTCCCTCAGTACCACCCCTTCCACAGTGTGACCCTCCCTCAGTACCAGCCCTCCCACAGTGTGACCCTCCCTCAGTACCAGCCCTCCCACAGTGTGACCCTCCCTCAGTAACGCCCCACCCACAGTGTGACCATCCCTCAGTAACGCCCCTCCCACAGTGTGACCCTCCCTCAGTACCATCCCTCCCACAGTGTGACCCTCCCTCAGTACCACCCCTCCCACAGTGTGGCCATCCCTCACTAACACCCCTCCCACAGTGTGACCCTCCCTCAGTAACACCCCTTCCACAGTGTGACCCTCCCTCAGTACCACCCCTCCCACAGTGTGACCCTCCCTCAGTACCACCCCTTCCACAGTGTGACCCTCCCTCAGTACCACCTCACCCACAGTGTGGCCATCCCTCACTAACACCCCTCCCACAGTGTGACCCTCCCTCAGTACCACCTCCCCCACACTGTGACCCTCCCTCAGTACCACCCCTCCCACAGTGTGACCCTCCCTCAGTACCACCCCTCCCACGGTGTGACCTTCCCTCAGTACCACCCCCCCACAGTGTGATCCTCCCTTAGTACCACCCCCCCCACAGTGTGACCATCCCTCAGTACCAGCCCTCCCACAGTGTGACCCTCCCTCACCAACACCCCTCCCACAGTGTGACCCTCCCTCAGTAACGCCCCTCCCACAGTGTGACCCTCAGTACCACCCCACCCACAGTGTGACCCTCCCTCAGTACCACCCCCCCCACAGTGTGACCCTCAGTACCACCCCTCCCACAGTGTGGCCATCCCTCACTAACATCCCTCCCACAGTGTGACCCTCCCTCAGTACCACCATCCCACGGTGTGACCCTCCCTCAGTACCACCCCTCCCACAGTGTGGCCATCCCTCAGTACCACCCTCCCACAGTGTGACCCTCCCTCAGTACCACCCCTCCCACAGTGTGACCCTCCCTCAGTACCACCTCCCCCACACTGTGACCCTCCCTCAGTATCACCCCTCCCACAGTGTGACCCTCCCTCAGTACCACCTCCCCCACAACTGTGACTCTCCCTCAGTACCACCCCTCCCACGGTGTGACCTTCCCTCAGTACCACCCCTCCCACAGTGTGACCCTCCCTCAGTACCACCCCTCCCACAGTGCGACCCTCCCTCAGTACCACCTCCCTCACAGTGTGACCATCCCTCAGTACCACCCCTCCCACAGTGTGACCCTCCCTCAGTACCACCCCTCCCACAGTGTGACCCTCCCTCAGTACCACCTCCCTCACAGTGTGACCATCCCTCAGTACCACCCCTCCCACAGTGTGACCTTCCCTCAGTACCACCCCTCCCACAGTGTGACTCTCCCTCACTAACATCCCTCCCACAGTGTGACCCTCCCTCAGTACCACCCCTCCCACAGTGTGGCCATCCCTCAGTACCACCCTCCCACAGTGTGACCCTCCCTCAGTACCACCCCTCCCACAGTGTGACCCTCCCTCAGTACCACCCCTCCCACAGTGTGACCCTCCCTCAGTACCACCCCTCCCACAGTGTGACCCTCCCTCAGTACCACCTCACCCACCATGTGACCCTCCCTCAGTACCACCCTCCCACAGTGTGACCCTCCCTCAGTACCACCCCTCCCTCAGTGTGACCCTCCCTCAGTACCACCTCCCCCACACTGTGACCCTCCCTCAGTACCACCCCTCCCACAGTGTGACCCTCCCTCAGTTCTGCCCCTCCCACAGTGTGACCCTCCCTCAGTACCACCCCTCCCACGGTGTGACCCTCCCTCAGTACCACCCCTCCCACAGTGTGACCCTCCCTCAGTACCACCCTCCCACAGTGTGACCCTCCCTCAGTACCACCCCTCCCACAGTGTGGCCATCCCTCAGTACCACCCCTCCCGCAGTGTGACCCTCCCTCAGTTCTGCCCCTCAGAGGGTGTGTGGCACGATGGGAGGCCATTTACCCACACCTCCACTCTCACTCCCTCCCCATGGGACAGACTTCCTCAGCTCCAGCACCAACGGAGGTCTCTTTCCCTCCCGACTTCAGCATTCCAAAGGAGTTGCTCCCATCCGACTCCCTGGTTCAGTCCACAATCCCTGCCAAACACTGCATACACAAAATACTGGAGGAGCTCATCAGGTCAGGCAGTATCTCTGGAGGGGAATAAATATTAGGCTTTTGGGTCCGAGACCCTTCATCAGGACTAACTGAAAGAAGAGATAGTAAGAGATTTGAAAGTGGGAGGGGAAGGGAGAGATATCATTTTGGATCTCCCCCTCCCCCTCCCACTTTCAAATCTCTTACTATCTCTTCTTTCAGTTAGTCCTGACGAAGGGTCTCGGCCTGAAACGTCGACTGTATCTCTTCCTAGAGATGCAGAGATGCTGCCTGGCCTGCTGCGTTCACCAGTATTTTGTGTGTGTGTTGCTTGAAATTCCAGCATCTGCAGATTTCCTCGTTTTTGCGTGTCCAGGCACCAGTTCACTTGCTCTGGCTCCAACCTAGAGTACTGCATTTGGTGTTCGCAGAGTAGTCTCCTCTACACTGGACAAAGCAAACGCAGAATGGGCGAGCACTTTGCGGGTCTTCAGTTCTCAGAGCACAGAGATGACCTTGAAGTCCCACCAGTTCGATCCATTCTATTCCCACACTGATTTATCAGTCAGTGACCTCCTGTTGTCATACTTTGCTCTGATCACTAGGGGGCAGCACACACCCCCAGGCTCTGACTGTCATCCCCCGATTATTAGTAGGTTATTTTCGTCCATGTCTCGTTTTAGTTAGAGGGCACCTGTGCTTTCTTTTGTTTCCCTGCTTAAATTCCCTCTGGTTTATTAGCCTGAAGAGCAGGAATTGTTGCTGTTTCCTTCTCCAAAGTTGTATCCTGGAATGGGCTGTCCTCCAGCAGCTGGTGTCGATATGCCAGGACGCAGACCCCAGCCGTGTACCCAGAGGGATGTGGTCCACCCACCCACACGAGGTTGTGTCTGAGAAAGCTAGAGGGCGGGCGAGACGTGAGAAGTGTTAATCCCTGAAATGCACAGACTGTTGATGCAAGAGATTCCTGTAAACCTGCAGGGGAAGGAGCTGGAGCTGGCACATAGGGCTCACGGCTCCCTCCAGCTCTCCGGCATTGTCTGACCATGCTGGGCACCAGAGCAACCCTTCTCTTTGAGGGTACGTATGACCGAAATCATTCCAGAGGATGAAACACTCACTGACGAGAGTTTAGGAAACTGACAATTATCTCATAGACAACAGGAAAGCAAAAGATAAATGGAACCACTGACAGAGAGAGCTTCTGCACATTTGTAGAAAGGATATTACAACATCAAGCATCATTGAGTTTGGGGGAGAGATTCAGTGAAGGGAAAAAGAGAAAAGGAAGAGGTTCTAAATCATTTTCAATCAGTCTTCACAAGCAGAAACCACTGCCCCTCCCTCTCTCCACACAGCCCTGTATCAGTCCCCAAACTAATCCCACTGTCCCCCCACCTCTCCACACAGCCCTGTATCAGTCCCCAAACTAATCCCACTGTCCCCCCACCTCTCCACACAGCCCTGTATCAGTCCCCAAACTAATCCCACTGTCCCCTCACCTCTCCACACAGCCCTGTATCAGTCCCCAAACTAATCCCACTGTCCCCCCACCTCTCCACACAGCCCTGTATCAGTCCCCAAACTAATCCCACTGTCCCCCCACCTCTCCACACAGCCCTGTATCAGTCCCCAAACTAATCCCACTGTCCCCTCACCTCTCCACACAGCCCTGTATCAGTCCCCAAACTAATCCCACTGTCCCCCCACCTCTCCACACAGCCCTGTATCAGTCCCCAAACTAATCCCACTGTCCCCTTCTCTCTCTCCCCACACCCTGCATCAGTCCCCAAACTAACCCCACTGTCCCCCCCCCATCCACACAATCCTGTATCGGTCCCCAAACTAACCCCACTGTCCCCCCCTCTCTCTACACAGTCCTGTATCAGTCCCCAAACTAATCCCACTGTCCCCCCCTCGCTCTCTACACAGTCCTGTATCGGACCCCAAACTAATCCCACTGTCCCCCCCTCTCTCTCTACACAGTCCTGTATCAGTCTCCAAACTAATCCCACTGTCCCCCTGCCCTCTCTCCACACAGTCCTGTATCGGACCCCAAACTAATCCCACTGTCCCCCCCTCTCTCTCTCCACAGTCCTGTATCAGTCCCCAAACTAATCCCACTGTCCCCCCCTCTCTCTACACAGTCCTGTATCAGTCCCCAAACTAATCCCACTGTCCCCACCCCCTCCACACAGTCCTGTATCGGTCCCCAAACTAATTCCACTGTCCCCCCACTCTCTTTCCCCACAGTCCTGTATCAGTCCCCAAACTAATCCCACTGTCCCCTTCTCTCTCTCCCCCTTCTCTCTCTCCCCACACCCTGTATCAGTCCCCAAACTAATCCCACTGTCCCCCCCACACCCTGTATCAGTCCCCAAACTAATCCCACTGTCCCCCCCACACCCTGTATCAGTCCCCAAACTAATCCCACTGTCCCCCCTCCCTCTCTCCACACAGTCCTGCACCCCAACAGGGCACCCAGAAGTCAGCTTCAAATGTGAATACTTCAAAAGAGTGGTATCCATCACAAAGGACCCCCACCACCCAGAACATGCCCTCTTCTCATTGCTACCATCGGGGGGAGGGACAGAAACCTGAAGATTCACACCCAGTGTTTCAGAAACAGCTTCCACCCCTCCACCATCAGATTTCTGAATGGACGATGAACCCACGTACACCATCTCACTATTTTTTGCTCTTTTTGCACAAATTATTTAATTATTTTAAAATATATATTTCTTCATGTAATTCACAGATGTTATTAATATATATTGCTTTGTGCTGCTGCCACAAAGATAACAAATTTCACAGCATACGCCAGTGAACCTGAGTCTGATTCTGAATGCTGGAACAAACTTGATGGCTCAAATGGGCCAAATCCTCTCTGTGTGTGCCTTGCCCATGGGGGACGTACAACTACAGTGTGGACTGCTCCCTACCCACCCCTCTGCCTCTCTGCAGCCTCTCGGCCGTGGCACCGAAACTGTGGCAGCTATTGGCGGAACAGTTCAGTGGTGCAAGGGTTAATTTCCGCCACGGTACGGGATGTGGTTTCTGAGCTGCTGTTTGTCAGACCGATGCTGGGAGTAAGGAGATGGATGCTCACGTCTTGCTACCCTTTCTGCTGCTGCCTGTCTCCCTGCTGCTGGCCGAGAGCGGCTCTGATGGTGAGAGGGCTGGGGCACTGGGGTCGCACCGTGCCCGCGGGGAGGTGGTGCCTCGGCCGGAAATTGGGGATGGACGGGGTGGGGTGGTGCAGGTGGCGGGAGGCTGTGTTGTCTCATGCTCGATCCCCCACGGGCTCATACCATTCCTGTCCCAGCTCACTCAGCTCCCACTCACCATACCCTTGGCCTCTCCCTTTTCCCCTTGTCACCCTCTGTCTTTCTGCACCCTCCCTGCCCTGTGGGTGACAGAGAGGCTGTGAGCAGGTGGTCAGGAGGGCACACCAAGATACCATTCGGCTGTTTGAAGCTAGGGCGGGGACAGATGGGAAGGGGCTGCTGACACAGACCATTGGCTCAGAGCTTATGGCTCCCACCCGGGCAATCTCCATCAGCCGGTTGGAGTGGTGTTTCTTTCTCTAAGGCTGGTGTGTTGGGGGCACATCTTTAGTAACTACTGAATCCCCCAGTCCTTCAATCCATTCCCTTGGATTTCAATGGGGATTGAAGTCTGTGTCCCTCCCCTCCTCAAGCTCCCTCTGCCCCCACCTCTCTCCCTCAGCATGTGCTCACTATGTGTCAGGGCTGCAAGGAGAAAAACGTTTAGTGGGGTGGATAGGGTGCCAATCGAGCGGGCAGTGGTGTGGATGGGGTGCCAATCGAGCAGGCTGTGGTGTGGATAGGGTGCCAATCGAGTGGGCTGTGGGGTGGGTGGGGTGCCAATCGAGTGGGCTGTGGTGTGGATGGGGTGCTAATCGAGCGGGCTGTGGGGTGGATGGGGTGCTAATCGAGCAGGCTGTGGGGTGGATGGGGTGCCAATCGAGTGGGCTGTGGGGTGGATGGGGTGCCAATCGAGTGGGCTGTGGTGTGGATGAGGTGCCAATCGAGTGGGCTGTGGGGTGGATGGGGTGCTAATCGAGCGGGCAGTGGTGTGAATGGGGTGCCAATCGAGCAGGCTGTGGTGTGGATGGGGTGCTAATCGAGCGGGCTGTGGTGTGGTGAGGTGCCAATCGAGTGGGCAGAGGTGTGGATGGGGTGCCAATCGACTGGGCAGTGGTGTGGATGAGGTGCCAATCAAGTGAGCTGTGATGTGGTGGGGTGCCAATCGAGTGGGCTGTGGGGTGGATGGGGTGCCAATTGAGTGGGCTGTGGTGTGGATGAGGTGTCAATTGAGTGGGCTGTGGTGTGGTGGGGTGCCAATCGAGCGGGCAGTGGTGTGGATGGGGTGCCAATCGAGTGGGCAGTGGTGTGGATGAGGTGCCAATCGAGTGGGCTGTGGTGTGGATGAGGTGCCAATTGAGTGGGCTGTGGTGTGGTGGGGTGCCAATCGAGTGGGCTGTGGGGTGGATGGGGTGCCAATCGAGCGGGCTGTGGGGTGGATGGGGTGCCAATCGAGTGGGCAGTGGTGTGGATGAGGTGCCAATCGAGCGGGCAGTAGTGTGGATGGGGTGCCAATCGAGTGGGCTGTGGGGTGGATGGGGTGCCAATCGAGCGGGCTGTGGGGTGGATGGGGTGCCAATCGAGTGGGCAGTGGTGTGGATGAGGTGCCAATCGAGTGGGTTGTGGTGTGGTGAGGTGCCAATCGAGTGGGCAGTGGTGTGGATGGGGTGCCAATCGACTGGGCAGTGGTGTGGATGGGGTGCCAATCGAGCGGGCAGTGGTGTGGTTGGGGTGCCAATCGAGTGGGCTGTGGTGTGGTGAGGTGCCAATCGAGCGGGCAGTGGTGTGGATGGGGTGCCAATTGAGTGGGCTGTGGGGTGGATGGGGTGCCAATCGAGCAGGCTGTGGGGTGGATGGGGTGCCAATCGAGCGGGCTGTGGTGTGGATGAGGTGCCAATCGAGTGGGCTGTGGTGTAGTGAGGTGCCAATCGAGTGGGCAGTGGTGTGGATGGGGTGCCAATCGACTGGGCAGTGGTGTGGATGGGTTGCCAATCGAGCGGGCAGTGGTGTGGATGGGGTGCCAATCGAGTGGGCTGTGGTGTGGTGAGGTGCCAATCGAGCGGGCAGTGGTGTGGATGGGGTGCCAATTGAGCGGGCTGTGGGGTGGATGAGGTGCCAATCGAGTGGGCTGTGGTGTGGTGAGGTGCCAATCAAGTGGGCAGTGGTGTGGATGGGGTGCCAATCGACTGGGCAATGGTGTGGATGGGGTGCCAATCGAGCGGGCAGTGGTGTGGATGGGGTGCCAATTGAGCGGGCTGTGGGGTGGATGGGGTGCCAATCGAGCGGGCTGTGGGGTGGATGGGGTGCCAATCCAGCGGGCTGTGGGGTGGATGGGGTGCCAATCGATCGGGCTGTGGTGTTCTGGCTGTTGTCTGAGGGTCATTGGAGCCACAGTCACGCAGCAAAGTGGAGAATGTTCCGTCACTCCTGACCTGAGTCTTGTGGATGGCGGAGAGAGCCTTGGGTGTCAGGAGGTGAGTCAGACCCCAAGATTCCCAACCCCTAACAGCCAGGCTGTCTGTGGCTGCTCCTGTTGAGTTTCAGGCCAACAACCAGGCTGTATGTGTGAGCTTCTTGTAATCTACCAAGACACGAGACAGAACCTGGCAGGGGAACGAGGGGAATGAAAGGAGGGCTAGGACAGAGGGACAGGGAACAGAAGCTGGACGTTGAGCTTAGAAGTATAATAACCATCTGCAGGAATAAGTGCCACAGGGGTAGAGTGAGAGATGGGAGGGTGGGCAGAACGTCAGTGTCATAGGATCCATACTTCCGTGCACGTGTGTCCACACAAGCTGGTGAACACAGATGTGATCGCTGTCACAGGAACGTTGCCGGTGGGTACAGTAAGTATTCCCACAGATCTCACCCGTAGAAGGACAGTCTGGGAACTGCTGATCCATTATAAGTTCATAAGACATAGGAGCAGATTCATCAGGAGTGATTTATTTATTCCCCCTCAACCCCAATCTTCTGCCTTCTCCCCGTAACCTTTCATGCCCTGACTAATCAAGAACCTATCAACCTCTGCTTTAGATGTATCCAATGACTTGGCCTCCACAGCCACCTTCTTGCTAAGGAAATTGACAAACCTCTATTCTAAGACTGTGGTCCTAGACGCCCCGCTATAGGAAACATCTTCTCCACTTCGACTCTTTCTAGGCCTTTCAATATTCGATAAGTTGCAAGAGATTCCCCCCTCATTCTTCTAAACTCCAGTGATAAAAGACCCAGAGCTATCAAATGCTTCTCATATGTTAACCCTTCCATTCCTGTCACTGATGGTGTGGAATGCTTTGGAATCTGTAATAAAAGGTATGATATCAGCCACTTGGGAAAGAGAGGGCAGAGTCTGTGGGTATCTATGGAGGGAAAGTCAGTAGACGATGATGTCAGGATTGCCTGAGGATGTGATGGGTGAAATGGGTGAGGGGATCAAATAGCCGTGGTTAAAGAAATTAAAAGAATTATAGAGTCATAGAGCTGAGTCTACATATGTTCTGTTGGCGTTGTGACTCTGAGAATGAGGACAGAAACCTCAATTGTATCATGTCTTCCATGCTAACTGATTCCATTTCCCACATTCCCGTATCCCTCTCCCTTCCCTATCCAAGAACCTGTCCAAATCCCTTTCATAAGTGTGCCTGCCACCACCTTGCAAAGGCAGGGATTGTCTAAGAGGAGGCAGTGTGGTCTTGTGCGAGTTTTATTGAAGGTGTTGATAGGGTGACTTCAAAAGTCAATGAAATTACAGGCGGTGGGAACGATAGAAAGGAACGATGTGGAGAGGGTGCGGAATAGTCTTATCAGGATGTTGCCAGCATTAGAGGGCATGGGTTATAATAAGAAACTGGATAAACTTGGGTTGTTTTCTGGAATGGTGGAGGCTGAGAGGAGATCTGATAGAAGTTTATAGATTATGAGAGGCATAGAAAGTCAGAAGGCATGGGATCCAGGGAAGTTTGGCCAGGTGGATTCAGAATTGGCTTGCCTGCAGAAAGCAGAGGGTGGTGGTGGAGGGAGTACATTCAGATTGGAGGATTGTGACTAGTGGTGTCCCACAAGGATCTGTTCTGGGACCTCTACTTTTCGTGATTTTTATTAACGACCTGGATATGGGGGTAGAAGGGTGAGTTGGCAAGTTTGCAGACGACACAAAGGTTGGTGGTGTTGTAGATAGTGTAGTGGATTGTCGAAGATTGCAGAGAGACATTGATAGGATGCAGAAGTGGGCTGAGAAGTGGCAGATGGAGTTCAACCCGGAGAAGTGTGAGGTGGTACACTTTGGAAGGACAAACTCCAAGGCAGAGTACAAAGTAAATGGCAGGATACTTGGTAGTGTGGAGGAGCAGCGGGATCTCGGGGTACATGTCCACAGATCCCTGAAAGTTGCCTCACAGGTAGATAGGGTAGTTAAGAAAGCTTATGGGGTGTTAGCTTTCATAAATCGAGGGATAGAGTTTAAGAGTCGCGATGTAATGATGCAGCTCTATAAAACTCTGGTTAGGCCACACTTGGAGTACTGTGTCCAGTTCTGGTCACCTCACTATAGAAAGGATGTGGAAGCATTGGAAAGGGTACAGAGGAGATTTACCAGGATGCTGCCTGGTTTAGAGAGTAAGGATTATGATCAGAGATTAAGGGAGCTCGGGCTTTACTCTTTGGAGAGAAGGAGGATGAGAGGAGACATGATAGAGGTGTACAAGATAATAAGAGGAATAGATAGAGTGGATAGCCAGCGCCTCTTCCCCAGGGCACCACTGCTCAATACAAGAGGACATGGCTTTAAGGTAAGGGGTGGGAAGTTCAAGGGGGATATTAGAGGAAGGTTTTTTACTCAGAGAGTGGTTGGTGCGTGGAATGCACTGCCTGAGTCAGTGGTGGAGGCAGATACACTAGTGAAGTTTAAGAGACTACTGGACAGGTATATGGAGGAATTTAAGGTGGGGGCTTATATGGGAGGCAGGGTTTAAGGATCAGCACAACATTGTGGGCCGAAGGGCCTGTACTGTGCTGTACTATTCTATATTCTATGTTCTATAGATAGAGCAGACAGACAGTATCTTTTCTCTGGTCTAAATATTTAATACCAGAGGGCACGCATTTAAGATGAGAGGAAGGTAATTTCAAACGAGATGTGAGGAGCAAGGTTTTTACAGAGCGAGCGGTGGGTGCCTGGGGTGGTGACAGAGGCAGACGTGACAGGGTGTGTAAGAGATATTTAGGACAGTTACGTGAATGTGCAGGAAGTGGGCAGATATAGGCATTCTGAAAGCAGGATTTGGTTCAGTTGGCTGTGTTATTATTGTGGCCCAAAGTTCCTGTTTTCTTTGCTGTACTGGTCTGAGTCCTGGATGTGACTTCAGTAAGGCTTTGCCAAGGTCACTTGTTAAAGGCACTTGGGATCTGAGGTGTGTTTACAACTGGATACAAAACTGGCTGGGAGAAGGGAGGCAGGGAGCAATGGTGGGCCGTTACTCCACTGAGAGGCCTGTAACCAGTGGTTTAATGCAGGGATCAGTACAGGACCCCTATGCAAGTAACTTGGATAAGAATGCAACCCTGGGATTTTTTTAGTCGTGTGGTGGTGAATCTGTGGAATTCATTGTCACAAACAGCTGTGGAGGCCAAGTTATTTGATATATTTAAAGTGGAGGTTGATAGGTTCTATATTAGACCAAAAGTCATACTAGAATGAGGCCATTTGGCCCTTCGAGTCTCCTCTGCCATTCCATCATGGCTGATCTATTATGCCTCTCAACCTCATTCACCAGTCTCCCCCTAGAACCTTTGACGCTCTGGTTAAACAAGAAACTTTCATCTTCCGAAGCACCTTCTCCTTATTAATAGCAGCAACACTCATTTCTGCCCCTTGTAACTCTCAAATTTCTGGCATACTGCTAATGATTTTTGAAAGATCATTATTAATACCTCCACATTCTTCTAGTGTCCCTCACAGTGAAGACTGATACAAAATACTTATTAAGTTTGTCTGCCGTCTCTTTGTCCCCCACAACCACCTCTCCAGTGATCCGATATCCACTCACGTCTTTTACTCTTTATATATCTGAGAAAACTTTTTGTTTCCTCTTTGAATGTTGTCATTTCTTCGACCAAAGTGCATGACCATACACTTCGCAACACTGTATTCCATCTGCCATTTCTTTGCCCACTCTTCTAATCTGTTGAGGTCCTTTTGTAGCCTCTCTACTTCCTCAAAACTATCTTCCCCTCCACCTATTTTCATATCGTCTGCAAACTTTGAAACAAAGCCATCAATTCCATCATCCAAACATAAAAAGAATCGGTTCCTACACCTGTGGAATACCACTAGTCATTGGCAGCCAACCAGAAAAGGCTCTCTTTATTCCCACTCTTTGCCTCCTGCCAATTGGCCACTGCTTTATCCATGCTAGTATCTTTCCTGTAATACCACGGGCTTGTATCTTGTTTAGCAGCCTCATGTGTGGAACCTTGTCAAAGGCCTTCTGAAAATCCAAATACACAAGATCTACTGATTCTCCTTTGAATATACTGCTTGTTATTTCTTTAAAGAATGCCACCAGATTTGTCAGGTAAGACTTTTCCTTAAGGAAACCATGCTGACTTTGTCCTGTTTTATCATGTGCCTCCAAGTACCCTGAGACCTCATCCTTAATAATAGACTCCAACATCTTCCCAAACACTGAGGTCAGACTAAGTGACCTATAGTTTCCTTTCTTCTGCCTCTCTCCCTTCTGGAAGAGTGGAGTGACATTCACAATTTTCCAGTCTTCCAGGACCATTCCTGAATCTAGTGATTCTTGAAAGATCATTACTAATGCTTCCACTATCTCTTCAGCTACCTCTTTCAGAACCCTGGGTGTACACCGCCTGGTCCAGGTGACTTATCTACCTTCAGACCTTTCAGTTTCCTGAGAAACTTCTTTCTAGTAATGGTAACATCACAGACTTCATGACCCCTGACACCTGGAACTTCCACCATACTGCTAGTGTCTTGCACAGTGAAGACTGATGCAAAATGCCAGTTCATCTGTCATTTCCTTGTTCCCCATTACAACCTCTCCAGCATCATTTTCCAGTGGTCCAATATCCACTTCCTTTCTTTTACTCTTTATATAGCTGAAGAAACTTTTGTTAACCTCTTTAATATTATTGGCTAGCTTACCTTTGTGTTCCATCTTTACCTTCTTAATGACTTTTTTAGTTGCCTTCTGTTGGTTTTTAAAAGCTTCCCAATCCTCTAACTTCCTATTAAATTTTGTTCGATTTTATGCCCTCTCTTTGGCTTTTATGTTGCTTTTGTTTTCTCTTGTTAACCTCAGTTGTGTCACTTTCCTTCAGAATACTCCTTCCTCTTTGGGATGTATAAATCCTGTGCCTTCCAAAAATTCCATCCATGGCTGTTCTTTCGTCATCCCTGCCAGTGTTCTTTTCCAGTCAATTCTGGCTGTCTCCTCTCTCGTGCCTCTGCTCTTTCCCTCTACTCCACAGTAATGCTGATACATCTGACTCTAACTTCTTCTCAAATTTCAGTGTGAGTTCAATCATATTGTGATCACTTGCCCTTGAGGGTTATTTTACCTTAAGGTCTCGAATCAATTGTGGTTCATTGCACAACACCCAATCCAGAATAGCTGATCCCCTTCTGGGCTCAACCATGAGCTGCTCTAAAAAGCCATCTCGTTGGCATTCTAGAAATTCCCCCTCCTGAAAACCAGCACCAACCTGATTTTCCCAACCTACCTGCATATTGAAGTGCCCCTTGACTGTTGTAACGTTGTCCTCTTGGCATGCATTTTCTATCTCCCGTTGTAATTTGAGGATCACTTTCTTGCTACTGTTTGGGGTCTGTATACAACTCCCATCAGGGTCTTTCTACCCTAGCAGTTCCTTAGCTCTATCCACAATGATTCAACACCTTCCAACCCGATGTCACCTCTTTCTAATAATTTGATTTCATTTTTTCCCCGACAGAGCCACACCACACCCTCTGCCTTCTGGCATGTTCTTTTATTACAATGTGTATCCTTGGTCTTTAGGTTCCCAGCTATAATCTTCTTTCAGCCATGATTCAGTGATGCCTACAACATTATACATGTCAATCTGTAACTGTGCTACAAGTTCATCTATCTTATTCCATATACTGCGCGCATTCAAATATAACACTTCCGGTCCTGTATTCACCCCTTTTAGTTTTATCAACCTTTTATGTTGCAACTCATCCTGTTGACCGCAATGTTGACCAATCAACAGGCTCTCCTCACTGTATATTTTATCTCTGTTTGTAAACCAGCTACCTCATCTTCAGGACTATTGTCTGTCTTTCCTCTGATGTTTCTTGCATTGAAATATAGGCAGCTCAGGACACTAGTCACACAATACTCAACCTTTTGATTCCTAACTTTGTCTGGTCTTACCAACATCTATCTCCAAAGCCTCTCCACTAACTCTCTGGCACTTTGGTTCCCATCCCACTGCAAATCTTGTTTAAACCCCACAGTGCAGCATTAATAAACCTTACCGCTGGGACCTCCCGAGTTTTGTGTCATCAGTAAACCATGTTGTTATGCCACTTCTTTTCAGATGCAAATAATTAATGTACTGTATATATCAAAAACAAAACCCACAAAATCTTCCTTTAACCGAATTATAGGAGAGATGTCAACAAAATAGAGAGAGTACACTTAGTCATGGTCATAGTCATAGTCATAGTCATACTTGATCCTGAAGGAAATTGATTTACTAGAAATGTTACCTGGATTTCATAGAACATAGAACATAGAATAGTACAGCACAGTACAGGCCCTTCGGTCCACAATGTTGTGCCGACCCTCAAACCCTGCCTCCCATATAAGCTCCCACCTTAAATTCCTCCATATACCTGTTTAGTAGTCTCTTAAACTTCATTAGTGTATCTGCCTCCACCACTGACTCAGGCAGTGCATTCCACGCACCAACCACTCTCTGAGTAAAAAACTTTCCTCTAATATCCCCCCTTGAACTTCCCACCCCTTACCTTAAAGCCATGTCCTCTTGTATTGAGCAGTGGTGCCCCGGGGAAGAGGCACTGGCTATCCACTCTATCTATTCCTCTTATTATCTTGTACACCTCTATCATGTCTCCTCTCATCCTCCTTCTCTCCAAAGAGTAAAGCCCTAGCTCCCTTAATCTCTGATCCTAATGCATACTCTCTAAACCAGGCAGCATCCTGGTAAATCTCCTCTGTAAACCTAAGTTCATCGCCTAAGTTACAGAGAAAGGTTGAACAAGTTGGTTCTTTATTCTTTGGAACATAGAAGGTTGAGGGGGGACTTGATAGAGGTGTTTAAAATTATGAGGGGGATAGATAGGGTTGACGTGGATAGGCTTTTTCCATTGAGAGTGGGGGAGATTCAAACAAGAGGACATGAGTTGAGAGTTAAAGGGCAAAAGTTTAGGGGTAACATGAAGGGGAACTTCTTTACTCAGAGAGTGGTAGCTGTGTGGAATGAGCTTCCAGCAGAAGTGGTTGAGGCAGGTTCGATGTTGTCATTTGAAGTTAAATTGGATAGCTATATGGACAGGAAAGGAATGGAGGGTTATGGGCTGAGTGCAGGTCGGTGAGACCAGGTGAGAGTAAGAGTTCGGCACGGACTAGAATGGCCGAGATGGCCTGTTTCCGTGCTGTAATTGTTATATAGTTATATGGTTATATCCAGTTCAGGTACAAGCTGTCCCTTCTGTACAGGTCTCATCTTCCCGAGAAGAGAGCCCAGTGATCCGTAAACCTCTATGGTCTATAAACCCTATGCCACTTGTGGCTCAGTACAATTTTCCGATACCTGACACACATTTCTTTCTTTCCCTGATTAAACCTTTAATATTCATCTTTGGTTGAGGTTCTGTAATCTCTGTCTCTGATCCTCACAAGGATGTGCTGGCTCTGAACTCTTATTGCCTCACCTGTAAACATCTCCCACTTATTGGACAGTGTTTCCCCTCTAATTGCTGTTTCCAGCCCTCCTCTCCCGAGTCCTGACCTGTCCTGTCAAAATGCATTATCGGCTATTTTATTGCTCTATGTCCTCCCACAACTACTTTCAAAGGAGGAGAACAATCGAGCTCACCAACCTGACCTGGCTCAGCGCTGTTGTATGCGATCTGTGTCGAGCTATTCCTGAACCTTCTTCAAGGAAGGCCGACGGATCTGGTTCTGCGCGAACCGGACATGAAGGCCGTCCTCTCGGCCTACTTCAACGATGTACTGCTTGTGGTGACAGATCCCAGTGACCTGCAGAGGATACACGAGTGCCAAGAAGTTTTCTCCACTAGGATCAACTGGGCAAAATGTTCCGAACTCTTAGTGGGTCAGTGGCAGGTGGACTCCCTGCCAGAGGAGATGAGAACTTTTGAGTGGAGCACCAGACGTCCCCTCCTGCCCCTTTGTCACAAGAATACAGAGGAAGTTAGTGGACTTCTTCTGGGGTAACAGGAAACACTGGGTCTCTGCAGCGGTCTTGAGTCTCCCAGTAGGAGAGGGCGGACAGTCGCTGGTGTGTGTACGCACACGACTGGCGGCTCTCCACCTCAGGAGTCTGCAGAGATTCCTGTACGCCGAACACCCTCCCAGGTGGCACGTGTTGGCGACTTTCTTCCTCCGGAGGGGCTGCTGTCTTCACGACGATATGCAGCTACCACCGGCGGGCGTCAGCCGTGCTGCTTTGCAGAGGCTGCCCGGCTTCTATCAGGACCTACTGAGAGTCTGGAACATGGTTGCCTCAGGCCGGGAATCCCCTCCTCTGGCAGAGGGCGGGGTCCCGGCCGACCCTTGCCCTGCCTCAACGGATGTCGGTGCGGCTCAGGTGTGTGGATTGACTCAGGCTGAGCTGCTTGTCGGGCCCAGGCCCCGCAGCCTTACCCGGGAGCCGAATCCACACAACTTGAGCCGTCTCTCATCGACACCCACAATCCCATTCAGGGATGCAAGTAGGAGGTATCTGTATGGGCTGCTGCTCCACACCCTCCGCTTCCTTGCCCTTGTCCACCGTCCCGACACGCCATGGCGGTCGGTCTTTCCACCTGGAGGTGAGGGGGGTCCCCAATGGAAGTCCCTTTACAAGGGAGTCCTTCCCATGCACCTTGGGGATCTCGGCTGGAGGATGCTGCATAAAGCGGTGCCCTGTAATAAGTTCTTTAGTCTGTACACGGATCTCCCAGCCGCGTGTCACTTCTGCGGGCTGGAGGAGACCGTGTACCATATGTACATGGAGTGTGCGAGACTGCAGCCCCTTTTCGCGTATTTGCGTGGGCTGTTTCTCACCTTCTGGTTGCATTTTAGCCCCACCCTATTTATATTCGGTCAGTTAGTAAGGAGGGGGGCACAGAGGGATGAGGATGTCCTTGTCAACTTGCTCCTGGGGCTGGCGAAAACTGCCATGCATGGCTCCTGGAAACAGGTGGCGGGAGGATCTCCGCGGGCGGACTGCCTGGCAGTGTTTAGGGAGTATGTTCGTGCTCGGGTGAATATTGAAAAGGAACACGCGCAGTCCACGGCGACCATAGTGGTGTTCCGGGACTGTTGGGTTCTGCTGGGGGTTATTGCCATCATTGACAGACGTGGAAATGTTTTAGTTTAATGAGTATTGTCTATTTGTAGTGTAGTAATTGTGTTAGTCACTGGTTTGTATATATTGTAGAAATGAATTTGTAATAAAGATATTTTGTATAAAAAAGCAACATACAGCCAGGAAGCAGGCCTTTCAGTCTAACTGTTCCGGGCTGAACGAGGTACGCCATCCTTTTGTTCCACCCGGCCCAAAAATCTGAACCTTCCCAATGCATCTACCTGTCCAGCTGTACTTTAAGATTTGTTATTGCTGTTTTTATTGCAACGCCAGTGCCCTGGGTTCAATTCCCGCTGTTGTCTGTGCGAAGTTTGTGTGTTCTCCCCGTAACCATGTGGCTTTCCTCTGGGAGCCATGGTCTCCTCCCACATTCCCAATAAGTGCAGGTTAGGGTTAGTGAGTTGTGTGCATTGATTGTTAGTAAATATGCTATGTTGGTGCCAGATCTGACTTGATGCAAATAATGCACTTCACTCCACGTGTTATTTTTATTTAGAGATACGGTGTCGACCAGACTCTTCTAGCCCAACGAGCTGCACCACCCAGCAACCTAACTATCTAACCCGGCCTAATCACAGGGCAACTTACAGTGACCAATTAACCTAGTACCCGTCCACCCAGCAACCTAACTATCTAACCCGGCCTAATCACAGGACAACTTAGAGTGACCAATTAACCTAGTAAACTGGTTGTCTTTGGACTGTGGGGGAAACCAGAGCACCTGGAGGAAGCCTTTGCAGTCACGCAGAGAACATACACACATCACTGGAATTGGACTTTGGACTCTGACACCCTGAGCTGCAGTCGTGTTGCACGAACCACTCACTACCATAGCACACAAAGTTTCGATGTACATGTGACAAAACAAGCCAGTCTTTCATCTTTTCCAATCCGTCCAACCGTCTTTGAAAAGTTATTTCTGTACCTGCCTCAAACACTTTCTCTGGCAGCTCATTCTACAAAAATACCACCCTTTGCATGGAAACCAGTTGCCACTCATGCTTTCCTCTCACGTTAAACCTGTGTACTCCAGTTCTTGATTCCCCAACCCTGTGAAAAATTCTGAGTACATTCATCCTATCTGACCATAAGCACCTCTATAAGATCTCCTGTCAGTCTCCTGTGGTCCTAACCTGTCCAACCTCTCTGTAAAACCCCGTCCCTCAAGTCCTGGTGAATTCCTTGTAAAACTTTAATGCACTCTTACAACAGGAATTCTGCAGATGCTGGAAATTCAAGCAACACACATCAAAGTTGCTGGTGAACGCAGCAGGCCAAGCAGCATCTATAGGAAGAGGCACAGTCGACGTTTCAGGCCGAGACCTGACGAAGGGTCTCGGCCTGAAACGTCGACTGCGCCTCTTCCTATAGATGCTGCTTGGCCTGCTGCGTTCACCAGCAACTTTGATGTGTGTTGCTTTAATGCACTCTTTCCAGTTTAATAACATCTTCCCTTTCGCAGAATGTCAAAAACTGTACAACTGCATAGTAACCTCCCAACCTTCATACACAGCGCCCTGACTGATGAAGGCAAGTGTAATAGATAGCTTTTTCACTATCCTGTCTACCTGTAATTCTACTTTCAGGAAATACTCGTATAAATACTTGTACTCCAAGGTCCCTCTGTTCTCGGAGTTCTGTCTACTGTCAAAAATCATACTTATATTTGACTTTCCAAAGTGCAGTATCTTGTCCTTCTCCATTTGCCATCCCTCAGCCCAGTTATTCAGCTGATGAAGTATGCCAACAACCTTCCGAAGCTCAGTGCAATCCTGCCGTTTGCCTGCTCCTCCACCCCTGTAACCCTGCCCTTTTGTCCTCTGTCACTGCTACACCCTACACCCGGACCCAGGCCGCAGGAGGCGACTGTCACATCATCCCACCCATCGCCAGTCGGGACCCTTCCACCGCCACACCTCCCTGTACACTCACACCCCGTTCACTTTCTCCCCTCCTCCCTCCCCCAACATTTGCCCCTTCTCACGTTCCTCAGTGAGGGAGGGGGTTTATGTATCTGTGGGAGTTATACACAACTTCACTAGAAGCTGAAGGAATCGGGTGTCACGGTCAGTGTCCAGGGCAGCAGGTTCAGTGGTTGGGAGCAGGTTTTGGGAGTTGGGGGCCAGGAGTCAGAGGTCAGGGATGAGTGCAGGTTTCGGGGTGGGGTCGAGAATCAAGGGTCGGGCTCTGACCCTGCTCTGTGTTGCAGACACGGACGACGAGCCTGATCCTCCACAGTTGCTCTGCTTCGTCACCTTCCAGGAGCGGGGACAGGCTGAATGGATGAACTGCCGACTATCTGAGCCCCCCGACCCGGGGGAGAATCTCACCCTCATCGTCAGGTGCTGCACATCATCTCCCCACCCTGATAACCCCTCAAATCCTCCACTTCCCCACCCAATCCCGATACCCTCTGAAATCCTCCCACTCCCACCCCGATACCCTCTCAAACCCTCCCACTCCCACCCCGATACCCTCTCAAACCCTCCCTCTCCCACCCTGATACCCTCTCAAACCCTCCCTCTCGTCCGATACCCTCTCAAACCCTCCCTCTCCCAACCCCGATACCCTCTAAAACCCTCCCTCTCCCACCCCCGATACCCTCTCAAACCCTCCCTCTCCCACCCCGATACCCTCTCAAACCCTCCCACTCCCACCCTGATACCCTCTCAAACCCTCCCTCTCGTCCGATACCCTCTCAAACCCTCCCTCTCCCAACCCCGATACCCTCTCAAACCCTCCCTCACACACTCCAGATACCCTCTCAAACACTCCCACTCCCACCCCAATACCCTCTCAAACCCTCCCTCTCCCACCCCCGATACCCTCTCAAACCTTCCCACTCCCACCCCAATACCCTCTCAAACCCTGCCTCTCCCAACTCCGATACCCTCGGAAATCCTCCCTCTCCCAACCCCGATACCCTCACAAACCCTCCCTCACCCACCCCAGATACCCTCTCAAACCCTCCCACTCCCACCCCAATACCCTCTCAAACCCTCCCTCACTCACCCCCATACCCTCTCAAACCCTCCCACTCCCACCCCAATACCCTCTCAAACCATGCCTCTCCCAACCCCGATACCCTCTCAAACCCTCCCTCACCTACCCCAGATACCCTCTCAAACCCTCCCACTCCCACCCCAATACCCTCTCAAACCCTCCCTCTCCCACCCCCGATACCCTCTCAAACCCTCCCCCAACCAACCCCGATACCCTCGGAAATCCTCCCTCTCCCAACCCAATACCCTCTCAAACCCTCCCTCTCCCACCCCAATACCCTCTCAAACCCTCCCTCACCCCCGATACCCTCTCAAACCCTCCCACTCCCACCCCGATACCCTCTCAAACCCTCCCTCTCCCACCCCAGATACCCTCTCAAACCCTCCCACTCCCACCCCGATACCCTCTCAAACCTTCCCCCACCCAACCCCGATACCCCCGGAAATCCTCCCTCTCCCTCCCCGATATCCTCTCAAACCCTCCCTCTCCCACCCCGATACCCTCTCAAACCCTCCCTCACCCACCCCAGATACCCTCTCAAACCCTCCCACTCCCACCCCGATACCCTCTCAAACCCTCCCCCACCCAACCCCGATACCCTCTCAAACCCTCCCACTCCCACCCCAATACCCTCTCAAACCCTCCCCCACCCTACCCGATACCCTCTGAAACCCTCCCCCACTCCCACCCCAATACCCTCTCAAACCCTCCCTCACCCACCCCAGATACCCTCTCAAACCCCCCCTCTCCCACCCCGATACCCTCTCAAACCCTCCCACTCCCACCCCAATACCTTCTCAAACCCTGCCTCTCCCACCCCCGATACCCTCTCAAACCCCCCCTCTCCACCCCGATACCCTCTCAAACCCTCCCACTCCCACCCCGATACCCTCTCAAACCCTCCCACTCCCACCCCGATACCCTCTCAAACCCTCCCACTCCCACCCCAATACCCTCTCAAACCCTCCCTCTCCCATCCCGATACCCTCTCAAACCCTCCCACTCCCACCTCGATACCCTCTCAAACCCTCCCACTCCCACCCCGATACCCTCTCAAACCCTCCCTCTCCCACCCCAGATACCCTCTCAAACCCTCCCCCACCCAACCCCGAATACCCTCGGAAATCCTCCCTCTCCCACCCCAGATACCCTCTCAAACCCTCCCTCTCCCATCCCGATACCCTCTCAAACCCTCCCACTCCCACCCCGATACCCTCTCAAACTCTCCCCCACCCAACCCCGATACCCTCTCAAACCCTCCCACTCCCACCCCAATACCCTCTCAAACCCTCCCTCACCCCCGATACCCTCTCAAACCCTCCCACTCCCACCCCGATACCCTCTCAAACCCTCCCTCTCCCACCCCAGATACCCTCTCAAACCCTCCCACTCCCACCCCGATACCCTCGGAAATCCTCCCTCTCCCATCCCGATATCCTCTCAAACCCTCCCCCACCCAACCCCGATACCCTCTCAAACCCTCCCACTCCCACCCCAATACCCTCTCAAACCCTCCCTCTCCCATCCCGATACCCTCTCAAACCCTCCCACTCCCACCCCGATACCCTCTCAAACCCTCCCCCACCCAACCCCGATACCCTCTCAAACCCTCCCACTCCCACCCCAATACCCTCTCAAACCCTCCCTCTCCCACCCCCGATACCCTCTCAAACCCTCCCCCAACCAACCCCGATACCCTCGGAAATCCTCCCTCTCCCAACCCGATACCCTCTCAAACCCTCCCTCTCCCACCCCGATACCCTCTCAAACCCTCCCACTCTCACCCCGATACCCTCTCAAACCCTCCCCCAGCCAACCCCGATACCCTCTCAAACCCTCCCTCTCCCACCCCCGATACCCTCTCAAACCCTCCCCCAACCAACCCCGATACCCTCGGAAATCCTCCCTCTCCCAACCCGATACCCTCTCAAACCCTCCCTCTCCCACCCCGATACCCTCTCAAACCCTCCCACTCCCACCCCGATACCCTCTCAAACCCTCCCCCACCCAACCCCGATACCCTTGGAAATCCTCCCTCTCCCACCCCGATACCCTCTCAAATCCTCCCCCACCCACCCCAGATACCCTCTCAAACCTTCCCACTCCCACCCCAGATACCCTCTCAAACCCTCCCACTCCAACCCCGATACCCTCTCAAACCCTCCCTCACTCACCCCCGATACCCTCTCAAACCCTCCCACTCCCACCCCAATACCCTCTCAAACCCTGCCTCTCCCAACCCCGATACCCTCTCAAACCCTCCCTCACCTACCCCAGATTCCCTCTCAAACCCTCCCACTCCCACCCCAATACCCTCTCAAACCCTCCCTCTCCCACCCCCGATACCCTCTCAAACCCTCCCCCAACCAACCCCGATACCCTCGGAAATCCTCCCTCTCCCAACCCGATACCCTCTCAAACCCTCCCTCTCCCACCCTGATACCCTCTCAAACCCTCCCCCACCCAACCCCGATACCCTTGGAAATCCTCCCTCTCCCACCCCGATACCCTCTCAAACCCTCCCCCACCCACCCCAGATACCCTCTCAAACCCTCCCACTCCCACCCCAATACCCTCTCAAACCCTCCCACTCCCAACCCCGAAACCCTCTCAAACCCTCCCACACCCACCCCAGATACCCTCTCAAACCCTCCCACTCCAACCCCGATACCCTCTCAAACCCTCCCCCACCCAACCCCGATACCCTCGGAAATCCTCCCTCTCCCAACCCGATACCCTCTCAAACCCTCCCTCTCCCACCCCAATACCCTCTCAAACCCTCCCTCACCCACCCCAGATACCCTCTCAAACCCTCCCTCACTCACCCCCGATACCCTCTCAAACCCTCCCTCACCCACCCCCATACCCTCTCAAACCCTGCCTCTCCCAACCCCGATACCCTCTCAAACCCTCCCACACCCACCCCCGATACCCTCTCAAACCCTCCCACTCCCACCCCGATACCCTCTCAAACCCTCCCTCTCCCATCCCGATACCCTCTCAAACCCTCCCACTCCCACCCCGATACCCTCTCAAACCCTCCCACTCCCACCCCGATACCCTCTCAAACTCTCCCCCACCCAACCCCGATACCCTCTCAAACCCTCCCACTCCCACCCCAATACCCTCTCAAACCCTCCCTCACCCCCGATACCCTCTCAAACCCTCCCACTCCCACCCCGATACCCTCTCAAACCCTCCCTCTCCCACCCCAGATACCCTCTCAAACCCTCCCACTCCCACCCCGATACCCTCTCAAACCTTCCCCCACCCAACCCCGATACCCCCGGAAATCCTCCCTCTCCCTCCCCGATATCCTCTCAAACCCTCCCTCTCCCACCCCGATACCCTCTCAAACCCTCCCTCACCCACCCCAGATACCCTCTCAAACCCTCCCACTCCCACCCCGATACCCTCTCAAACCCTCCCCCACCCAACCCCGATACCCTCTCAAACCCTCCCACTCCCACCCCAATACCCTCTCAAACCCTCCCCCACCCAACCCGATACCCTCTGAAACCCTCCCACTCCCACCCCAATACCCTCTCAAACCCTCCCTCACCCACCCCAGATACCCTCTCAAACCCCCCCTCTCCCACCCCGATACCCTCTCAAACCCTCCCACTCCCACCCCAATACCTTCTCAAACCCTGCCTCTCCCACCCCCGATACCCTCTCAAACCCCCCCTCTCCACCCCGATACCCTCTCAAACCCTCCCACTCCCACCCCGATACCCTCTCAAACCCTCCCACTCCCACCCCGATACCCTCTCAAACCCTCCCACTCCCACCCCAATACCCTCTCAAACCCTCCCTCTCCCATCCCGATACCCTCTCAAACCCTCCCACTCCCACCTCGATACCCTCTCAAACCCTCCCACTCCCACCCCGATACCCTCTCAAACCCTCCCTCTCCCACCCCAGATACCCTCTCAAACCCTCCCCCACCCAACCCCGATACCCTCGGAAATCCTCCCTCTCCCACCCCAGATACCCTCTCAAACCCTCCCTCTCCCATCCCGATACCCTCTCAAACCCTCCCACTCCCACCCCGATACCCTCTCAAACTCTCCCCCACCCAACCCCGATACCCTCTCAAACCCTCCCACTCCCACCCCAATACCCTCTCAAACCCTCCCTCACCCCCGATACCCTCTCAAACCCTCCCACTCCCACCCCGATACCCTCTCAAACCCTCCCTCTCCCACCCCAGATACCCTCTCAAACCCTCCCACTCCCACCCCGATACCCTCGGAAATCCTCCCTCTCCCATCCCGATATCCTCTCAAACCCTCCCCCACCCAACCCCGATACCCTCTCAAACCCTCCCACTCCCACCCCAATACCCTCTCAAACCCTCCCTCTCCCATCCCGATACCCTCTCAAACCCTCCCACTCCCACCCCGATACCCTCTCAAACCCTCCCCCACCCAACCCCGATACCCTCTCAAACCCTCCCACTCCCACCCCAATACCCTCTCAAACCCTCCCTCACCCACCCCCGATACCCTCTCAAACCCTCCCACTCCCACCCCAGATACCCTCTCAAACCCTCCCACTCCCACCCCGATACCCTCTCAAACCCTCCCCCACCCAACCCCGATACCCTCGGAAATCCTCCCTCTCCCAACCCGATATCCTCTCAAACCCTCCCTCACCCACCCCAGATACCCTCTCAAACCCTCCCACTCCCACCCCGATACCCTCTCAAACCCTCCCCCACCCAACCCCGATACCCTCTCAAACCCTCCCACTCGCACCCCAATACCCTCTCAAACCCTCCCCCACCCAACCCCGATACCCTCTCAAACCCTCCCACTCCCACCCCAATACCCTCTCAAACCCTCCCTCACCCACCCCAGATACCCTCTCAAACCCCCCCTCCCACCCCGATACCCTCTCAAACCCTCCCACTCCCACCCCAATACCCTCTCAAACCCTGCCTCTCCCACCCCCGATACCCTCTCAAACCCCCCCTCTCCCACCCCGATACCCTCTCAAACCCTCCCACTCCCACCCCAATACCCTCTCAAACCCTCCCACTCCCACCCCAATACCCTCTCAAACCCTCCCACTCCCACCCCAATACCCTCTCAAACCCTGCCTCTCCCAACCATGATATCCTCTGAAATCCTCCCCTCCCCTCTTCCTCAACCCTGATAGCCTCTTAAGCCCTTCCCATCCCTGAAACCTCTCTAACCCTCCCCTTCCCCTCCAGTTCCCTCCTCCTGTAGACCTCTTGGTCTTGCGGACATTGAATGAGAGGTTGTTGTTATGACACCACTCAGACAAGTTTTCAATCTCCCCCCTGAATGCTGATTCATCGCCACCTTTGATAGGGTCCACAGCAGTGGTGTCATCAGCAAACTTGTATCTGGTGCTGGAGCTGTGCTTAGCCACACAGTCACAGTAAAGTGAGTAGAACAGGGGCTAAACACACAGCCCTGTGGTGCTGCTGTGCTGAGGGAGATGTTGTTGTCAATCCAAACTGACTGGGGTCTACAAGTGAGGAAATCGAGGATCCATTTGCACAAGGAGGCTTTAAGGCCAGGGTCTCAAAGCTTATTGATAAAGAGCATCCTGCTATATGCATCTTTGCTGTCCAGATCTTCCAGGGTTGTGTGAAGAGCCAATAAGATGTCATCTTCCAAGAACCTGGACCTGTGTTCTGGTAGGCAAATTGAACAGATCCAAGTCGCTTCTCAGGCAGGAATTGATGGGTTTCACCACCAACACTTCATCACTGTGGATGTAGGTGCTACTGGACGACAGTCATGGAGGTTGTTTACCATGTTCTTCTCAGGCACGGGGATCATCGACGCCTGCTTGAAGCAGGTGGGTGCCTCAGTCTGTCAAAGTGAGAGGTTAAAGGACTCAGTGAACACTCCAGCACAGGTCTTTAGGGCTGAGCCAGGCACCCTGTCTGGGCTGGATGCTTTCCGTGGGTTCACCCTCCTGAACGCCGCTCACTCGCACGTCAGCCTCAGAGACTGAAGTCACAGGATCATCAGGGGATGTGGGAGATTGTGATGGTTCCTCCATGTTTTAACAGTAATAACAAGCATAGAGACATTGAGCTCATGTGGAAGCAAAGCCCTGTTGCCCCATACTGTGTGTGGCTTGCTTTCACCTTGTAGGAGGTGGTAGCAGTGAAGGCACTACAACAACTGTCAAGCATTCCCCAGTGATTCAAGTTTGGTCTGTAATTGGCATTTCACACGTGAGATGGCTTTCTAGAGATCATACCTGGACCTCTTGTATCTTACATGGTCACCTGACCTGAATGCCTGGCCCTCAGCAGATTGCTGATCTCATGGACTTCTGGTTGGGGAAGACACTGGAGGATTTTGTGGAGACACACTCATCTATAACAGTTTTAGTAAAGTCTGTGACAACCATGGTGAATTCATTCAGATCCTCTGATGAGGCCTTGAACGCGGCCCAGTCCACCAACTCGGAGCAGCCCCGTAGCTGCCTCCCAAGACCACCTCTTTGCTCTGCTCATCTCTGCAGCTCTGCTCTTTTGCCTCTGCCCGTATGCAGATAAGAGACGGACGGCCAAGTGCTGCAGTCTGGGCATGAAAATTAGGCATTCCTAATTACAGCTATAGCATGGCAGTGATCTAGTGTGTTGGGACCCCGGTGCTGCTGGTTATAGGCTATTGATAATCCGGCAGAGATCTCTTCAAGCAAGCCTGACTGAAGTCCCTGACTATGATTTGAAATGCACCAGCATGGACCATTTCTTGTTTGGTGATGACAGCATTGAATATCTCGATCATCGTCAGCTTTTGGCGATGTGTAAACTTCAGATGACAGGGTCAGGGGTAATGACCCTCTAGTCCTGATGAAGGGTCTCGGCCTGAAATGTCGACTGTACCTCTTCCTAGAGATGCTGCCTGGCCTGCTGCGTTCACCAGCAACTTTGATGTGTGTTGCTTGAATTTCCAGCATCTGCAGAATTCCTGTTGTTCAGGGGTAATGGGGTGACAGGTTCGGGTAATGGGATTGTGGTTAATGGGGTCAGGGGTGACGGGTTCGGGTCATGGGATTGTGATTAATGGGGTGAGGGGTGATGGGTTCGGGTAATGGGATTGTGGTTAATGGGGTCAGGGGTGATGGTGATATCAGGATGACAGGGTTGATGGTGATAGGGTCGGGGTGATAGGTTCAGGGGTGATGGTGATATCAGGATGACAGAGTTGGTGGTGATAGGGTCGGGTTGATAGGTTCAGGGGTGACAGGGTCAGGGGTGACGGTGATGTCAGGATGACAGGGTTGGAGGTGATGGTGTCTGGGGTGATGGGCTTAAGGGTGACAGTGATTTCAGGATGACTGGGTCGGGGGTGACAGTGAAGTCAGGATGACTGGGTCGGGGGTGATGGGTTCAGGGGTGACAGGGTCAGGGGTGACAGTGATGTCAGGGTGATTGGGGGGGTCGGGGTCTGTGTCCAGGCTGAGGCTGACGGTGTCTCTCTCTCACAGTGAGAAGAACATAATGGAGAGATGCCTGATCCTGGGCCCGGCTCTCAGCTGCAGAGTCCCCATCAAACGCTTCTCCCTGATCAACACCTGCTGCATCCATGCTCTCCGGCCCGGCTCCCACTCCCACGGACCCTGTCACCTCAAACAGAGGATCACACACATGGGTGAGTCTGGGGTAAAGTGGGGAGGTGGTGAGGGAGGGAGCACACCACTGGGACAGGACCCAAGCAGACCAATCTCCCCTAACCAAACCCTAACCCCAATCTGATCCCACAACCCTTAACGTTGACCCTGTCACAATAAAGAAATCTATTCACTCCCAATGAACCCCTGATCTCAAACACTGCCCAAAACCCACTCCCTGATGCCTTAGTCCAGACCCTCATCACCCCAACACTACTCAACCCCGCCGTCCTCTCCCTCTCCCCACTCCTCCACTCCCCCGTTTCTCTCCTCTCAGCACCCTCTCTCCCTCCCTATCACCCTCCCCCTCCCTCTCACGGCCTCCCCCTAAACCTCATTCATCCCTCACCCTCACTTGGACGTCCCACACCTCCTTCCATTCCTCTGGTCTCAGCCTACACTCCCCCTGATGGCTTGAGAGCATCCTATCCTGGAGAGGTCACACTGACTTCTGTGTTGTCATTCACCGGGGCGAATGGGAGGTGCGGTGGACACACAGAGGGTGTGGCACCTCTGACACACTCTCCTTGTCCTGGGGCAGCTGTACCACTCCCCCTTGTCCACCTCCACTCAGTGCCCTCCCCTCCCACTGCCCCAGTCCCCTCCCCTCCCACTGCCCCAGTTCCCTCCCACTACCCCAATCACCTCCCCTCCCACTACCCCAGTCCCCTCCACTCCACTATCCGTCCCCTCACCTCCACTACCCCAGTCCCCTCCCCTCCCACTACCCCAGTCCCCTCCACTCTCACTATCCGTCCCCTCCCCTCCCACTGCCCTCAGTCCCCTTCCCTCCACTACTCCAGTCCCCTCCACCACCCCAGTCCCCTCCCCTCCCACTGCTCCAGTCCCCTCCCACTACCCCAATCACCTCCCCTCCCACTGCCCCAATCACCTCCCCTCACCTCCACTACCCCAGTCCCCTCCCCTCCCACTACCCCAGTCCCCTCCACTCTCACTATCCGTCCCCTCACCTCCCACTGCCCCAGTCCCCTCCCCTCCCACTGCCCCAGTTCCCTCCCACTGCCCCAATCACCTCCCCTCACCTCCACTACCCCAGTCCCCTCCCCTCCCACTACCCCAGTCCCCTCCACTCTCACTATCCGTCCCCTCACCTCCACTACCCCAGTCCCCTCCCCTCCCACTACCCCAGTCCCCTCCACTCTCACTATCCGTCCCCTCACCTCCACTACCCCAGTCCCCTCACCTCCCACTGCCCCAGTCCCCACCCCTCCCACTGCTCCAGTCCCCTCCCACTACCCCAATCACCTCCCCTCCCACTGCCCCAATCACCTCCCCTCCCACTACCCCAGTCCCCTCACCTCCCACTGCCCCAGTCCCCTCCCCTCCCACTGCTCCAGTCCCCTCCCACTACCCCAATCACCTCCCCTCCCACTGCCCCAATCACCTCCCCTCCCACTACCCCAGTCCCCTCACCTCCCACTGCTCCAGTCCCCTCCCACTACCCCACTACCCCAGTCCCCTCACCTCCCACTGCCCTAGTCCCCTCCCCTCCCACTGCTCCAGTCCCCTCCCACTACCCCAATCACCTCCCCTCCCACTGCCCCAATCACCCCAATCACCTCCCCTCCCATTACCCCAGTCCCCTCCCCCCCTCACCTCCACTACCCCAGTCCCCTCCCACTACCCCAGTCCCCTCACCTCCCACTACCCCAGTCCCCTCCACTCTCACTATCCGTCCCCTCACCTCCACTACCCCAGTCCCCTCCCCTCCCACTACCCCAGTCCCCTCCCACTGCCCCAATCACCTCCCCTCCCACTACCCCAGTCTCCTCCCACTACCCCAATCACCTCCCCTCCCACTTCCCCAGTCTCCTCACCTCCCAGTGCCCCAGTCCCCTCCCCTCCCACTACCCCAGTCCCCTCACCTCCACTACCTCAGTCCCCTTCCCTCCACTACCCCAGTCCCCTCCCCTGCCACTACCCCAGTCTCCTCACCTCCCAGTGCCTCAGTCCCCTCACCTCCCACTGCCCCAATCACCTCCCTTCCCACTGCCCCAGTCCCCTCACCTCCCACTGCCCCAGTCCCCTCCCCTCCCACTGCCCCAGTCCCCTCCTACTACCCCAATCACATCCCCTCCCACTGCCCCAATCACCTCCCCTCCCACTGCCCCAGTCCCCTCCCACTACCCCAATCACCTCCCCTCCCACTACCCCAGTCCCCTCACCTCCACTACCTCAGTCCCCTTCCCTCCACTACCCCAGTCCCCTCCCCTCCCACTACCCCAGTCTCCTCACCTCCCAGTGCCTCAGTCCCCTCACCTCCCACTGCCCCAATCACCTCCCCTCCCACTGCCCCAGTCCCCTCCCCTCCCACTGCCCCAGTTCCCTCCCACTACCCCAATCAACTCCCCTCCCACTGCCCCAGTCCTCTCCCCTCCCACTGCTCCAGTCCCCTCCCACTACCCCAATCACCTCCCCTCCCACTACCCCAGTCCCCTCCACTCTCACTATCCGTCCCCTCACCTCCACTACCCCAGTCCCCTCACCTCCCACTGCCCCAGTCCCCTCCCCTCCCACTACCCCAGTCCCCTCACCTCCACTACCTCAGTCCCCTTCCCTCCACTACTCCAGTCCCCTCCACCACCCCAGTCCCCTCCCCTCCCACTACCCCAGTCTCCTCACCTCCCAGTGCCTCAGTCCCCTCACCTCCCACTGCCTCATTCCCCTCACCTCCACTACCCCAGTCCCCTCACCTCCCACTGCCCCAGTCCCCTCACCTCCACTACCCCAGAATCCTCACCTCCCACTACCCCAGTCCCCTCACCTCCACTACCTCAGTCCCCTTCCCTCCACTACCCCAGTCCCCCCCTCCCCTCCCACTACCCCAATCACCTCCCCTCCCACTGCACCAATCCCCTCCCCTCCCACTGCCCCAGTCCCGTCTTCTCCCACTACGCCAGTCGCCTCACCTCACACTGCCCCAATCACCTCCCCTCCCACTGCCACAGTCCCCTCACCTCCCACTGCCCCAGTCCCCTCACCTCCACTACCCCAGTCCCCTCACCTCCCACTGCCCCAGTCCCCTCACCTCCACTACCCCAGTCCCCTCACCTCCCACTGCCCCAGTCCCCTCACCTCCACTACCCCAGTCCCCTCACCTCCCACTGCTCTGTCACCGCTCTGAATTATCCCCTCACTGATCCTTTGCCCATGCTGGACTGAGGAGAGCTTTCTTTTACAGTGAAGCCGGACGCTCCCTTTAACCTGAGCGTCACTGCCCTGAGGGAAGCTGAGGAGATGGAGGTCAGGTGGGATGTTCCGAGGGTTCGCTTTACTCAGCTCTTCAACAATCTCTTACACCAGCTGGTGTACTGGAGCACAGAGTTGGATCGGCAGGTACGTGTACTGGCACCCTCCCTACCCATCCCTCAACCCAGGCTCACTCCCTCCCTACCCATCCCTCAACCCAGGCTCACCTCCTCCCCACCCATCCCTCAACCCAGGCTCACTCCATCCCTACCCATCCCTCATCCCAGGCTCACTCCCTCCCTACCCATCCCTCATCCCAGGCTCACTCCCTCCCTACCCATCCCTCAACCCAGGCTCACTCCCTCCCTACCCATCCCTCAACCCAGGCTCACCTCCTCCCCACCCATCCCTCAACCCAGGCTCACTCCATCCCTACCCATCCCTCATCCCAGGCTCACTCCCTCCCTACCCATCCCTCATCCCAGGCTCACTCCCTCCCTACCCATCCCTCATTCCAGGCTCACTCCCTCCCTACCCATCCCTCAACCCAGGCTCACTCCCTCCCTACCCATCCCTCAACCCAGGCTCACCTCCTCCCCACCCATCCCTCAACCCAGGCTCACTCCATCCCTACCCATCCCTCATCCCAGGCTCACTCCCTCCCTACCCATCCCTCATCCAAGGCTCACCTCCTCCCCACCCATCCCTCAACCCAGGCTCACTCCATCCCTACCCATCCCTCATCCCAGGGCCACTCCATCCCTACCCAACCCTCATCCCAGGGCCACCCCTCCCTACAGGATGTATAGGGGTGTAGGGTGTGTAGGGGTGTTTAGGGTGCGTAGAGATGTGTAGGCATATATAGGGCAGTTGGTGTAGGGGTGTGTAGAACTCTGTAGGGGTGTATAGAAGTGTGTAGGGGTGTGTAGGGCAGTGCATGCAGGGGTGTGTTGGGGTGTGTAGGACAGGGTGTGGCAATGCGGGGAGAGGGTGTCGGAGATTCACTGGGCTGTCTGCTGAGGACGAGGGTGAGGTGACGGCCACTGCCAGAATCCAGGGCTGCGGCTTCAATAGGAGGGGCAGAGTCTGAAGGAGAAAGTGTAGATCACTGTTTCAGAATCAGACTATCATCACCGACACATGCTGGGAAATTTGTTGCTTTGTTTCAGCAGTCCGGTGCAAGGCAGTAACTACCATTATTACAACAAGAATACATTAAAAATAAGTAGCACAAAAAGGGAGTAAATTAGAGGCAGTGTGTCATGGGTTCATGGACCATTCAGAAAACTGATGGCAGAGGAGAAGCTGTCCGTCAGTTATTGAGTGTGGCTCTTCAGCTTCCTGTACTGGTAGTGAAGAGGTGAGGACATTTGCTGTAAGTTTTCCTTCAGTCTATGTCGGTGTAGAGTTAGAGGCAGGAGCGTGATCGGATGTACGGGCAAGGTGGCAATGATGGGTGAGTGGAAAGAGCAGTGGGTGGGCAGTTTTCAGACACCCAGGCCAAAAGCACGTGAGAGTTTCCCATTTGCGTAGAGGTGTGTCAGGGTTGTGTAGGGTAGTTTGTGTGGGGTGTGTCAGTGTGTGTAGGGTTGTAGGGCAGTTTGTGTAGACGTGTGTAGTGGTGTGTAGGGATGTGTAGGGGTGTGTAGGGTTGTGTAGGGTTGTGTAGGGATGTGTAGGGTGTGTAGGCATGTGTAGTGGTGTGTCGGGATGTGTAGGGGTGTGTATGGGTTTGTAGGGGTGTGTATGGGTTTGTAGGGTTGTGTAGTGGTGTGTAGGGATGTGTAGGGTGTGTATGGGTTTGTAAGGTTATGTAGTGGTGTGTAGGGGTTTGTAAGGCAGTTTGTGTAGGGATGTGTAGGGTTTGTAGGGTTGTGTAGTGGTGTGTAGGGATGTGTAGGGTGTGTAGGAATGTGTAGGGATGTGTAGTGGTGTGTAGGGATGTGTAGGGTTTGTAGGGTTGTGTAGTGGTGTGTAGGGATGTGTAGGGATGTGTAGGGTGTGTAGGGATGTGTAGTGGTGTGTAGGGGTTTGTAAGGCAGATTGTGTAGGGTGTGTAGGGATGTGTAGGGATGTGTAGGGTTTGTAGGGATGTGTAGTGGTGTGTAGGGGTTTGTAAGGCAGATTGTGTAGGGTGTGTAGGGATGTGTAGGGATGTGTAGGGTTTGTAGGGTTGTGTAGTGGTGTGTAGGGATGTGTAGGGTGTGTAGGAATGTGTAGGGATGTGTAGGGATGTGTAGGGTTTGTAGGGTTGTGTAGTGGTGTGTAGGGATGTGTAGGGATGTGTAGGGATGTGTAGGGTGTGTAGGGATGTGTAGGGTTTGTAGGGTTGTGTAGTGGTGTGTAGGGATGTGTAGGGTGTGTAGGAATGTGTAGTGGTGTGTAGGGATGTGTAGGGATGTGTAGGGTGTGTAGGGATGTGTAGGGTTTGTAGGGTTGTGTAGTGGTGTGTAGGGTGTGTAGGGATGTGTAGTGGTGTGTAGGGGTTTGTAAGGCAGATTGTGTAGGGTGTGTAGGGATGTGTAGGGATGTGTAGGGTTTGTAGGGATGTGTAGGGTTTGTAGGGTTGTGTAGTGGTGTGTAGGGGTTTGTAAGGCAGATTGTGTAGGGATGTGTAGGGATGTGTAGGGTTTGTAGGGTTGTGTAGTGGTGTGTAGGGATGTGTAGGGTTTGTAGGGTTGTGTAGTGGTGTGTAGGGTGTGTAGGGATGTGTAGGGTGTGTAGGAATGTGTAGTGGTGTGTAGGGATGTGTAGGGATGTGTAGGGTGTGTAGGGATGTGTAGGGTTTGTAGGGTTGTGTAGTGGTGTGTAGGGATGTGTAGGGTGTGTAGGGATGTGTAGTGGTGTGTAGGGGTTTGTAAGGCAGATTGTGTAGGGTGTGTAGGGATGTGTAGGGATGTGTAGGGTTTGTAGGGATGTGTAGGGTTTGTAGGGTTGTGTAGATGTGTAGGGATGTGTAGGGTGTGTAGGAATGTGTAGGGATGTGTAGGGATGTGTAGGGTTTGTAGGGTTGTGTAGTGGTGTGTAGGGATGTGTAGGGATGTGTAGGGATGTGTAGGGTGTGTAGGGATGTGTAGGGTTTGTAGGGTTGTGTAGTGGTGTATAGGGATGTGTAGGGATGTGTAGGGTGTGTAGGGATGTGTAGTGGTCTGTAGGGATGTGTAGGGTTTGTAGGGTTGTGTAGTGGTGTGTAGGGGTTTGTAAGGCAGTTTGTGTAGGGTGTGTAGGGATGTGTAGGGTGTGTTGGGATGTGTAGTGGTGTGTAGGGGTTTGTAAGGCAGTTTGTGTAGGGGTGTGTAGGGTACCTTAAGGGTGTGTCGGTGTATGTATGGACATATGTGAGTGCTTCCTGTTTGTGTCAGGCCTCTGCAGCCCTGCTGAAGGATGACAATAGCAATGCTATGCCGAGTAGGAAGTCGAGGAGATGTACAACTGGGACCTGGAGATGGTCGTGGTGGACAGGGTAAAGTCTGCCCTGGGGTTCACCACCGTAGGGGAGGAAATCTCGGGAGCACTGAATGTGGTAGGGAGAGGTGTGGGTGAGTTGCTGCCTCACCTGGAAGGGCTGTTTGTGTCCTGATGGAGGTGAGGGAGAAGGTATAGGAGAAGGGATTACACCTCTGTAGTTAGGTGAAAGTGCTGGGAAGAGGGCTGACTCAGAGGCCACGTCATTAGATTCGCCAGGACACATGATCATTCAAATATCTAATCAGCAACAATGCATGAAAGCATGCAGACATGGTCACGTGGGTCAGCAGTTGTTCAGATCAAACATCAGAACGGGGAAGTAGTGAGATCTAAGTGACTTTGACTGTGGAATGATTGTTAGTGCCAGATGACGGTTTGAGTGTCTCAGAAACTGCCGATCCCCTGGGATTTTCACAAGCAACCTCCAGAGTTTACGAAAAATGGTGTGTAAAACCAGACCATCCGGTGAGCGGAAGTTCAGTGGGCATAAATGCCTTGTTAATGAGTGAGGTCCGAGGTGAGTGGCCAGGCTGGTTCAAGCTGACAGGCAGGTGACAGTAACTCACATGTTACAAGAGTGGTGTGCACTCTGAATAGCTATAGGAGGGAGCTAATAAAGGACCAGGAAGTTACACAGAGGAAGTCCCTGTGGAAGGGGAGGAGACAGATGGTGTACTTGGCAGTGTATCTGCTGGAAGTATTGATGATGTCCTGGCTGCAGAACTTGGCTGGGTGAAGGATCTCTGTCTGTAGAGGGCTGGGCTCAGAGCAGAATTGAATGAAAAGGAGGAGTTTGTAGGATCCATCAACTATGAGAGTGAGGAAGAACCCATGTTTCCTGAAAAAGGAGGATATCTTGGAGGGAAAGACTGATCTGGAGATCAGATGTGGTTGGGACAAGGAAACTGAGAGAAGTGATGATGCTCTGACAGGGAGCAGGGTGGGTTTGCTGTAAGTAGCTGTGGATGAGCTGTCTTCTGAGATGGAGACAACAAACGTCGAGGAACAGAAGAGAGATGTCGGAGATTTGAGGGCATGGTGAATATTAGTCACAAAGTTGTTGGTCTTGACGTGTCGTACATGGGTGCAGGAGATGGTACCAATGCAGTGGTGGAGAAAGAGTTGGGCTGTGATGCCAGAATAGTCTGGAACAATGGCCGCTCCACGTAGCCAGGGAAAAAAACAGGCAGATCTGGCCCGTGTGGGTACCTATGCTACAAGTTTGATGGGAGGAGAGTGGGATGAATTAGAAGAGCATTGGTTCAGAGTAAGCACAACACTCATGTTGGGAGTGCTGGCCACTGGAGTCCAGAAATGGTCTGAAATTTAAGGCTTGGAGATCCCACCATCAAGGTCGAAATCAAAGATTGAAGCCTAAAGTCAACAGGAAGTGCAGAAGTCCGCCAATGAGGGTAAAATTAGGATGGGGTGGCAGATAAATGTGTGGCTGAGGAACTGGTGCGGGAGCAGGGTTTCAGATTTCTGGATCACTGGGATCTCCTCCAGGGAAGGTAAGACCTGTACAAACGGGACGGGGGTGGGGGGGGCAATGTTCTTGTGGGCATGTTTGCAAGAGCTGTTTGGGAGGGTTTAAACTGATTTGGCAGGGCTATGGGAAACCAAGTGTTAGGGCTGAGGATGGGGCAGTTGGGAGACAAGCAAAAGCAGAGTGTAGTGAGACTATCGGGAAGGACAGGGCAAAACCGCAGTCAGTGGAATGAGCTGCTGTGTAATCAAAGAAGGTGAATACAGAATTGAAGGTGATATATCTGGATGCACGCAGTATATGGAATAAAGTAGATGATCTTGCGTGGTTACAGATTGGTAGTTATGATATTGTGGGCATCACTGAGTCAGCTGAAAGAAGGTTATAGTTGGGAGCTTAACATCCAAGGAATTTACTAGCACACAAAGGAATTTAAGATTCAAAGATTCAAAAAACTCTATTGTCATTCTAATCATACATCAGCTCTGCAGGGCAGAATGAGACAGCGTTTCTCAGGAGCAGTGCAATCATAACATAACACACGCAACACTAAATAATAAACATAACAATAAATAGTAAAACACAACAGCCACATGTCAGTTAAAATCAGTTATAAGTGTCCAGTGCAAGTTAAAAGTGTCCAAAGCAGAGTCAGGGGGAGCAGCTATTTAGCAGTCTGACTGCCTGTGGGAGGAAGCTGTTTAGTAGCCTTGTGGTTTTAGTTTTGATGCTCCTGTAATGTTTGCCTGATGGCAGAAGAACAAATAGTTCGCAGAGAGGGTGTGAGGGGTCTTTAACGATGTACCATGTCTTCTGGAGGCATCGACTCTGAAAGAGGTCTTGGACAGAAGGTAGGGAGACCCCAGTAACCTTCTCTGCTCCCCTAACCACCCTCTGTAAGGCTTTTTTGTTGACAGCACTGCAGCTGGAGTACCAGGTTGTGATGCAAAAGGTCAGCACACTCTCAACCACGCCTTTGTAGAATGTAGTTAAGATGTTAGTGGGGAGTGATGCTTGTTTAAGCTTCCTCAGAAAGTGCAATCTCTGCTGGGCCCGTTTCACAATCCCAGTGGTGTTCCTGGACCAGGTGAGATTGTCTGAGATCTGCACCCCAAGGAACTTGATGTTTTCCACTCTCTTCACTGTGGAGCCGCTGATGCTGAGGGGTGTGTGCTCAGGCTGAGACCGTCTGAAATCAACGATCATCTCCTTGGTTTTGGTGACATTAAGCATCAAGTTGTTATTCCTGCACCAGCTCTCTAGGTGTTTGACCTCCTCCCTGTACATAGTTTCATCATTTTTGCTGATGAGCCCCACCACTGTGGTATCATCTGCAAATTTAATTATCAGGGTAGAAGCAAAAAGTAGTAAGGTGAAAAGTAAAAGTGGCAGGCCGGAAAATCCAGGGCAAGCATCAAAAAGGGCTACTTTTCAACATAATTGTATAAGGGCTAAGAGAGTTGTAAAAGCGAGCCTGAAGGCTTTGTGTGTCAATGCAAGGAGCATTTGTAACAAGGTGGATGAATTAAAAGTGCAGATTGTTATTAATGAATATGATATAGTTGGGATCACAGAGACATGGCTCCAGGGTGACCAAGGATGGGAGTTCAACATTCAGGGATATTCAATATTCAGGAGGGATAGACATGAAAGAAAAGGAGGTGGGGTGGCATTGCTGGTTAGAGAGGAGATTAATGTAATAGAAAAGAAGGATATTAGCCGGGAGGATGTGGAATCGATATGGGTAGAGCTGCGTAACACTAAGGGGCAGGAAACGCTGGTGGGAGTTGTGTACAGGCCACCTAACAGTAGTAATGAGGTTGGGGATGGTATTAAAGAGGAAATTAGAAATGTGTGCAATAAAGGAACAGCAATTATAATGGGTGACTTCAATCCACATGTAGATTGAGTGAACCAAATTGGTAAAGGTGCTGAGGAAGAGGATTTCTTGGAATGTATGCGGGATGGTTTTTTGAACCAACATGTCGAGGAACCAACTAGGGAGCAGGCTATTCTAGACTGGGTATTGAGCAATGAGGAAGGGTTAATTAGCAATCTTGTCGTGAGAGGCCCCTTGGGTAAGAGTGACCATAATATGATGGAATTCTTCATTAAGATGGAGAGTGACATAGTTAATTCAGAAACAAAGGTTCTGAACTTAAAGAAGGGTAACTTTGAAGGTATGAGACGTGAATTAGCTAAGATAGACTGGCAAATGGCACTTAAAGGATTGACGGTGGATATGCAATGGCAAGCATTTAAAGATCGCATGGATGAACTACAACAATTGTTCATTCCAGTTTGGCAAAAGAATAAATCAAGGAAGGTGGTGCACCCGTGGCTGACAAAGGAAATTAGGGATGGTATCAATTCCAAAGAAGAAGCATACAAATTAGCTAGAAAAAATGGCTCACCTGAGGACTGGGAGAAATTCAGAGTTCAGCAGAGGAGGACAAAGGGCTTAATTAGGAAGGGGAAAAAAGATTATGACAGAAAACTGCCAGGGAACATAAAAACTGACTGTAAAAGCTTTTATACATATGTGAAAAGAAAAAGACTGGTAAAGACAAATGTAGGTCCCCTACAGACAGAAACAGGTGAATTGATTATGGGGAGCAAGGACATGGCAGACCAATTGAATAACTACTTTGGTTCTGTCTTCACTAAGGAGGACATAAATAATCTTCCGGAAATAGTAGGGGACAGAGGGTCCAGTGAGATGGAGGAACTGAGGGAAATACATGTTAGTAGGGAAGTGGTGTTAGGTAAATTGAAGGGATTAAAGGCAGATAAATCCCCAGGGCCAGATGGTCTGCATCCCAGAGTGCTTAAGGAAGTAGCCCAAGAAATAGTGGATGCATTAGTGATAATTTTTCAAAACTCTTTAGATTCTGGACTAGTTCCTGAGGATTGGAGGGTGGCTAATGTAAACCCACTTTTTAAAAAGGGAGGGAGAGAGAAACCGGGGAATTATAGACCGGTTAGACTAACATCGGTGGTGGGGAAAATGCTAGAGTCAGTTATCAAAGATGTGATAACAGCACATTTGGAAAGCAGTGAAATCATCGAACAAAGTCAGCATGGATTTGTGAAAGGAAAATCATGTCTGACAAATCTCATAGAATTTTTTGAGGATGTAACTAGTAGAGTGGATAGGGGAGAACCAGTGGATGTGGTATATTTGGATTTTCAAAAGACTTTTGACAAGGTCCCACACAGGAGATCAGTGTGCAAACTTAAAGCACACGGTATTGGGGGTAAGGTATTGGTGTGGGTGGAGAATTGGTTAGCAGACAGGAAGCAAAGAGTGGGAATAAACGGGACCTTTTCAGAATGGCAGGTGGTGACTAGTGGGGTACCACAAGGCTCAGTGCTGGGACCCCAGTTGTTTACAATATATATTAATGACTTGGATGAGGGAATTAAATGCAGCATCTCCAAGTTTGCGGATGACACGAAGCTGGGTGGCAGTGTTAGCAGTGAGGAAGATGCTAAGAGGATGCAGGGTGACTTGGATAGGTTGGGTGAGTGGGCAAACTCATGGCAGATGCAATTTAATGTGGATAAATGTGAAGTTATCCACTTTGGTGGCAAAAATAGGAAAACAGATTATTATCTGAATGGTGGCCGATTAGGAAAAGGGGAGGTGCAACGAGACCTGGGTGTCATTATACACCAGTCATTGAAAGTGGGCATGCAGGTACAGCAGGCGGTGAAAAAGGCGAATGGTATGCTGGCATTTATAGCAAGAGGATTCGAGTACAGGAGCAGGGAGATACTACTGCAGTTGTACAAGGCCTTGGTGAGACCACACCTGGAGTATTGTGTGCAGTTTTGGTCCCCTAATCTGAGGAAAGACATCCTTGCCATAGAGGGAATACAAAGAAGGTTCACCAGATTGATTCCTGGGATGGCAGGACTTTCATATGATGAAAGACTGGATGAACTAGGCTTATACTCGTTGGAAGTTAGAAGATTGAGGGGGGATCTGATTGAAATGTATAAAATCCTAAAGGGGTTGGACAGGCTAGATGCAGGAAGATTGTTCCCGATGTTGGGGAAGTCCAGAACGAGGGGTCACAGTTTGAGGATAAAGGGGAAGCCTTTTAGGACCGAGATTAGGAAAAACTTCTTCACACAGAGTGGTGAATCTGTGGAATTCTCTGCCACAGGAAACAGTTGAGGCCAGTTCATTGGCTATATTTAAGAGGGAGTTAGATATGGCCCTTGTGGCTAAAGGGATCAGTGGGTATGGAGGGAAGGCAGGTACAGGGTTCTGAGTTGGATGATCAGCCATGGTCATACTGAATGGTGGTGCAGGCTCGAAGAGCTGAATGGCCTACTCCTGCACCTATTTTCTATGTTTCCTTGAATCTGGCTGCACAGTCATGTGTTAGCAGTGTAAACAGCAATGGGCTAAGCACTCAGCCTTGTGGGGATCCAGTGCTCAGTGTGATGGAGTCAGAGATGTTCCTGCCAACACGGACTGACTGTGGTCTCTCTGTCAAGAAATCCAGAATCCAGCGACACATGGCAGTGCTAAGGCCAAGCAGCGACAGTTAAACTGTACACAGAAGGTTGTTACCCTCTACCTCATTGGCATATTAAGTATATTTCACGATCATACACAATCACATTTCCTTTTCCGGTTTCTGATATGGCTGGTGTTGACAATGTGGAGTTTGTGATGATTTGTCTGCAGATTTTAGAACTGGCTTATTTATACTGATTTTATTCAATGAACTATTCAGCATTCACATGTTATCATTCGGCAAAAAATTGCACAGCACTGTGGTCACGAGATGGAACATTGGCAGAGAGAATGGCATAGTTCTGTTGGTTAAAAAAAAATCAAATCAAATCCTTAGAGAGCAGTTACATATCATCTGAATATATGGAGTCATTGTGGGTAGAGTTGAGGAACTTCAAGGGTAAAACAATCCCGATGGGAGTTAGGATGTGGACTACAAATTGCAATGGGAGATAGAAAGTGCATGCCAAAAGGGCCATATTACAATAGCCATGGGGGATTTTAATATGCAGGTAGATTTTGGGTGCAAAGAGGGAGAATTTGGAGATTGCCTATGAGATGTTTTTTTCAGAGCAGCTTGTGGTGAGCCCACTAGGGGATCAGCTATTCTGGATTGGGTGTTGTGTTATGAAGCAGAATTGATTCGGGAGCTTAAGGTAAAGGAACCTCCAGTGATCATAATATGAACAAATTCACCCTGAAACTTGAGAGGGAGAAGCTAAAGTCAGATATCAGTAGCTCAGTGGAGTAAAGGGAATTACAGAGGCACGAGAATTACTGGCCGAAGTTGAAGGGAAGTCAAAGCCAATGTAAAAGCCAAAGAGAGGGCATATAATAGAGCAAAAATTACTGGCAAATTAGGGGACTGGGAAGCTTTTAAAAACCAACAGAAGGCAATGAAAAAGCCACAAGGAGCAAAAAGATAAATATAAAGATAAGCGTGCCAATTATATCAAAGATTATATCAAAAGTTTTATCAGATATATAGAGAGTAAAAGAGAGGGGAGAGAGCATCTTGGACCACCTGAAATGATGCTGGATAGGTAATACTGGGAGCCAAGGAAATGGCAGACAGTATTTTACATCAGCCTTCACTGTGCAAATATGCAGGATATTTGAGAGTGTCAGGGGTCAGAAGTGTGTGAGGTTACCATTACTAGAGAGAAGGTGCTTGGGAAACTGAAAGGTCTGAAGGTAGACAGGTCACCCCAGGGTTCAGGAAGAGGTGGCTGAAGAAATTGTGGAGACATTAGTAATGATCTTTCAAGAATCACTAGATTCTGGCATAGTTCCAGAGGATCTGAAAATTGCAAATGTCACTGCATTCTTCAAGAAATCTGCTCCTATATGGTTATATGAGAAAAGCCTGCTTGAATTTACACCATCTATTTTTTTATTCCTCTATCAAATCTCTTATTCTCCTATGCTCCAGGGAATTCTCCTAACCTATTCAATCTTTCCCTCATTGAAACCTATCGAATGTTGAAAGGCCTGGATAGAGTGGACGAGGAGATAATGTTTCCTATAGGGGGAGAGTCTTAGGACTAAAACGCCCAACCTTCGAATAGAAAGACATCCATTTCTTCAACAACAGAGTGGTGAATCTGTGAATTTTTTTCTACAGACGACTGTGGAGGTAAAGTCATTGGGTATATTTAAAGCGGAGGTTGGTAGGTTCTTGATTAGTCAAGGCATAAAGGGATACGGGGAGAAGGCAGGAGAATGGGGCTGAGAAGGAAGTGGATCAGCCATGATGAAATGGTGTAGCAGACTGTGTTGTAGCAAATGGTGTTGCAGCTATATAGGACCCTGGCCAGACCCCGTTTAGAGCACTGTGCTCAGTTCTGGTCACCTCACTACAGGAAGGATGTGGAAACCATAGAAATGGTGCAGAGGAGATTTACAAGGATGTTGCCTGGATTGGGGAGCATGCCTTATGAGAATAGGTTGAGTGAACTCGGTCTTTTCTCCTTGGAGTGACAGAGGGTGAGAGATGACCTGATAGAGGTGTATAAGATGATGAGAGACATTGATCGTGTGGATAGTCAGAGGCTTTTTCCCAGGGCTGAAATGGTTGCCACAAGAGGACACAGGTTTAAGGTGCTGGAAGGAGGCACAGAGGAGATGTCAGGGGTAAGTTTTTTACTCAGAGAGTGGTGAGTGCGTGGAATGGGCTGCCGGCAACGGTGGTGCACAGATACAATGGGGTCTTTTAAGAGACTTTCGGATAGGTACATGGAGCTTAGAAAAATAGAGGGCTATAGATAAACCTAGTAATTTCTAAGGTAGGGACCTGTTCGGCACAACTTTGTGGGCTGAATGGCCTGTATTGTACTGTAGGTTTTCTATGTTTCAGATTTGATGGGCTAAATGGCCTAATTCTGGTCTCATGGTTAATAGCTGATCATGGTCAATTGAAGGACAATGGCCAGAACCTGGAGGCCTGAGGCTACTCTCTGTGTAAAAAAACTTACCCCTGATATCCCCTCTGTACCTACTTCCAAGCATCTTAAAACCGTGCCCTCTGGTGTCAGCCATTTTGCTATTTGCTGTATTCTGTTTCATTGTGTTCTGTGTTTTTCTACTGAACATCGGGGCAGCAGAAAGTGTGGAGAGAGACACTTGTAGGCTGCTCCACATGCCTTTTGGTTTGGTTGTTCATTGATGCAAATAATACATTTCTCTGTACATTTCACGACGGAAAAAGATCTTGGCGATTGTGGGGATGACTTACAATGGATTGAAAGGCTTGAGCATACAGACATTAAGAAAGAGGATGTGCTGGAGCTTTCAGAAAGCATCAAGTTGGATAAGTCTCTGGGACGGGATGAGATGTACTCCAGGCTACTGTAGGAGACGAGGGAGGAGACTGCTGAGCCTCTGGCGATGATCTTTGCATCATCAGTGAGGAGGGAAGAGGTTCCAGCGAATTGGAGTATTGTGGATGTTGTTCCCTTATTCAAGAAAAGGAGTAGAGATAGCCCAGGAAATTATAGACCAGCGAGTCTTACTTCAGTGGTTGATCAGGTGCCCCATGCAAGGCGAGTTGAGAAAGTAAGGAGGCATGGGATCCAAGGAGACATTGCTTTGTGGATCCAGAACTGGTTTGCCCACAGAAGACAAAGAGTGGTTGTAGACAGGTCATATTCTGCATGGAGGTTGGTGACCAGTGGTGTGCCTCAGGGATCAACATGGGTGATGCCAACAGGGTCAATAAACTGATTAGAAAGGCTCACTCTGTTATAAGAGTCAAACTGGACACACTGGAGAATGTGGTAGAACAAAGGATCCTATGGAAAATTCAAAGCTTGCAGAGGGATTTGGACCAGCTGGAAAAATAGGCTGAAAAATGGCAGATGGAGTTTAATACAGACAAGTGTGAGGTATTGCACTTTGGAAGGACAAACCAAGGTAGAACATACAAGGTAAATGGTAAGGCACTGAGGAGTGCAGTAGAACAGAGGGATCTGGGAATACAGATACAAAATTCCCTAAAAGTGGCGTCACAGATAGATAGGGTCGTAAAGAGAGCTTTTGGTACATTGGCCTTTATAAATCAAAGTATTGAGTATAAGAGTTGGAATGTTATGGTGAGGTTGTATAAGGCATTGGTGAGGCCGAATCTGGAGTATTGTGTTCAGTTTTGGTCACCAAATTACAGGAAGGATATTAATAAGGTTGAAGGAGTGTTGAGAAGGTTTACAAGGATGTTGCCGGGACTTGAGAAACTCAGTTACAGAGAAAGGTTGAATAGATTAGGACTTTATTCCCTGGAGTGTAGAAGAATGAGGGGAGATTTGATAGAGGTATATAAAATTATGATGGGTATAGATAGAGTGAATGCAAGCAGGCTTTTTCCACTGAGGCAAGGGGAGAAAAAACCAGAGGACATGGGTTAAGGGTGAAGGGGGAAAAGTTTAAAGGGAACATGGGGGTGGGGTAGTTTCTTCAAACAGAGAGTGGTGGGAGTGTGGAATGAGCTGCCAGATGAAGTGGTAAATGCGGGCTCACTTTTAACATTTAAGAAAAACTTGGACAGGTACATGGATGAGAGGTGTATGGAGGGATATGGTCCGTGTGCAGGTCGGTGGGACTAGGCAGAAAAATGGTTTGGCACAGCCAAGAAGGGTCAAAAGGCCTGTTTCAGTGCTGTAATGTTCTATGGTTCTATGGCCATCCTGGACAATGTTTCTCACCCTCTGCATGCCACATTGTCTGAATAGAGGAGCACTTTTAGTAATAGACCAAGACTACTGCACTGCTCCAAAGAGTGCAAAATGAGGTCATTCTTACCCTCGGCCATTAGGCTTTATAATGAGTCAAACTATAGTTGGAGAAATAATGACCCCCCCACCCCCCACCCCCGTTAGACTGTTTGAGATAACTTATTTTTTATTCTTTCTTACTTCTCTTCTAATATTTGTATATCTGTGCTGTTGTAATGCTTCTGTGATACTGGGATCAATAAAGTATCTACATATCTCTGTATTTAAGTGGGAGGGTAATTTCAAAGGGGATTTGTGTATGTTGCTTAGATTTCCAGCATCTGCAGATTTTCTCTTGTTTGTAGAGTGAGAGGGAGCAAGTTCAAAGGAGATGAGTATTGCAGCTTTTTACACACAGTGAGTCATGGGTGCTTGGAATGCATTGCCTGGGGTGGTGCTGCTGGCAGATACAATAAAGGCATTTAAAAGCCTTTTAGCACATTTGGGGAACGGAGGGATTTGGATCATGAGCTGGCAGAAGAGATTAGCTTGACTTGGCATCAGAGCCGAATGACCTGTTCCTGTGCTGTCCCGTTCAGTGTCTGGCAGATCAGGAGATTGAGGCTGAAGTTGAGGTGGTCCCGAGGAGTTGATGCCCGGGGCATATCAGCCGCAATCGTACAGGGTGGTGGGTCAGGCTAGAGGGGCTGAGTGGCCTTCTCCTGCCCGTGCTTCCTAAGAGTCTCCCTCGTAGGGCGGCAAGTCATTCCCTTTGTTTCTCCCTGCAGGACCTGAATGTTACGGTGTGCTCTCTGAGGCTCTTGATGAGGAATCTGGTGGCCAGCTCCCAATACACTGTCCAGATCCGATCCTGTCCCAACCAGAAGTACTTCAAGGGAGAGTGGAGTGAGTGGAGTAAGCCCGTGACGTTTACCGTCCCATCTATCAACCAGCTGAACAGTACGGGTAAGATATGGCCACAGGCTTAACATTGTGTTTGTACCACAGGGTATGTCCCCATCCACCCCGCTGGGGAGAAGCTGCAGGAGACCTGCGTGGTCCTTGCTAAAAGTCCACACCCCAGCCCCAGGTTTGGATACAGGGATGGTGAAGGAATGGGGAGGTCATTCCCAGTCAGGATAGTGCTGAAAAGGAGCGGAACCTGGGTGCAGTTCTCCCGTGCCCACCAACTTCAATAGGAGGGGAGCCAGTGCAAGATGGTGTTCTCCCGTGACCAGTAATGTGTTTGGTAGGGGGAGTTGGCAGCACTGGGAAGTGTCGGAGTTGTTTGTCCATCGTCGTCGATGAAGACCTCGACATCATTATGAGGATGATGGTGTTGAGACTAGTGCTTGATTTGGATTTAAGTGAGGGAGAGTTGCACGGCGTCAGCCTCACTCTCTCTTCCTAATTCCCATCTGGATCCGGTGTCGAGACGGCTGGAGATGGGACTAGGCGCAGTGGATGACCAGGACATCTTCTGTGTCTCGTCATGCTCTACGTGTTCCACAACGCTTGCAGAGACCGCCTTCTTGGCCGTTGGACCTTCCATTGGTCTCGTCCGCTCAATCCACTGCAGTCTGTCTTCACATGCTGGGATAGACAACTCCCTATCTCATGGAAGGTTTGAGATCCGTCGGCTACCCTCACTTGGTTTAGCCGGCTGTTGAAGCCGTTAACCGGGGTGTGGCCGCTGTCGCATGCAAACAGCTACAGGGAGCCACAGGTGAGAGCTGAGTGCCAGGTGGGGACCAAAGGTGGACTAACCGCCTTGAAAAGGACGCGACATGTTCCCCCACCAGAGGTGCTACTCCTCCCTGACACGCCATACACCCCGTGTCGGAGTAACCCTGGGTGAGTAACTGTGTGTTGGAGTGACCCTGGCTGAGTAACATCGAAAACCTACAGCACAATACAGGCCCTTCGGCCCACAAAGCTGTGCCAAACATGTCCTTACCTTAGAACTACCTAGGCTTTACCCATAGCACTCTATTTTTCTAAGCTCCATGTATCCATCCAGGAGTCTCTTAAAAGACCCTATCGTTTCCGCCTCCACCACCGCCGCCAGCAGCCCATTCCACGCACTCACCACTCTCTGCATAAAAAACTTACCCCTGACATCTCCTCTGTACCTACTTCCAAGCACCTTAAAACTGTGCCCTCTTGTGCTAGCCAGTTCAGCCCTGGGGAAAAGCCTCTGACTATCCACACGATCAATGCTTCTCATCATCTTATACACCTCTATCAGGTCACCTCTCATCGTCCATTGCTCCAAGGAGAAAAGGCCGAGCTCACTCAACCTATTCTCATAAGCCATGCTCCCCAATCCAGGCAACATCCTTGTAAATCTCCTCTGCACCCTTTCTATGGTTTCCACATCCTTCCTATAGTGAGGTGATCAGAACTGAGCACAGTACTCCAAGTGGGGTCTGACCAGGGTCCTATATAGCTGCAACATTACCTCTCGGCTCTTAAACTCAATCCCACGATTCATGAAGGCCAATACACTGTTTGCCTTCTTAACCACAGAGTCAACGTACGTAGCAGCTTTGAGTGTCCTATGGACTCAGACCCCAAGATCCCTCTGATCCTTCACACTGCCAAGAGTCTTACCATTAATGCTATATTCTGCCATCATATTTGTCCTACCAAAATGAACCACCTCATACTTATTTGCGTTGAACTCCATCTGTCACTGCTCAGCCCAGTTTTGCATCCTATCAATATCCTGTGGTAACCTCTGACAGCCCTCCACACTATCCACAACACCCCCAACCTTTGTGTCATCAGCAAATTTACTAACCCATCCCTCCACTTCCTCATCCAGGTCATTTATAAAAATCACAAACAGTAGGGGTCCCAGAACAGATTCCTGAGGCACACTACTGGTCACTGACCTCCATGAAGAATATGACCCATCTACAACCACTCTTTGCTTTCTGTGGGCAAGCCAGGTCTGGATCCACAAAGCAATATCCCCTTGGATCCCATGCCTCCTTACTTTCTCAATAAGCCTTGCATGGGGTAACTTATCAAATGTTTTCCTGAAATCCATATACACTACATCTACTGCTCTACCCTCATCAATGTGTTTAGTCGTCGTTTTGTTGGAGTGACCCTGGGTGAGTAACTGTGGTTGGAGTGATACTGGATGAATGACTGTGTTGTCAGAGTGACTCTGAGTGAGTAACTACATGTCGGAGTGGCCCTGGGTGAGTAACTGTGTGTAGGAATGGCCCTGGGTGTGGTGAGGTTCTGGGCTGTTGCCTGGTGTTGTTGGAGTGGCCCTGGGTGAGTAACTGTGTTGTTGGAGTGACCCTGAATATGTAACTGTGTGTAGGATTGGCCTTGGGTGAGTAACTGTGTGTAGCAGTGGCCCTGGGTGTAGTGAGGTTCTCGGCTGTTGCCTGGTAGTTGAGGGGGTGTTATGGCAGAGTAACAATTTGAATTGCGGTTTACTGCTCCGTAACTCAAGTTCATTTCCTGCCGCTGTCTCAACAGAGTTTGTACATTCTCCCTGCGATCGAGGCGAGTTCCTCTGGGGACTCCCGTTTCCTCCCACACTCCAAAGTTGTATGGGTTTGTACGCTTGTCGGTCACTTGGCAGTGCATCTGCGAGGCCTGGGCATTGGGGAAATGTCTCCCAGCCGGCCCAGAGTGGTCTCTGAGCCAGCAAGCCATAGCTTCACAGTCCATGGGATGGAGTGAGGCTGAACCCAGGGGAGGAATGGGGAGAGCAGCTGGGTGCTCACACCCTCATCTGACACAGCGGCAGTAGTTAGAAACTATCCAGGGAACCCCCGCCCACTTGCCATGGGCACAGGGAACACCCAGTCTCCATGAAGTTATATACCCTCAATGCCACCTAACATGCCCCCGACTCAGAATAACGTCTCATCTCATACACACCAGGGCCAGTCGTCACCAGCCACACCACTCTCACCCTTCTTTACACTGGCGACACAGCAGTGGAAACTGCAAGCCATATCAAACTCCTGGGGTGTGCGCATCTCAACACCCTCCACAGTCAGGAAAGTTCATCAACACCTCTGTTCTCTGCAGAGGCTGGAGAGAGCCGGATGTTGATCTTTTCTCACATCTTTCTACAGATATGTAGTAGAGAGCATCCTAACAAGCTGCATCACTGCTTGGTATGGAAAGTGCATTGTGGCGGACAGGAAGGCTCTACGATGGGTAGTCAGAACTGTCCAATGCATCACCGGCACAGCCACAATCAAGGACATATGTACCGAAAGGTGTTGGAAAAGGGCCAGTAACATCATGAAGGAGCCCACCCACCCCGCTCATGGACAGTTTGTCCCACTCACATCAGGGAGGAGGCTACGTAGCATCTACACCAGGACCACCAGACTCAAAAACAGTTCCTTTCCCCAAGCAGTACGGCTGACTAACACCTCCCCCACTACTTTATTACTTCCTGCCAGTCACCTTATGTAAAGTGTAGCAGCACCTTTTGGACATACAATCAGTCTGTGTACAGTATATAAGTTATCTTACTTACTGATATTTATTTATTGTTATTATTGCGTTCTTCATCTTCTTGTGTTTTTTTTGTGCTGCATCAGATCCAGAGTAACACTTGTGTACTGGAAATGATATTAATCGATCTTGAATCCTGAATCCTATCCCAGGAGATATTCCACCAATCCCTACAGTACTGACTCCCCATCTCCTCTACACAACCCAACGATGCTCGTGCTGGGCGGGGAGGGTGGGTTGCTCGATGTCAGCACCAAGACCCATTCCAGAGCCCATTCCTCTCTCTGAATGCCAAGTCCCATTGTGTTCACCTCCACATCTCCCTAGTACTGGGGCAGAACGAGCCAGAGCACAACATACTACAGGCAGGGACTGAGTGAGGGGGAACGAGCCAGAGCACAACGTACCACAGGCAGGGACTGAGTGAGGGGGAACGAGCCAGGGCACAACGTACTACAGGCAGGGACTGAGTGAGGGGGAACGAGCCAGAGCACAACGTACTACAGGCAGGGACTGAGTGAGGGGGAACGAGCCAGAGCACAACGTACTACAGGCAGGGACTGAGTGAGGGGGAAGGAGCCAGAGCACAACGTACTACAGGCAGGGACTGAGTGAGGGGGAACGAGCCAGAGCACAACGTACTACAGGCAGGGACTGAGTGAGGGGGAAGGAGCCAGAGCACAACGTACCACAGGCAGGGACTGAGTGAGGGGGAACGAGCCAGGGCACAACGTACTACAGGCAGGGACTGAGTGAGGGGGAACGAGCCAGGGCACAACGTACCACAGGCAGGGACTGAGTGAGGGGGAACGAGCCAGAGCACAACGTACCACAGGCAGGGACTGAGTGAGGGGGAACGAGCCAGGGCACAACGTACTACAGGCAGGGACTGAGTGAGGGGGAACGAGCCAGAGCACAACGTACCACAGGCAGGGACTGAGTGAGGGGGAACGAGCCAGGGCACAACGTACTACAGGCAGGGACTGAGTGAGGGGGAACGAGCCAGAGCACAACGTACCACAGGCAGGGACTGAGTGAGGGGGAACGAGCCAGAGCACAACGTACCACAGGCAGGGACTGAGTGAGGGGGAACGAGCCAGGGCACCACGTTACTACAGGCAGGGACTGAGTGAGGGGGAACGAGCCAGGGCACAACGTACTACAGGCAGGGACTGAGTGAGGGGGAACGAGCCAGAGCACAACGTACCACAGGCAGGGACTGAGTGAGGGGGAACGAGCCAGGGCACAACGTACCACAGGCAAGGACCGAGTGAGGGGGATTGGGATGTTACCCTCAAGATAATACCCACTGTCCTGTCTGTCTGCAGGTGTGAAGGTAACTCTCTCCATGTTGCTCCTGCTGCTGCTGTTCCTCGTGGGCCTACTGGTACTATTGTGGGAGAACAGGTGAGGTTCACCAAACCATGGCATCATCACCCTCAGGGAGAGAAACCCACCCACAGACCACCGACACTCTCCTCTGCCACTGACTCCCCAAATCCACTGAATCCCTCCCACTGCCCACTGACTCCCCAAACCCACCGAAATCCTTCCCTCAGCCCACTGACTCCCGAAACCCACCAAAATCCTTCCCTCAGCTCACTGACTCCCCAAACCCACCAAAATCCTTCCCTCAGCCCACTGACTCCCCAAACCCACCAAAATCCTTCCCTCAGCCCACTGACTCCCCAAACCCACCGAAATCCTTCCCTCAGCCCACTGACTCCCCAAACCCACCAAAATCCTTCCCTCAGCTCACTGACTCCCCAAACCCACCAAAATCCTTCCCTCAGCCCACTGACTCCCCAAACCCACCAAAATCCTTCCCTCAGCCCACTGACTCCCCAAACCCACCAAAATCCTTCCCTCAGCCCACTGACTCCCCAAACCCACCGAAATCCTCCCTCAGCCCACTGACTCCCCAAACCCACCAAAATCCTTCCTCAGCCCACTGACTCCCCAAACCCCTCTTTCGGTATGTGGATGGGACCCGTGTGGGACTGTGTGTGGGACCTGCGTAGGCCTGTGTGGGTCTGTGGGTGGGACCCGTGGGACTACGGGTGGGAACCGTATGGACTGGTGGTGGGGGGCGTGTGGGAACTGTGTGGGTCTGTGTGTGGTACCTGTGTGGGAGAGTGGGTGGGGCTCATGTGGGATTGTGGTGGAAGCTGTGTGGGTCTTTGAAGGTCAGTGTGTGGGTCTGTGTGGGACAATGGGTAGGACCCATGTAGGATGGTGGGGGGAGTTCTGTGTGGGACAGTGGGTGGAATCTGTGTGGGTCTGTGTGTGGGACAGTGGGTGGGGCCCGTGTGGGATTATTGTGGGACCTGTGTGGGACAGCAGGTGGAATCTGTGAGGGACAGTGGGTGGGGCCCATGTGGGATTATGGTGTGACCTGTGTGGGACAGCGGGTGGAATCGGTGAGGGACAGTGGGTGGGGCCCGTGTGGAATGGTGGGTGGGATCTGTGTAGGACGGTGGGTGGGATTTGCGAGGGATGTTGGATGGGACCTGAGTGTAACAGTGAGTGGAACCTGTGTGGGACAGTAGTTAGGTCCCTCCTATCCACACTATGGCTGTTAATTTCTTCTCTTTCCAGGATCAAGCCTTATATTTGGCCTCAGATTCCCAACCCTAAGAAAGCTCAAAAACAGTTGTACACCAGCTCCAACAAGGTGAGTCCCAGTTGTCGTTTCTAAAGGCCTGGCTTCTTCAGAAATTTTATTAACATATCTTCAGATTATTTTTGTAGATCTCAAATTTGAACTTCCATCCTGTGTCCCGACACTCTCCTGCAGTGTTTACTGTTCCCAGGAGGCCTCCAGAGACACCTTATAACTTTACAAACCTCGATAAGCTCAGTCCTCAGCTTCCCTTACCCAGTGAGAACAAACCTAGACTGCGCAATCTCTCCTTTGAACCAAAGCTCTCATTCCAGGCACCCTCCTGGGGAGTCTCTCCTGCACTCTATTGCTGCCATGTTCCGTCCCGTAGTGCACTGACCAGAACAGTATCTGATACTCCCAGTGCAGTCAACCAATATTCCAACACACAGAACTCAGCAGGTCAGACACTGTCGTCTATGGAGGGGAATCAATAGTCATTTATTCCCCTCCATAGACACTGTCTGACCTGACGAGACTCTTTGTCAGGACTGGAGAGGAAGGGCAAACAAGCCAGAATATTGGGGTGGGGGGGGAGAGGAAGGAGTTCAAACCCTAAGGAGAAGTCACCTTGTCTTCCCCATCACCTGTCGGCTTGTGCTCTTTCTGCTCCCCCCCCCCACTTCTTATTCTTCCCCTTTCGTTTCCAATCCTGATGAAGGGTCTCAGCCCGAAATGTTGACTATTTATTCCCCTCCATAGATGCTGCCTGACCTGCGGAGTTCGACCAGCATTTTGTGTGTGTTCCTCAAGATTTCCAGCATCTGCAGAATCTATTGTGCTCCATGCCGTTGCAATGTGATATCCCAACTCCAATACTCAGTGCCTAGAGCTGTGAATGCAAACAGGCTAACTGTACCCTTCACCACCTTGTCTACCTGTGCCATCACCTTCAGGGAGCGATGAACTTGCACCCCAGAGTCTCTCTGTCATCAACACATTTCATCTCCTTCACAGACAGAAAATCTGCAAATGCTGGAAATCCAAGCAATAGACACGAAACGCTGGAGGAACTCAACAGGCCAGGCAGCATCTATGGAAAAAAGCACAGTTGACATTTCTTTCTTCCATGGCCTTCTATCCTCACCTATCAGACTCCCCCTTCTCCAGCCCTGTATCTCTTTCACCAATCAACTTCCCATCTATTTACTTCATCCTACCCCCTCCCAGTTTCTCTCTCCCCTCCACCCACCTTTTAAATCTCCTCCTCATCTTTTTTTTCCAGTCCTGCAGAAGGGTCTCGTCCGAAATGTCAACTGTACTCTTTTCCATAGATGCTGCCTGGCCTGCTGAGTTCTTCCAGCATTTTGTGTGTGCTGCTTCTCACCTCTTTGCCAGTTACTGTATATGTACAGAAAACTTAAAATGCATTACCTCACGCAAGTTGGGATGAACTACCATCCACCATCATTCTTCATAACTATCCCTCAGTTCTCTGTCGTTCTATCAGACAACTTATTTACTGTCTACGTCACCAACAGCTTTCACGCCGTCAGCAGACCTACCATTCACCTACACCCTGATACGAGATTGATCCCTGTGGTACAGACTTCCCAGCAGGGTAACCCTGCACTACTACTCTCCCCACTCTATCACCCAAACATTTACGATCTGTAGAATCATAGAGAGCTGTAGCACAGAAACAGGCCCTTCGGCCCATCTAGTCTGTGCCAAACTATTGGGATGTTAGGATGTTATGTTGAAGTTGTAGAAGACATTGGTGAGACCAAATTTGGAGTATTGTGTGCAGTTCTGGTCACCTACCTACGGGGAAGACATCTACAAGATTGAAAGAGTTCAGAGAAAATTTACAAGGATATTGCCTTGTCCTTGTCCCATTGACCTTTACCTGGGTCAAAGCCTTCCATATCCCTCATCCATGTACCGAGCCAAATTTCTCTTAAATGTTGAAATCAACCTGTATTTCTCCATTTCCGCTGGCAGCTTTTCCCATATTTTCACCACCCTCTGCGTGAAGCTTCCCCTCATGCTTCCCTTAAACTTTTCACCTTTCACCCTTAACCCATGACCTTTAGTTGTAGTCTCACCGGACTTCAGTGAAAAATGCCTGTTTACCTTTATCCTATCTGTACCACTCATAATCTTGTATACCTCTATCAAATCTTCCATCAGCCTTCTTTATTCTAGGGAATAATGTTCTAACCTATTCAACATTTTCCTACAACTCAAGTCCTCAAGCTCCAACAACATCCTTGTAAATTTAATAAGATATCTTCCCTGTACGTAGATGACCAGAACCGCACACAAACTCCAAATTTGGTCCCACCAGTGTTATACAACTTCAACATCACATCTCAACTCATGTATTCAATGCGCCAGAAGCTTTCTTTATGACCCTTTCTACCTGTGACGCCGCTTTCTAGGAATTATGGACCTGATTACCAGATCCAGTTTTGCCAACACATCTCAGATCCTCTGGCCCAGTCCACACGGGAACTTGTCAAAAGCCTTTCTACACTCCACTTAAAGTCCCATCTCTCGGAGTCAACAACAACTGGTGTGAGGCCCGCCAGCCTGTAGCTTCCAGGCGTATCCGTTTTTCTTGTGAATGCTGCTTATATGATGCAATGTGCAGATTTGCTCTGCAGACTTGTTTTGCTACAAAACAAATTTCATGATGTATGTCGGTGATAATAATCCTGATTCATTGCACATGACAATAAACTCAATTTGACACCCGCTTCCTTCACTTCCTGATCAAACCTTCAACAGCCTTAATTAACTAAACTTCCCCAATCTTATCACCCCTGTGTCTTACTCTCAGTTACATGCTGAATCTCAACTCTTGCTACCTTGCCCATAAACACCTCCATTTATCAGACATGCTTTCAACAACAGCCAGACCGTAAGAGATCGGAGCAGAATTAGGCTGTTCATCCCACCGGGGCTGATTTATTATCCCTTTCACCCACGTTCCCCTGCCTTCTCCCCATAAACTTTGACTCTCTTAATAATCAAGAATCTATTAACCTTGCCTTTGAATACACCCAGTGACTTGGCCTTCACAACCGCCTGTGGCAATGAATCCCACACATCGACCATCCCTCCTCATCACTGTTCTAAATGGACATGGCTCTGTTCTGAGGCCGTACCCTCTGGTCCTAGGCTCTCCCACTGTAGAAAACACCCTCTGCACGTCCAGTCTATCTGGGCCTTTCAGTAGGAATTTCCGTTGAGCAGATGCTCCCATCCCACCCCCTCCCAGATATTGTCCTATGACTGGAATCGGCCTTCCCCCTTCGTCTCGAGGACCAGCCTCATTTCTTTTCCTGACTGTCCCTGGAGCTCTGAATCAGCCCTACACTGTCCCTGGCCTTCAATCAGAATCAGGTTTAATATCACCGGCAAATTTTGTGAAATTTTTTGTTTTTGCAGCAGTACATTGCAATACATAATAATTAAAACTATAAATTATAGTAAGAAATACATATAAATTATATCAAATAAATAGAGCAAATGGAGAGCAAAAAAAAGGAAAAAATAGTGAGGTAGCGTTCATTGTATATTCAGATGTCTGATAGCTGAGGGAAAGAACCATTCCTGATGCACTGAGTTCAAAGTTCAAAGTAAATTTTATTACTAGCCTATGTTTGCAGTATGTTACCACAGACAACCCCTGAGATTCATTTTCCTGTGGCAAATCTATAGAATAGTAACGATAACAGGATCAATGAAAGACCACAAGACAAAGGAGCAGAAGTCAGCCATTCAGCCCATCGAGTCTGCTCCGCCATTTTATCATGAGCTGATCCATTCTCCCACTTAGTCCCATTCCCCCGCCTTCTCGCCATAACCTTTGATGCCCTGGCTACTCAGATACCTATCAATCTCTGCCTTAAATACACCCAATGACTTGGCCTCCACTGCCGCCCATGGCAACAAATTCCATAGATTCACCACCCTCTGACTAAAAAAATTAGAAAGATCAAGTAGAATGCAGAAGACAACAAACTGCATACACTAATATATATAAATAGCAATAAATAACAAGATAGAGTCTGTAAAGTGAGATTACTAATTCAATAATTAAGGGAACAATTCAACAGATGTGCAAGTGAGTGTAGTTATCCCCTTTAGTTCAAGAGCCTGATGGTTGAGGGGTAGGCACTGCTCCTGAACCTGAGGCTCCTATACCTTCTTCCTGATGGCAGCTGTGAGAAAAGAGCATGGCCTGGGTGCGGGGATCTCTGATGATGGATGCTGCTTTCCTACGACAGTGTTTCATGTAAATGTGCTCAGTGGTTGGGAGGGCTTTACTCATGATGTACTAGGCTGAAACCACTACTTTTTGTTCAAAGGCATTGGTGTTCCCAATACCAGGCCGTGATACAGCCAGTCAATACACTCTCCATTACACATCTATAGAAGCTTGTCCAAGTTTTTGATATCGTACCAAATCTCTGTCAGACATCCCACCCTGCAAAAACTCATTTCAGGGAGGTAGCACCATCAATTTGCGGGAGACTTCCGGGAGAGGTGGGATGTCTGCAATAGAGTAGCTCCTTAGCAGCTGGCCAGCTAGTTTAAATAACGTTAGCTATGCTAATGAACGAATAACACCTGTTAAACTCACCTCAACATGTCGTTTACAGTCTTAACCCACCATGGGCAATAGAAAAGTCACTGTTGCAAACAGTGCGGCGAGCAACACTGTCATTATGTTGACCCCTATTAGGCAGGGGTACACCTTAGTGTAGTCTGGGGTGACGTACGGTTTATATTTTTTTTGGAACACTCTGCCATGGCGCGCTCTCGCTTGCTCGCTCTCTCTCTTGCTGGCTCTCAAAAAAATTGATTTCCGTGATATTGTATATAATTTGCGGGCATCAGGGAGCCAGTATTAATATGCGGGAGACTCCCGGAAGTTCTGGGAGAGGTGGGATGTCTGCTCTGTGGACTCATAAGGAAGTAGAGGCCCTGTTGTGCTTTCTTCGCAATTGCACTTACATGGTGGGTCTTCGGGCTCCTGTACCTCCCCCTCGATGGCGGCAGTGAGAAGCAAGAGTCCTCCGACAGCCCTGACATCTGGTACAGTGGGTCCCACGTGGCACTGAGCATCCCGTTTCTGTTGCAGGCGGCAGAGGTGAGCTTTGACCCCGGCCACTTCCTGGAGGTGACGGAGAACAGGGTGGACATGATGGCAGTGAAGGGGGTGTGGCCCTGGCACTGCTACCCCTACCCAGATCTGCCCACGGAGACGGCTGGAGATGGCAGCCCCGACCCGGAGAGGAAACTGCTGATGCAGACTGCTGTGGAATCAGTGGATGGGCCGGATAGCACCTCAGACCAGGGCCAGCAGGACACCACAGGCCCCCAGGACGAGTGGGCCCAGCCTTCGGAACCGACGAGCTGCTTCTTGCCCTTCCCTGTGACCCAGGATCCCTCCCCGTGTGTACCAGATCACAGGAGACCTGCCGAGGCCCAGGCTGGGGGCCTGAACTGTCCCCTCACCCAGGTTCCTGCTCCCCCCTCTGACGAGTCATACATCACCATGTCAAACCTGTATAAGACACAGTGAGGGTGAGGGGCGCAGGGTCCATGCAGTCTGATCCCACAGACAGCTCACTCCCCAACACTCACAAAATGCTGGAGAAACTTAGCACATCAGGCAGCATCTATGCAGAGAGATAAACTGTTAACATTTTGGGGTGAAACCCTTCTTCTCCGGATTTCCAATATCTGCAGAGTCTCGTCTTTATCACTCCCCAGAGTCAGCTGCATGTGTGCATTTCAGAGGGTGGTATCCATTGCCCCCACATCTTCCTGGCCCAATACCCTGGGGTCCAGCGGCCCGGAAACTGCCCGAAGCATCTGACCACACCCCTTCCCACCAACACTGTAGCAGAGACCTGACCACAGGATCCTCACTGAGCTGCTAGCCAGAGGAGATATACCCATACCCATCCTCCAGTGAAGCCCCCACTCCCTGATCATCCCTACACCCTGTGTAGCCCAATCACCGGGACCCCGAATCTCACCCACTGAGCAGTGGTCCAGCCAATGAGTTTCAGAATAGCTTCCGCCCACTCTCCTTAACCTCCTCTTTCTGTAACCACTTTCCCACCTCCCCCCTCTCCGTAACCACCTCTGCCCCTCAGTACCTCTTCCCCAATCACCCTTTCCATACACCCTCCTCACCCTAACCACCCATTGTACACCCTCTGCAACCCCTCCTTCTCTTACCTCATCCCCTCCCCTCCCTCTTTCTCTGCACCCCCTCTCCGTTCCCTCCCTCTCTGCATCCCTACACCCACTTTTTCTGCTCCCCAACACCCTCCATTTGTCTACCTGTTCCCCCTCCCTCTACCTCTCCTACCAGCCTTCTATTCTCCACGCTCTTCCTCTTTGTCCCTACCCTCACCCTTTCCCCTCCCCCTCACACTCCCCACCCTGTCCTTCTCCCTCTCCCTGCCCCGTCCCTCTCCCTACCCTGTCCCTCCCTCTCCCCACCGTCCTTCCCTCTCCCCACTTTGTCCTTCTCTCTCCCTCTCTCGTCCCCTCGTTCGTGGCGTTTGCGTGATGTTCAGCACCAATACTCGACCTGTGTTCTGTCAGTAAGCAATAAAGACCTTCCACACCAGGCCAGTTGTACTTTGTTCTGTTGGACGTTGGTGTTCCAAAGCCACCCGTGTACTGCCAACCCCGTGGAGCAGGTGGGGACTCTGCAACCTCGGTCTAAGGGTGGACTGCAGACAGGATCTAGGGCTGGACCGATCACGGCAAGAGTCATACAGTAATGTTGGAGGGTTAGGGTGGATGGGGGAATGGGAGGTGTGGGTCGTTTGTCTGTGTTGTTCCAGGTCAGCGGGCAGCCCTCGCTGGGGCAGGTGAATCTGAATCTGAATCAGGTTTACGATCAAGGACATACGTCCTGAAATTTGTTGTGTTGTGACATCAGCAGATTGCAAGACATAAAAATATACCACAAATTACAGTAAAAAGTATATATTAAAAATTAAATAAGCAGTGCAAAAATAGAGGTAGTGTTCATTGGTTCTTTGTCCGCTGAGGAATCTGATGGTGCAGAGGAAGAAGCTGTACCTGAAACATCGAGTGTGGGCCTTCAGGCTCCTGTAGCTCCTCCCTGATGGTAGCAATGAGAAGAGGATGTGTCCTGCGTAATGGGGTCCTTAATGATGGATGCCGCCTTTTTGAGGCCTCGCCTTTTGAAAGTGTCCTGGACGCTGGGGAGGCGAGCGTCCATGAAGGGGATGGCTGAGGTTTTAACTTTCTGCAGCTTTTTCTGATCCTGTGCAGAGCCCCACTCTCCAAACCTAATGGTGCTGCAAATAGTTAGAATGCTCTCCGTGAGTGATAGGGAAGGGTTAAATAGGTTAGGACTTTACTCCCTGGAGTGTAGCAGAATGAGAAGAGATTTGATAAAGATATACAAAATGATATGAGAGTGTGGAACGAGCTGTCAGCGGAAATGGTGGATGTGGGTTTGATTTCAACGTTTAAGAGAAACTCGATGAGGTACATGGATGGGAGGAATATGGAGGGCGACGGTCCTGGTACAGGCCAGTGGGACAGGGCAGATTAACAGCCGGGCACAGAGCAGATGTCTGTTGTAGCATTCTGTGAGGCAAGGTCAAGGTTGAGGGATGGGATGGAGGAACGGGCGCGGAGGAGTGAAGAAGGGATGGGATGGAGGAATGGCGTGGAGGAGTGAAGAAGGGATGGGATGGAGGAACAGTGTGGAGGAGTGTAACGTTGAGGGATGGGAAGTGCCAGACATATCAGAGCTCTAAGCCATGTGTCACCATGGCAATCAGGGGCCCAGACTGAGGGAATGCTCCCTTCCCTCCTCCCAAAACAAGATGCCGGTGGAGGGAGAGTGGGACAGTGTGTCAGGCAACATTCTGCACCAGGACGGTCTGCTTAGCCCGCTGATCTCCTCCGGGAGTCAATGCGTCGCTCCGGGTTCCCAGTACCTGTAACTCCCACCCCCTGCACCGCAATCCCTGCCATCTCACCCAAATACTCCTCACCCGCCCCCTCCGTTTAACCCTTCCCGCACCTCACTGTCACCCACCAACACCAGCCACCACTCTTAAACCTCCCCACCCCCACCCAATCCCCCATTCCCCTTCCACAAACATCCACTTCCTGTCACGCCACCACCACCCTCTCCCTACTCCCAAATCTCCTCTCCCCACTCCCCTTCCCCCGCACACTCCACATTCCCTGCCCCCCCACACTCCCCATTCCCTTCCCCCTCCCCACACTCCCCATTCTCTTCCCCCTCCTCCACACCCCCATTCCCTCTCCCTCCCCCATACTCCCCATTCCCTCCCCCACACCCCCATTCTCTCCCCCACACCCCTATTCCCTCCCCTCTCCCCCACACTCCCCATTCCATTCCCCCTCCCCACACTCCCCATTCCCTTCCCCCTCCCTCCCCCATACTCCCCATTCTCTCCCCCACACTCCCCATTCCCTCCCCCACACTCCCCATTCTCTCCCCCACACTCCCCATTCCCTTCCCCCTCCCCCACACTCACCATTCCCTTCCCCCTCTTCCACACTCCCTATTCTCTCCCCCCTCCCCACATTCCCCATTCTCTGCCCCCACACTCCTCATTCTCTCCCCCACACTCCCCATTCCCTTCCCCCCCCACATTCCCCATTCTCTGCCCCCACACTCCTCATTCCCTCCCCACACTCCCCATTCCCTTCCCCCTCCCCCACATTCCCCATTCTCTCCCCCCACACTCCCCATTCCCTTCCCCCTCACTCCCCATTCCCTTCCCCCTCACTCCCCATTCCCTTCCCCCTCCCCACACTCCCCATTCTCTCCCCTCCCCCACACTCCCCATTCCCATTCCCTCCCCCTCCCCCACACTCCCCATTCCCATTCCCTTCCCCCTCCCCCACACTCCCTCTCGCTCATCCACCCCTGCCCGTCACCCACCCGGCAACACCACCTTCTGCCCACCCCCAGTCCTCCCGTCACTGGTCCTCCGGCGGGTTCCCGGCGACGCTCTTGCCCTGACGCACCGCCGGCTCGTTGGCGGTTGCCAGGCTGACTCCCTCCCGCCGGAGAGGTTGCGAGGCGGCGGTGAGTCGGCGGGAGGACCGAGGGTGCGGGAGGGGAGACGGGAGGACTGAGGGTGCGAGGGGGCACTCGGGGGTTTGGGTGGGGAGATGGGCGATCGGAACTCCCACCAACCCCCGGATCTGCCGTTACCCCTCCCCCGTACCCCTGCAATCCCAATGCACAGCCCGGAATTCCGGTACTCCCCACCCTATCCCATTCCCTGTCCTCACCCTCCATTCCCACCCAGATACCCACCTCTGTTCTGCAAACCCCATATCCTTTCTCTCCCACAGATTCCCGTCTCCCCTCTCCAACCCCTGATCTCCTGTCTCCCCCTCGATCTTCCCAGATCCCGTCTCCCTTCTCAGTCGGAGAGATTTTCCGTCTCACCTCGAAGCCCTTGAATCTCTCTTCCCTCTCCACCTGCCAGATCCTCATTTCTGTTCTGCATGTTCCAGATCCCCTGTCTCTCCCACAGATCTGCTGTCTCTTCTTTCCAACCTCCCGATCCCTGTCTCCCCTCTCCACCCCCTGATTCCCTGTCTCCCCAGTCCACCTCCTGATCCCCTGTCTCCCCTCTCCACCCCGATCCCTTGTCTCCCCTCTCCACCCCCATCTCCTGTTTCCCCTCTCCACCCCCCAGATCCCGACTCCCCTCTCCAACCCCAAATTCCCTGGCCTCCCCTCCCCAAACCCAGATCATCTGTGTCCCCTACACCTCCCTCAAGATCCCCATCTCCCCTTTCTACAGATCCCCTGTCTCCCCTCTCCACCCCAGATCCTGTCTCCCCTCTCCACCCCAGATCCTGTCTCCCCTCTCCATCCCCACATCCTGTTTCCCTTCTCCATCCCCAGATCCTGTCTCCTCTCTCCATCCCCAGATCCCGTTTCCCCTCTCCATCCCCTAGATCCCATTTTTCCTCTCCATCCCCAGATCCCCTGTCTCTCTTGTCTCTTAAGAAGATAAGAACGTAAGAAATAGGAGCAGGAGTCGGCCGTCTGGCCCATCGAGCCTGCTCCGCCATTCAATCGCTGATCTGGCCACGGACTCATCTCCACCTACCTGCCTTTTCCCCATAACCCTTAACCCTTAATTCCTCTACTATGCAAAAATCTATCCAACGCTGTCTTAAATATATTTTCTGAGGTAGCCTCCACTGCTTCATCGGGCAGGGAATTCACAGATTCACCCTTCTCTGGGAAAAGCAGTTCCTCCTCATCTCCGTTACAAATTAGCCAGAAAAAGCAGCTCACCTGAGGACTTGGAGAAATTCAGAGTCCAGCCGAGGAGGACAAAGGGCTTAATTAGGAAAGGGAAAAAAGATTATGACAGAAAGCTGGTAGGGAACATAAAAACTGACTGTAAAAGCTTTTATAGATATGTGAAAAGAAAAAGATTGGTTAAGACAAATGTAGGTCCCTTACAGTCAGAAACAGGTGAATTGATCGTGGGGAACAAGGACATGGCAGACCAATTGAATAACTACTTTGGTTCTGTCTTCACTAAGGAGGACATAAATAATCTAACGGAAATAGTAGGGGACCGAGGGTCTAGTGAGATGGAAGAACTGAGGG